>NW_027288296.1:1991250-2312500 GCF_047511675.1 Marmota flaviventris | reverse complement strand
GGTGTTGGCTAAAATGGGGTTAGAATGTACTCTAGATAACTTTGTTACTGCTTTGATTGCTAAACTCACACAAAACTCTGTAAATGCTTTGGTCTTAATAACAATTTTGCTCTGTTTTTGTACACCAGCTCTGGGAAATTAAGTCCTGTCAGATCCTGGACTTCTAGAACCCATTACAATATCTTGACTCACTTGCATAAAATTGTTATATACCTGCAAAAATGTCTCATGGTATTCATTGTTGTCTTAGCAGAATAATGTGTCCTTACCATCCACATAGTATTTAATAGGTCACCATCCTGTGCAATTTATTCATAAAAGATCTATTCCTCTTGATAAAAACTGTGATTATTCAGTGAAGCTTCTCTCTAAGGCATAATTTAACACTTTGACATTCTCCTTGGTTGGTTTACCTGGACTAGCTCTACCAGCTTATGAAATTACTATGAAACTCGCCTATGCTATCATAAACAGTATTACTCATGCCTCAATGGATGTAAATATGCTTAATGAAGAACAAAAACAACATTGTAAAGCCATACTTGACAATCATGCTGCAATTGATTGTCTGTTATTGTTACATCATAAAGGATATCAGAAGTTTAGTACCATGTGTTCCTTCAATTTAAGTTATAATAGTGATTTTATTTCAAAAGACTTATATTACCTTAAAGATATAATTAATAAGGTTCAACAAGATGATGGATTTTGGACTTGTTGGATTGGTTAGCTTCATGTATACTCAATTTCATCTGGGCCAAAAGTATTCATAGGTGGATGTTTACTGATGTTGGCACTTGCTGTTGTCTATGCCTGCCCTAATTTTTGCCCCCACCAGCATTAAGGAGATAAGTAATATTATTTATTCAAAAGGCCTTTAAAAAGAGAGGAGGTATTAGGTATTCTGACCTTCGAATAGAGAGGAAAGTGTGGGGGTAATTGTAACTGGCACCCTGAGTCCCACAATTGTAATGCCCAGAAGTTTCTCCCTGAAGCTATTAAGACAACTCTACAGGTGCACTATCTAGTTTCTGTGGTAATGCCCTTAGGGAGAAGGGGCTCTATATTTGTATTAACTGTACCTAATCTTGGTTAGCTAGCACTTGGGGTTAAAGAAACACTGGGTTAGAATGTAGTCATGGTATCAGAAGCTATGTAATTTGGGGGTAATATATGAGCAGCTGTTAAGAGGAGTGGCCAGTTTTTTTCTTTTCTTTTTCCCTTTTCACTGTATGTGTGTGTCTCTCTCTTCTGTTTGCCCCTTTAAAGGTTTCCACACAAGAAGATTTGAAACACATCATGCTGGTCCTCACAACAAAAGGTAGGTTTTTATGGTTAATCTGAATAAACTGGGACACCACTGAAGAAGAAAACAGAGAACAACAAGGAATTTGAAAAAGTGATAAATATAGGGCAGTATGTGTTAAATGATTACAATCAAAATAAATAAACCTAAGCTTCTAAAAATTTCTTCTGAAGGATAACTACTCTTTCAAAATTTTTTAGTTTGGTTTTCTCCTTGACATTTGAATGACTCAACTGTGTCCCCTGCTATGTGTAGTCTACAATAGTTTACATCACTAAATTATACTAGTTACTACTTATCTAAAGTTAAGGATGTGTAACACACAAAGAAAGAGACAGATTAAAGAGTAAAATTATATATCTATAAATCTATCTTTATATATATATATATATATTTTTATAGAGAGAGAGAGAGAGAGAGAAATATCTGTACTAAAAATGCCCTTTTTCTTTGAAACATAAATCTGAAACTCATTTTTATAGAGAAGTTCCCAGAAGATACTCTGCAACAGAAGTAAATTAAATAATAATTAGTAATTAATAATTTTAAAGGGAAATTAAACTTACCCAGGAAGGCCAAGTTTCTATAGTTCTCTAGCATCACATCTCTATATAAATTTTTCTGAGCAGGCTGAAGGCATTCCCACTCCTCTTCAGTAAAATCAATGGATATATCCATAAATGTTAACAGTTCCTAAAATAAGAATAGGTAAATAAATAACACATTGACTACAGGAATATTTGCACAGTCTGTAATGTAATTACAGTTGAAATTAGAGTTAGTAGACTATCATGTACGTAGTGTTTTGTAACACAATGATACTATTATCTACTTCTGCAGAAAAAGTGATTTAATTTCAAAAAAGTATATATACTCCACATTTATGAAACACAATATAAAACTCACACATTATCACAAAAATGTATATTTTGTATTTTTTTTATATCTTTATCTAAATTATACATATTTTTCAGATGAGAAAATCATTGTAATTAAGAAAGGGAATCCTCAAATTTTAATTGTACAACCACTAATAAGAGATTTAGTAATGTGTAGAATCTTATTTGTTATTTCTCTGATAGAACTGGCTATTCTGAATGTGTAGTGAGATCTCTAGTAATTCCAATATCAATGGTATCAGAGAAATTTTGAAATGTAACAAGGTAGACAGACCACTAAATGGAAATATTTAATAGTTTATATAATTCAAACATTTTATGGTTTTTATGTATGTTATTAATATAAAAAAGCAACAACAATCCTCTTTAAATTTTCCTTTTTATAATTTTAACATTTTTCAACATACAAAATTATATATATATACACACACACACACACACACACAAACTTTGATCAATGTTTATATTGTATGATATTTATAATGGAATATACATATAGCTCTTCAAACAAACATAATTTGTTTTTTTGTTTGTTTGTTTGTTTTTGTTTTTTTGTTTTATTTTATTGGTTCTTTCTAATTCTACCTGACAGTAAAATCGATTTTATGGTATTATGCAAGCATGGGATATATCTTATCCTAATTAAAATCCTGTTCTTGTTGGTGGCTACGATGGTAGGATTCACTCACAGATATATATCTTTTATATTTCTATCCTTGTCTTTTTTTATTTATTTATTTACTTATTTTTGTTTACCATTGTGCAATCTACTGATCTTCTTTTCTTACCCTTCCCCACTTTATGAGCTTTAGATTTCACATATCAGCAATAACTTTCAACTTTTGGTTTTATAGAAATTGTTTGTTTTACTTAGCATAAAATCTCCAGATTTATCCATTTCCTGGCAAATATCCTAAAGTCATTCTTATTTATGGCCGATTCATACTTTATTGTGTATATAAGCAACAGTTTTTTATCCTGTCATCATTGAATGGACCCATTCGTCATTGAATGGTTGGTTTTATAGCTTAGCTATTGTGAATTGTGCTGCTGTAAACATTAATGTGGCTGTGTCAATGTAGTATGCTGATTTTATGTCCTTTGGCCATATACAGTACAGTCAAAAAACTGGGTAAAATTGTGGTTCCATTTCTTTAACAATATCCATAGAGGTTATTATGTTTCACTTAGACCTCCATACAGCTGGAAAAAATGGAATTCATCTATACCTGAGGTGAAAATAAAACATACAAAAAAATTAGTAAGCCAAAAAATAACTAGAATTTATTATCAAATTATCCATCCCAATAAAAAGTATAATTTAAAAACTAAAAATAAAGAAAGTCTTAAGCAAAGAGCAAAATTAGAAGCTATTAAAGATAAACATAACAAAGAGTTACCAGTATCAATGTTGGTGCTTTTAAAATGCAAATGAGCCCAGTCTAGTAATGGACAACTGTAGTTCCAGTGACTGAGGAGGATAAGAAAAAAGGATCATAAATTCTAATACAATATTATATATAATATTGTCATATATATATATATATATATATATATATATATATATATATATATATATATTATTGAGCAACTTAGTGAGGCACTTAGCAACTCAGCAATACTCTGTCTCTACATAAAATATAAAAAAAGTACTGAGGATGTGGCTTTATTGTTAAGCACCCCTGGGTTTAATCTTCAGTACAAATTTTTTAAAAGCAGATACAACTTAAAAAGCACTAGCAAAATTGAAAATTCAACAAATAAAAATTATATCAATTATACAGTATATAATTACAAATATAGGCATATATAATGATTTCTCACTTGATGGAAATACACTCTGGAAAATTTATCCTCAGAATCTTCTGCAATTTTCCAATTCTCTGAGTGCAATGACAGAATCTAGATGGTATAAACTCATACATGGATAAGATATTTGCTAGATACATGGTTGTACATAAAGTCTACTGCTGATCAAAATACCATGATGCCAAATGATTGATGTTATGAAGTAAAATCAATCAGAGTAAACCTCATAATAAAATAAATGGTGGAACTACAGAAAACACCAACAACAAAATTCTTATAACATGCTAGGATATTTGGAAAAGACTGTGATAATAAAATGCTATTTTATCCCTTCACTCATAAAACATAACAACATATTTTCACACATTAAATGCTGAATATAAGTTATTAATAAATAATACTTAAATATATAAGAAAGTACAAAGCTCAAAAGCTTACATACAAAAGATAGGGTTCATATGGTGGTGCACACCTGAAATATCTACTATTCTGGAGTCTAAGGCATGAAGTTCAAAATTTAAGGCCAAATGAAGATATTGAGCCAACCCCATCTGGAAATAAAGTTTAAAACACAGCTGAGAATATGATCAGCATTAAGACACTTTGGTTGAATCCCTAATATCACAATAGAAAAAAAATATTTTTTTTTTGTTTTCAAAATTACACAATATAATAGACTTAAACTTATGAATTACAAAATATTAATACAAAAAAATCTATTCATCAAATGATTACATTAAAAGCTGCAAAACTGTCAAGTTAAAAAACCTTAATTTCCTCACATACAATCAAAGACATATAAGAAGAAAAAATACAACAGAATGCAAAAGAAAACCAGAAAATTCTTGAAGAGTCACTTTAAAAAGGATATATCTAAGTGTTCAATAATCACAAAAACTCAAAATCTTTAGAAGTTAAGTAACATTGAATAAAATCACATCATATAGATGAATTAAATAGTACTGATGAACATGTGGAATAAATGCATTCACAAAAAAGGAAAATAATAATTTAAGCTTTTATTATCCATTTGTAGAAACTGTTTTGTAATCATATGTATATGATACACCCATACAGGAAACAGAGAGTAAAATTACAGCAAATGTACATGAGAATACAGCCACATTCTTCCAGAGTTGAAACCAAGGGGCATGGCTAAAGAGGAAGAAGTAATTATTAAATTTTGTAAATGTAAATTCTAGGAGCTAGAATTTTTGTTGATGTATTATATCCAGTTTGACAAATACTATAAAATACCATGTATGTTTTATGCTGATGTCACATGAATGTTGCATTTCATATGCAAGTATGTTTACAAAAGGAATATGCAGTATTTGAGAAAATAAAAATACAGAAAAGAACATAAAATACTCAAATATTCAACATATTTAAAAAGGATAAAACTATTATAAAAATGATCATTTTTCCCAAGGTACCCTTTAATAATAACTGGTCATAATTTTACCATTCTTTACTTTTTGTTAAAGAAGAAATCAAAGCAAAAACTTCTAAAATTTTCCTGGAAAGATGCATGTATATAAAATTAGACAAGTACTCTCTCATACATAAGAGCAAATGTACTAGTGATCATTACCTGACACTAATGCATGTTATAATACTACAACAATGTAGTAATTTTAAGATAAAGAAATCACAATAGAGAAACTCCATAGGACAGTTCATATGTATGCAAATATCTTTTTATTGTTAACAATTATAAGTATATAAATCAAAACATATCAATAAAATATTTAATGTGAATGAATGCTACAATCCAACCTCAAGGTAGATGTTTCCCAATTTGACTGCAATAAAATATGCAGAAAACTTTTGGAAAATATTACAAAGCATACAAATGGAAGTGAATAATCATTGCTTACTTTGTGACTCTTTTTCTTTCAAATACTATTGTAGCTCAACTTATCTTTCTTCAATTACCTTTAACTGATTATATGTCGATTTTTCCCCTAGCATTTGGAAACCACACTTCATCCACTATTGGTCTCTTGCTTAAGTCTTTACAAGTTTTCATTTCTATATTGTTGTGTGTTCATCCAATTGATATTACTTCTTATTTAGTGTTTCTTCTATAATTAAATTGGTATAAATATGTCTATATTGGAGAGTGTACAATGTCCCCAGACCTTGTTCTTAGGCATATGTTGCTGTAAACTCAGTTCTTCATGAATTATATGTAATGTTAATAAAATTGTGAATGATATTCAAAATGACTTTTGTATGGATTCTGTGTATAAGAAGCTTTTACCCTATTGTAGCTGAAAAGCCAACATTTTATGATAAGAAACTATTAAGTTTCTTTACATACAACCTTCTCAGTTTACCTCTTACTACTTGGTCCTCAGAAAATGAGACTATAAAACAGCTCATTGATTATTTTGTCATAAGTATAAGGTCTCACTCAACCTTGACTCCACATCCATGTCTCTAATTCCTGCCCTGAAATAACACTACCTATAGAATAACCAGGATGTCAGAATTTACTAATGTACATGAAAACACTGATCATTGAACTCATTGACAGAAAAATAAAATGTCTCCAATGAGGATGAAGTCTAGAAGGCCATTATGCACACAAGAAAGATAAAGCTCTTCTCTCCTGTAAGAGCTACCTTTAAATATGGGAGGCCAACCTTACGGGGGTGACTGAGTTACACTCCCCAGCTGGGTGCTGAGGCACTCAGTCACAGAAATGGGTGTATCTTGCTACAGCCCCATGGGTGAAGCTATGCTCACCTGTTCCTTTGTAATATAACTCCTTGCCCTGTTTAGGATAGAATCTTCCATGGAAGTGCCTTGTGTGCGTCCCGTCCTCTTACTGTGCCCTTGGGTGTGGCCTACCCAGGTGTCAGTCAACCTGCTGACAGTGGACATCATGAAGATAGACTCAGCCCCTTGAAACCTGACCCCTTGCCTCATTTGAATAGCTTCTTCTCAATAAAAGGGGTCAGCGTGTGCTCTCTCTCTCTCATTCTGCGGGCCCTTAAGGTCAGAGGAGCCGTCAAAGCAACCCCAAAGAAGAAGGTATTTGTGTCTCTTGTGTGGTTATTTCATGCAGCCCAGTTAGCCCAGTTTAACTAGAGTGACTGCTCAGCCCTTTAGTCATGAGAACAGAAACCCAGCATTTAAGTTTGTGGAAATTCTGTCTATTAAAATCACTAGGAAATGTTAAAATGTTAAAAAGTTAAAATTTATAAATCAAGATAGGAAAATCTGGGGCTTATTTTCCTATATCTATATCCTCCTTATAACTCTTAATTTCATGATAAATACAAACAGAAAAAAAATAATGATCTGACTGATGCAAATTGTATTCCACATTAAGTTTGATTAAAATGTGTAAAAGTATTAACAGATGCTAGAGTATTATTTACTCAACAGTATGCTTTACTGTTACATAGAACATTTAGTCAAGTGGAACACTATGATGTCTGTCATTTAACAACAGGATGCAATACATGAGTGTTAACATATAAACAAATATTCAGTTATAAAGACATATTGCATACATATGGTAAATATAGGTAAAAAGAATGCACTGTAAACCTGGCATGATGGTCCATGCTTGTAATCCAAGCAAATTGGAAAGCTGAGTAGTTTCAGAAGTTTAAATTCTGTCTCAGCAACTTAATGTGGTTTTAAGCAACTTAGCAAGACAGTCTCAAAATTTGCAAAAGTGGAGAGAGGGCTTAGGAATGTGGCTCAGTGTATAAAAATACCTAAACTTAAACTGAAATACAAAAAAAAATATAGTTTAAAATATTACACTTCAGTGTTAAACATCAAAAATAGATTTCATATAATTCTTTTCTCAGTATTCAAAAGTGAAAATAGTAATTTTTGATTTAGAAAAACAATTATATTCTTTCAAAGTTGAGATTTCTTCATTATGCATGTATGATATTTATGACTGATATTTCTACAAAATAACTTGATAATACTTAATAAATTTAAGCAAAAGTTAAAGACAACTACTTGTTTTCTAAACTTAAATGAGTTCTGTATTTTACTGATCCTCATATACATCAAGGTGTAATATATAGATAATAAATTTACTATACTCTCCCATTTATTATAAATGTTCCATTGTTATATAAGGCATACATTTTGGACAAAATCTGTTCAATGTTCACTACTAGTATGAGTTTTCAGATGTTCAATGAATTTAAATTTAAATACATTTTGGAAATATTATTTAACTTTTTAGGGTTTCTGGGCAAAATGAATTCTCCAAAAATAAGCAGTGTTTAAGGAACATGTGGCTACATTTTTTTTCCATTTGTATTTTCTCTAACCAGTATGTATCCACAGGTGCTGAGTATTGGTGAATAAATTTTGGAGGCATTGTCACATTGTCAATTTTCACATTTCAAAACTTTCTCTATGCTATGGTTATTGTGGTGAGGATTAAATATTGTCCCTTTCTTAGAGTAAAGGTACAATGGTCTCATTTGTAGAGCTTCTCTCCAGTATGTTTTCTCTGATGTCTAGTAATATATGATATATAATTTAAAATGTTTCTACATTCTCTACATTTATGTCTTATTTCCAGAATAAATAACCTAGTGGTGAAAAGAATTGATTTCTTATTCAAAGCTTTGCTGCATTGTTTCAATTTGTAGTGGTTCTTTTCTGTATAAATTCTGTTGTTAATAAGGTTTAGTTTTTCTTTTTATTAATGTTTATTTTTTAGTTGTAGTTGGACACAATGCCTTTATTTTACTTATTTATTTTTATGTGGTGCTGAGGATCGAACCCAGGATATCACACATGCGAGGCTAGCACTCTACCACTGAACCACAAACCCAGCTCCAAGGTTTAGTCTTTCTTTAAAAGTATTATCACTTTATTCACATTTCACATTCACCAGAAAGTCTTTTGCTGTGGTGAATAAAGTTTTATTTTTTATTAAAAGCTTTTCCACATTATGCACATTTGTACGGCTATTCTCCAGTGTGAGTTTTCTTGTGGTGAATAAGGCCTGTTTTATTGCTAAAAGCTTTGCAACATTCCTTATATTTGTAAGGCTTCTCTCCAGTGTAAATTGTGCTGTGGCAAATAAGGTGTAATATTTGAGTAAAAATTTTGTCACATACTTTGAATTTGTGAGGCTTCTCTCCAGTGTGAGTTCTGTTGTGGCAAAAAAGGTGTGATTTTTGAATGAACGCTTTGCCACATTCTTTACATTTGTAAGGCTTCTCTCTAGTGTGAGTTCTCCTGTGGCGAATAAAGCCTGATTTTTGAGTAAATGCTTTGCCACATTCTTTACATTTGTAGGGCTTCTCTCCAGTGAGTTCTGCTGTGGTGAATAAGGTCTATTTTTTGACCAAAAGCTTTGCCACAATCTTTACATTTGTAGGGCTTCTCTCCACTGTGATTTCTGCTGTGGTGAATTAGGTTTGATTTGTCACCAAAAGTTTTGCCACATTCTGTACATTTGTAGGGCTTCTCTCCAGTGTGGGTTCTGCTGTGGTAAATAAGGTTTGATTTTTGACCAAAAGCTTTACCACAATCTTTGCATTCGTAGGGCTTCTCTCCAGTGTGAGTTCTGCTGTGGCAAATAAGTTGTGATTTCCGACCAAAAGCTTTGCCACAATCTTTACATTCATAGGGCTTCTCTCCAGTGTGGGTTCTGCTGTGGCAAATAAGGTCTGATTTTCGACCAAAAGCTTTGCCACAATCTTTACATTTGTAGGGCTTCTCTCCAGTGTGAGTTCTCCTGTGGCGAATAAGGTTTGATTTGTAACCAAACGTTTTGCCACATTCTGTATATTTGTAGGGCTTCTCTCCAGTGTGGGTTCTGATGTGGTAAATAAGGTTTGATTTTTGACCAAAAGCTTTACCACAATCTTTACATTTGTAGGGCTTCTCTCCAGTGTGAGTTCTTCTGTGGCAAAAAAGTTGTGATTTCCGACCAAAAGCTTTGCCACAATCTTTACATTCATAGGGCTTCTCTCCAGTGTGAGTTCTTCTGTGGCGAATTATGTTTGATTTGTCACCAAAAGTTTTGCCACATTCTGTAAATTTATAGGGCTTCTCTCCAGTGTGAGTTCTCCTGTGGCAAATAAGTTTGATTTGTTACCAAAAGCTTTGCCACAATCTTTACATTTGTAGAGCTTCTCTCCAGTTTGAGTTCTGCTGTGGCAAATTAGTAGTGATTTTAGACTGAAAGCTTGGCCACATTCTTTACATTTGTAAGGCTTCTCTCCAGTGTGAGTTCTTCTGTGGTTAATAAGGTGTGATTTTTGACCAAAAGCTTTGCCACAATCTTTACATTCGTAGGGCTTCTCTCCAGTGTGAGTTCTACTGTGGCGAATTAGGTTTGATTTGTCACCAAATGTTTTGCCACATTCTGTACATTTGTAGGGCTTCTCTCCAGTGTGAATTCTCTGTGGCAAATAAGGTGTGATGTTTGACCAAAAGCTTTGGCACATTCTTTACATTTGTAGGGCTTCTCTCCATTGTGCATTCCTCTGTGGTAAATAAGACCTTTTTTTTTACTAAAAGCTTTGCAACATTCTTCATATTTGTAGGGCTTCTCTCCAGTATAAATTCTCTGGTGGTGAACAAGGCCTAATTTTTTATATGATTTCTGGTGTTCAATCTCACTTGTAGTTTTCCATAATTTCTTTTGTGGTAAATAGTCAAGATCACAACTTCTATATTTTGCACTTATCACTTCATGAAATATATGTTTTAGGCCCTTGTCTGGTGAATATTCTTGGGTATGATTAGGAGTTATGGCTGAAATAAACAAAAATTTAAAAAAAAATACCTATTAGACTGGGATAAATATATTTTGCATACATAACATGAAATTAAGGTAAAATAAGTACATCAGGAGTGTAGCAGATTAGTAAGTCCAAAGTCACCATAAATCCAAAAAATATATTAGTTCAATAAAAATGTACAGAAAAAATTACCTTGAGAATATTACTCAAATTCTTGTAGAGACCACATTATCCAAGAGGAGTATATCATTAAGAAGAGTAATATAATAAAGTGTTAGAAAAGTATCATTAACAGACTTTTGGCCTTCATAAGATAGTATTGTGTATTTAGGAAATATCTACCAGCTACCTTCACTGTCAGTAGAATAAGAGAAATGTAAAACATATACACACATTTCTGGCTATTTCAAAGAGTTTCCAAAAAATGGTTTTTGTCTACCATGACATAAAGACATGAAAATAACTAGTAGATTTTGAGTGATAATACCATAAATATTCAACAATGGTAAAGAGGCAATGGACTCTTAAAAAGAAATATGAACAAAAAATGTACTAAGAAATATACACATATGTGTCTATAAAATTTTTAATAAAAATATTTTAAAAGACTATAAAAACCTTGTATAGCCTATGGCCATAATACTTGGATGAATTTAACACATGACAATCAAGTATAATTAATTGATTTTTATATTTTTACATTCATGCGATATGTGTATTTCCTTTATTGACAAATATAACTTTGTTTACTTATAAATATATCATGGTATTTTATACTATGTATACAAGGTAAAATAATTAAAAAGAATGAATTAACGAAATCATTATTTCATATAATTATCAATTTTGTTCTTACAAGGTATTGTATTCCTTCTACTAGTATTTATGAAGAATATAATACACTCACTATGTGGTAAAATAAAACTCTTGACACTATTATGCTCAATAAAATAAAAATATGAAGACTTTCACTATAATATCAACCCTTCATAAAACAAAGAACCTGGTGAGCAAAATTTTGCTCACTAAATTTCTGACTTCCACATGTGAATCAAAGGCTCCTAAAACTTAATATCTGCCTGCCACCTTTCACTTAATTCTATGTCCTGCATATATTTTCATAAAACTTTAAGAGACAAAATATTAGTATTAGTCATGCCTCCATGGATGTAAATATGCTTAATGAAGAAGAAAAACAATATTGTCAAGCCATACTTGACAATCATGCTGCAATTGATTGTCTATTATTGTTACATCATAAAGGATATCAGAAGTTTAATAACATGTGTTCCTTCAATTTAAGTTATAATAGTAATTTTATTTCAAAAGACTTATTTAACCTTAAATATATTATTAATAAGGTTCAACAAGTTGATGGTTTTTGGACTTGTTGTATTGGTTAACTTCATGTTTACTCAATTTCATCTGGGTCAAAAATATTCATAGGTGGATGTTTACTGATGTTCGAACTTGCTGTTGTCTATGCCTGCCCTATTTTTTGCCCCCACCAGCATTAAGGAGATAAGCAATATTATTTATTCAAAAGGCCTTAAAAAAGAGGGGAGGTATTAGGTATTCTGGCCTTGGAATAGACAGGAAAGTGTGGGGGTGATTGTAACTGGCACCCTGAGTCCCACGATTGTAATGCCCAGCAGTTTCTCCCTGAAGCTATTAAGACAACTCTACAGGTGCACTATCAAGTTTCTGTGGTAATGTCCTTAGGGAGAAGGGGCTCTATATTTGTATTAAGTGTACATAATCTTGGTTAGCTAGCACTTGGGGTTAAATAAACACTGGGTTAGAAGGTAGTCATGGTATCAGAATCTATGTAATTTTGGGGTATTATATGTGCAGCTGTTAAGAGGGGTGGCCAGTTTTTTTTCTCTTTTTTCCTTTTCACTCTGTGTATGTCTCTCTCTTCTGTTTGCTTCTTTAAAGGTTTCCTCACAAGAAGGTTTGAAACAGATCATGCTGGCCCTCACAACAAAAGGTAAGTTTTGATGGTTAATCTGAATAAACTGGGACATCACTAAAGAAGAAAACAGAGAACAACAAGGAATTTCAAAATGTGATAAATAGAGAGCAGTGTGTGTTCAATGATTACAATCAAAATAAATAAACCTAAGCTTCTGAAAATTTCTTCTGCTGCATAACTACTCTCTCAGCATTTTTTAGTTTGGTTTTCTCCTTGACAATTGAATGATTCAACTGTGTCCCCTGCTATATGTAGTCTACAATAGTTTACATCAGTAAATTATACTAGGTACTACTTATCTAAAGTGAAGAATGTGTAACACACAAAGAAAGAGACAGATTAAAGAGTAAAATTTATATATATGAGAGAGAGAAATATCTGTACTAAAAATGCCCTTTTTCTTTGAAACACAAATCTGAAACTCATTTTTATAGAGAAGTACCCATAAGATACTCTGCAACAGAAGTAAATTAAATAATAATTAGTAATTAATAATTTTAAAGGGAAATTAAACTTACCCAGGAAGGTCAAGTTTCTATAATTCTCTAGCATTACATCTCTATATAAATTTTTCTGAGCAGGCTGAAGGCATTCCCACTCCTCTTCAGTAAAATCAATGGCTATATCCATAAATGTTAATAGTTCCTAAAATAAGAATAGATAAATAAATAACACACTGACCACATGAACATTTGCACAGTCTGTAATGTAATTAAAGTTAAAATGAGAGTTGGTAGACTAACATGTAGGAAGTGTTTTGGAACACAATGATACTATTATCTACTTCTGCAGAAAAAGTGACTTAAGTTCAAATAAGTATACATACTCCACATTTATGAAACATAATATAAATCTCAGGCATTATCACAAAAATATATATTTTGTAATTTTTATATCTTGATCTAAATTATACATATTTTTGAGATGAGAAAATCATCATAATTAAGAAAGGGAATCCTCAAATTTTAATTGTACAACCACTAATCAGAAATTTACTAATGTGTAGAATCTTATTTGTTATTTCTCTCATAGAGCTGGCTATTCTGAATGTGTAGTGAGATCTCTAGTAATTCTAATATCAATGGTATAAGAGAAATTTTGAAATATAACAAGGTAGACAGACCACTTAATGGAAATATTTAGTAGTTTATTTAAGTTCAAACATTTTATGGTTTTAATGTATGTTATTAATATAAAAAATAGCAACAACAATCCTGTTTGAATTTTTCTTTTTATAAATTTAACATACAAAATTATATATATATATATATATATATATATATATATATATATATATATATATATATATAAACTTTGATCGATGTTTATATTGTATGATATTTATAATAGAATATACATATAGCTCTTCAAACAAATATAATGTTTTATTTTATTTTATTTTATTGGTTCTTTCTAGGTCTAACTGACAGTAAAAATCAATTTTTATGGTATTATGCAAGCATGGGATATATCTTATCCTAATTAAAATCCTGTTCTTGTTGGTGACTACGATGTTAGGATTAACTTACAGATTTATATCTTTTATATTTCTATCTTTGTCCCTTTTATTTATTTATTCATTCATTTATTTATTTTTTGTTTAACATTGTGCAAACTACTGATCTGATTTTCTTATCCTTCCCTATTTTATGAGCTTTAGATTTCACATATCAGCAATAACTTTCAACTTTTGGTTTAAAAAAAAATGGTTTGTTTTACTTAGCATAAAATCCCAGATTCATCCATTTCCTGGCAAATGTCAAAAAGTCATTCTTTATGGTCAATTCATAGTTTATTGTGTACATAAGCAACAGTTTTTTATCCTGTCATCATTGAATGGACCCATTCATCATTGAATGGTTGGTTTTATAGCTTAGCTATTGTGAATTGTGCTGCTATAAACATTAATGTGGCTGTGTCAATGTAGTATGCTGATTTTATGTTTTTTGGGCATATACAGTGCAGTCAAAAAACTGGGTAAAATTGTGGTTCCATATAGATTATTATGTTTCACTTAGACCTCCATACAGCTGGAAAAAATTGGAATTTATCTATAACTGAGGTGAAAATAAAACATACAAAAAATTTAGTAAGCCATAAAATGACTAGAATTTATTATCAAATCATCCATCCCAATAAAAAGCAAAATTAGAAGCTATTAAAGATAAACATAACACAGAGTTACCAGTATCAATGTTGGTGCTTTTAAAAAGCAAATGAACCCATTCAAGTGATGGACAACCCTAGTTCCAGTGACTGAGGAGGATAAGAAAAAAGGATCATAAATTCTAAGACAATATTATATATACAATATTGTCATATATATTGTATTGAGCAACTTAGTGAGGCAGTTAGCAACTCAGCAATACTCTGTCTCTAAATAAAATATAAAAAAGGACTGAGGATGTGGCTTTATTGTTAAGCACCGATGGGTTCAATCTTCCGTACAAATAAAAAAAGCAGATACAATTTAAAAAGCACTAGCAAATTTGAAAATTCAACAAACAAAAATTATATCAATTATACAGTATATAATTGCAAACATAGGCATATATAATGATTTCTCACTTTATGGAAATACACTCTGGAAAATTTATCCTAAGAATCTTCTGCAATTTTCCAATTCTCTGAGTGCAATGACAGAATCTAGATGGTATAGACTACTACATGGCTAAGATATTTGCTAGATCCATGGTTGTACATAAAGTCTACTGCTGACCAAAATACCATGATGCCACATGATTGATGTTATGAAGTAAAATCAATCAGGGTAATCCTCATAATAAAATAAATGGTGGAACTACAGAAAACACCAACAACAAAACTCTTAAAACATGCTAGGATATTGGGAAAAGAGTGTGATAATAAAATGGTATTTTATCCCTTCACTCATAGAACATAACAACATATTTTGACATATTAAATTCTGAATATAATTTATTAATAAATAATACTGAAATAAATAAGAAAGTACAAAGCTCAAAAGCTTACATACAAAAGATAGGGTTCATATGGTGGTGCACACCTGAAATATCTACTATTCTGGAGTCTAAGGCATGAAGTTCAAAATTTAAGGCCAACTGAAGAAATTGAGCAAACCCCATCTGGAAATAAATTTTAAAACAGAGCTGAGAATATGCTCACCATTAAGACTCTTTGGTTGAATCCCTAATATGACAAAAGAAAAAAATTTTTTTTTTTGTTTTCAAAATTATACAATATAATAGACTTAAACTTATGAATTACAAAATGTTAATACAAAAGAATCTATTCATCAAATGATTACATTAAAAGCTGCAAAACTGACAAGGTAAAAAAAAAAACCTAATTTCCTCACATATAATCAAATGCTTATAAGAAGAAATACAACAGATTGCAAAAGAAAAACAAAAAAAAATTATTAAAGAGTGACTTTAAAAAGGATATATCTAAGTGTTACATAATCGTAAAAACTCAAAGTCTTTAGAAATTAGGTAACATTGAATAAAATCACATCACATAGATGAATTAAATAGTATTGATGAATATGTGGAATAAATGCATTCACAAAAAAGGAAAATAATAATTTAAGCTTTTATTATCAATTTGTAGAAATGAAATGGGCTAAGGAACTGAAGAGACACACTTCTCAGAAGATAAAAAATCAATCAATCAATAAAAAATGTTTAGCATCTCTAGCAATTAAAGAATTGCAAATCAAAACTACTCCAAAATTTAATCTTACTCCAATCAGAATGGCAGTTATTAAAAATACAAGCAAAAATATATGTTGGTGAGGATGTGATGAAAAAGGACCACTGTTACACTGTTGGCAGGACTCTAAATTGGTGACACCAATCTGGAAAAGAATATGGAGATTCCTTAGAAAACTTGGAAAGAAACCAAAATTTACCCAGCTATCCCACTCCTCAGTTTAGACCAACAAGAGCTAAAAACAGCATAATACTGAGGCAAATCCACATCGATGTTCATAGAAAAAAACAATTCACAATAGGTAAACTATAGAACCAATCTATATGCTCTTCAATAGATGAATGGATAAAGAAAATATGGTCTATTTACACAGTGGAATATTACTGAGCATTAAAAGAGAATAAAATTATGGAATTGGGAAGTAAATGGATGGAGTTGGAGAATACCATGTTAAGGCAAGTAAACCAATCCTCCTAAACCAAAGACCTAATGTTTTCTCTGCTAAGTGGATGGTGATCCACAACGAGGGAACTGGGAGGTAGCATGGAAGAAATGAAGAAACTTTGAATAAGACAAAGGGGAGGGAGGTGATGGGAAATGGTTTAGAGGTAGGTAAGATGGTGGAATGAGATGAAAATCTTATTGTACACAAAGTAGAGTTACATGGGTTTTGCAACTATACTTTCTGTACAACAAGAGAAATAAAATTTTGTGCTCCATTTGTGTACCATGAAGTGAAATGCATTCTGCTCTATTAGCAAGTTAGAACAAATTAATAAGTTAATTGATTTTTAAAAATTCAGGAAAGAGACTTGCCTTTCCCTAGATCTATTTATAAACATATATGTGCAGATATAAATATGCATGTATTCTATATATCATGCACATATTTAATTTATATAATTTATGAACAAATTTTTTTATATTTCTATAGATTTTTTAAAGAAATGACAACAGAAGCATTACAATTCTTATTTCATGTATAGAACACAAATTTTCATATCTCTGGTTGTATATAAATTATGGTGATACAAATTTGTGTCTTCATACATGTATTTTTGATGATGGTCTCTATCACATTCTACCATTCTTGCTAATCCCCTTCTCCCTTTCTTTTCCTCCCACCCCTCTTCTTCATTGAGAATCCATCTATTTCTCTCATGCTCCCCTCCCTACCCCATTATGAGTCAGCCTCCTTATATTTGGCATTTTTTTTTTTTTTTGAATTGGCTAACATCACTTAGCACTATTTTCTCCAATGCTATCAATTTACCTGCAAATGCCAGATATGATTATATACCTAGAAGACTAAAAAAGCTCCACCAGAAAACTTCTAGAACTAGTAAGTAAATTTAGTAAAGTAGCAGGATATAAAATCAACACCCATAAATCAAAGGCATTTCTGTATATCAGTGAAAAATCTTCCGAGAAAGAAATGAAGAAAACTACCCCATTTACAATAACTTCAAAAAAATATATACTTGGGAATCAACTTAATGAAAGAGGTGAAGGGTCTATACAAGGAAAACTACAGAACCCTAAAGAAAAAAATCAAAAAAGACCTTAGAAGATGGAAAGATCTCCTTTGCTCATGAATAGGCACAATTAATATTATCAAAATGACAATGCTACCAAAGCACTATACAGATTTACCGCAATTCTAATCAAAATCCTAGTGGCATTTCTCATAGAAATAGAAAAAGCAACCATGAAATTTATATGGAAAAATAAGAGACCAAGAATAGCTAAAGCAATCCTTAGCAGAAAGAGTGAAGCAGGTGGCATCACTATACCGGACCTTAAACCATACTGCAGAGCAATGGTAACAAAAACAGCATTGCATTTGCAAAAAAAAAAAAAAAAAAAAAAAAAAAAAAAAAAAAAAAAAAAAACAGACTGCAGACGAATGGTACAGAATAGAGATCACAGAGACTAACCCACAAAATTATAATTATTATATATTAGACAAAGGTGTCAAAACATGCACTGGAGAAAAGATAGCCTCTTCAACAAACCACTATCTCTCACCATGCACAAAACTCAACTCCAAGTGTATCAAGAACCTAGAAATTAAATCAGATACTCTGTGTCTAATGGAATAAAATACAGGCTCTAATCTTCATCATGTGGAATTAGGCCCAATTTCTTTAATAAGACACTAATAGCACAAGATTTAAAACAAATAATCAATAAATGGGATAGAATCAAACTAAAACGTTTATTCTAAGCAAAAGAAACAATCTGTGAGGTGAAGACACAGCCTACATTTTAGGAGGAATATTTTAACCCTCACATATCAGATAGAGCACTAATCTCTAGGGTACATAAAGAACTCAAAAAAACTAAGCAAATAATAATAATAGTGATGATGATGATGATAATAATAATAATAACCCAATCAAGAAATGGGCCAAGGATCTGAACAGAGAGTTCTTAGAAGAGAATACACAATCAATCAACATTTTTTTTTATATACCTGATTGGTTATGGTCCTCCCTTTTCAGGACCAAGAACAGTTCTGCTTCAGTTTCTAAGGAAGGGAAACACGAGCAAGAAGTATTCTCAACTCTCCTTTACAAATTATCAAATACAATTATCTATGTCATTTTCTAAACATAGCTGGACATGGGAAATATAGGTTTGGAGCAGAGAACATTTTTATTAGAAACACAGTGAAAAGAAAGAAAAAAAAACATAATTATTTGTACCACATTGAACCACAAGAGAAACGGAACCTGGAATTCAGAAAAGAAAGATTCAAACTTTTATACTTGGAAATGTGGATGACATGGATGCTTAAAGTGAAAAGGTTATTACAAGCTTTTGAAAGGAAATTTATGTGAGTGGCAGATAATCGTTAACCAAATAGAATCTGCACAGTGTATTCCAGGGGCTTTGTCAGCTGTGCAGTACAGAACATACAGGTATTCATAGCCTCCATGAAGAGCATTATTCATCTGTGCCCTCTAAAATTTTTCCCATAGTACAGATAAAAAAAAGGGGTATCTGGATACTAAATGGCAATTCAGCAGCCCACAGAAAACTACCCAGAGACAGAACTGTATGAAATTTCTTCAAAGACCATCAATGTATTGTTAGCTCCTGACACAGGGATGTCAGTCTGGGGAAATATTATTTTCTCTCCATTTTGAAGAGAGTGCATTGAGAATATATTTCAGGGGCAACATAAATATTTTTTTTTCTTTCATGTTAAGAAACTCTTCAGAAACAGAGCTCACAAGACAGATTTCTTAGAAGGGTAAATGCCTGGAGATTAAAAAAAAAAAAAAAAAAAAAAAAAAAAAAAAAAAAAATCAGTGGCCCTGAGTGACTTAGTAAGGAAAAAAATCTAAAAGGCTCATTAGAACCTGAAAAGCAAAAACGTAACTATTTCTAAAAATAAATATGTTCATTAGTTGCTATCTCTACAACATGTCATTAAGTAAACAACAAATTATGTATTAATATTTCTAGATTTGGCCAAATTTTATTCCATATGATTTTATATTAAATCCCAAAATCCAGATAATAGAATTCACGATTCACTGCCAAAAATATTACAGAAAAAATTTTTTTAAGGAGTGGATGTTTAGTAAATATGTCATTTAACAATTTTATTACCATATGATTTTAAAGAAATTTATTCATTTTCCTGCAGCCATAGTATAGAGAAATTTCTTATTTAGTTTTTCCTGTAGTAATTAACAAAGATAAGCCCTAGAATCCACTTTAAATAACCTAACCTTACAATCATACAAGAAACCTATAATAAATGATGAGTAAAGAAAAAAGTCAATTTTAAAAAATAATTTAAACCTTTTTTTTTTTTTTTAAATCAATCTCTAGCTGCATTTTTGGATCCTTTTCTCATCTTTTAAGCCAAAAATATATAAAAGACAGAAGTTTGAACTTCAAATTTATACATGAGATATATTTATTAACTATAAAAATTCAAAGTCTTTAGAAATTTAAGAAATACAAAATAAAAACCCACCATGGGAAAAATTAAGTAATATTGATGAACATTTAAAACAAATTAATAATCATTAACTCAAAAGGAGTTTAAATTAGTGTCTATTTGTGGAAACTATTTTGCTATTGAATATACATGATACTCCCCATCACAGAGACTTACTGAAATCAGAGCATATGTGATCATGATAACATATAAGTATGCAATGGTACTCACCCAAACATTTGAAGCTCAAGGGCATGGCTCAATACAATATACATCTTGGAAGAGATAAATAATAATCTGTAGGAAAAATGGTCACTAGGGCCAGTCACATTTCGTAATATATCCAGTTTTAAAAAGAGCATAAAACACTATGTATAAATTTTACATAGGTGCCTTATGCAAGTGGTATTTCACATGTGTACATTTTTAGAAACAAAATATGTAGAACTTATGAGAAAATAAAAGTCACAAACAGCACATAAAAGACTGAATTATACATCCCATGTAAATAATAAAACTCATCATTACAAAGGTGATAATTTTCCCCCAATTTAATTGACAACATATCTCACTAAATTTGCTATGTATAAATATGAATACATCACAGTGAAGTCTACTTTTATGTGTATTCTATAAAGCAATAATTAAAAAAAACTATAAATAAATATATGATAGAAGAAAGTAGGAGAATAGGGAAAGGGGAACTACTGGATACTGAAGGGGAGCAAATTATATTTCACGTTTTATGGTTATGTCAAAATAAACCTATTAAATACAACAATAATGCAATAATAGAAAAAAATTATCAAGCTTCACTTTAAATAAAGTAAGAAAGCAAAGCATAAATGTTTAAAATTCATCTACAAAGTTATATGTAACTTTAGCCAAAAACCTTTTTAATTATAAGAGCAAAAAAAGAACTTATCATGGCCTACTATTCATATATATTGTGAAATTATAATATTACAATAATAAAGAATCACAATATAAATAAGATCCCCATATGAATACATATGTATGTAAAAACAGTATGCTTTATTGCAATAGCAAATTCTAGATAAATCAAACCATAACAAAAATAATCTCAGCAACTTAGCTAGGGCCTTTCTCAAATTTAAAACTGTTAGGGCTGTTTACTGGTGAAGAGTCCTTGCTTCCCCAATGCTGAAGTATAACACCAGAGAAGTGCACCAAGGCAAGTTTAGAGTGGAAAGTAGAAGCTTTATTAAAGGACAGTAGAAAAGACTTCTCCCCAGAAGAAAAAGGGGACCAAAGAGGTAGAATCCATGATAGGGATTTTTTTTTTTTTTAACTAAGGTCTTTTTAGATTTTTTATAACTAAGGTCTCCCTTCAGCTATCCCGTATTCCTGTCACATTGCTGTCCTTTGTTCTGTTACCTTGCAGTGTTGGAGTGCAGGTGGGAAGACCCAAAGTGTAGAGGACAGGTGGGCTCAAGGAGTAATCTGGGCAGGAAGGGCTTTTGGATTAGCATCTTCATGTTTGCTGTGAGCTGCTTCATTAAAATTTCCTTTGGATGGGCTCAGGGCCTTGGGGACATTTTCAATTCCCCTTATCCTGGACTCCATTCTCAATATGGTGTTGATTCTTGATTTTACTGGATATTAGTCCAAATTTACCTAACTACACTAACTACCTATCTGTAAATCTGGCTTCACTACCAAGGATATGGCTAAGTTGTACAGTATCCCTGAGTTCACCTAACTTTAACAAAATAATAATAATGAAGAAAGTAAAAATAAAAGAATGTCAAAATGAAAATTAGCTAGCTCAAAAGGAAATTAGGTACGCCAAAATGACAGCTCCTCTTCTGCAGGAAAATGGACTTTGGAGATTTGATGTTGATAATTATTCCACCTATCAATCTCCAGCATCTGGAAAGATACTGGGCTGCAGGAACACACCTACCACAGAGTAGTTTATGCAGATTCTGAGGATGCCCTTTGAGCATAAGGAAGGCAGCAAAGAGTTTCTGCCACTGACATATTCCCCACCTGGTTGGCCAGTAAGACTGAGGACATAGTGGCCAAGTGGAGGAGTTAAGTCTGCAGAATCAAGAGATTGCCCAGAGTCCCAATCTGCTAGCTCCTGTTTTCAACACAGCCAGTCTTGTGGTTCCAATAGTCTTCTTCCCCCAGCCTCCCTTGCTAGGCCAATGCACACTTACCATTTCCTGGTTCTCAGGAGCAGGACCACTTTGAATCCTCAGTTCCTACACAGCAAAACAACCTGTGACTCTGAAGTATGAGACTACAGAGGGCAAAAATGGAGGACTCAGAAGATAAGAAGTGAAAGCCCGCCCTTCTCCTCCCTGATGACACTCATGATTGGACAGTTCCCACAAAATGCTTTTGATTGGAAGGGGCTTCAGATCATGAACATTGAATCTGAGAGAAGTGAGCCCTTTTTTTGAGTGACAGGGAATATTATCCAATCCAGGCACAAATAAGGGCTAGAATTTCAGGTCATTGAGTCCTGTTTTTTAACTCTGAGAAATGTACCCCAGAGTCTCAGGCTGCTGTTATTTTAAGGCAAGGTTGTTTTCCCATAAGTGGGAACTAACCCAACCAACAGAACATTTTCATTTAAACTTACATATAAAGTCATTTCAGTTTATGGATTATATATGCATGTATATTATTCAGGAATTAATATAAAATAACGACAATAATTATCAAATTTTATTTATTTATTTTTTGATCTCTGTTCTTTTTAGGTGACAGATTGAACTTTGAACTGGGAAGAAAACCCCTAAAGTAAAAATGCCCAATAAAAACAACACATAAGGGGCTGGGATTGTGGCTCAGCAGTAGAGTGCTCACCACCCTTGTGCAAAATCCTGGTTTCAGTCCTCAGTACCACATAAAAATAAATAAGTGAAATAAAGGTATTGTGTCCAGCTACAGCTAAAAAAAATACATGAAAAAACATAAGGTAAAAGGTGAGAAACCAGCCTCTACCTCAGAGCAAAGACTGTCCAAGGAAGGGGGCATGACTCTTGTCCTTGGAAAGACACAAAGAGCACTCCTAGGCTCATACCCACCCTGCTGAGTTGTTTATCTACAAATAACAGGAGAGATATGCTGTGCCTGGTGTCCCTGACTCAGTCTGGCTAGGTGGGGATCCATAGCAACCCCTTAGCAGCCACCAATCAGCATGAGACAGGGAAAATTCCTGGGATTCCAAATGACCCTTCCAGTAGTTTATGGTGGTTGATAACATTTTGGGAAACCATATAGTTCAGCATATACTCCCCTCATGTCCTAAGCCAATCTGTTCAAATGAATCCCCATCTTCTACTAACCAATCATGCTTACCCAACTTGTTCCCACCAGTGAATGTGCTAATCTTGTTTAGAGTTGTTTATGATTTTCCAAAGGAGTGTGATGATTTTATAAGAGATGCTATGATGTATGTGGGGTACCTGCCTTCCCCAAAGAGTTATAAAACTGCTGAAAACCCCGGGATCAGGGCCTCTAAGCCTCCAGTTGCTGTGTGTGTGGGGGGACTGAGCTAGCTTGCAATAAACTCCTCTTTGGTGCTTACATGGATCTTGGTCTCTGGTGGTCCCGCATTTGAGCATAACAGTCTTTCCTGAAACCCATGAGAAAAGAAGACAGAACTCCAGTTCTCTAGGACTGTAGTTTTATAGCACAAAAAGTTACAAAAGTGGGGTGTCTTGAAAACTTACACGAATAACAGGATTTTCACAAGCACGTAGTAGGTTAATGGTGTAAATGGTTTAGCACTTAGGGAGTAAATTTAGATCACAACATCGGAATTTATGAGGCCCCAATAAAGTTTCAGAGTGAGTTGTTTTTTGGTCAGGGAAAGCCAGAATTCATGAGTCATCACTAAAGTTTCAGGGAGGGTTGTTATCAGGGAAAACCAGACATGGGTGAGTTCAAGGCACTGACAGGCATTTCAAGCAAGTTTACAAATCACAGTAATTTATAATGAAGCAGAAATTAACTTTTCATGCCTTTGTGATGAGATGGCTCCCAATCTAAAAAAGGAAATTAGGCTGGATTTTTCATTTGCTATAGCCATAGCTTTTAAAATATATGTTTCCTACTTTAACAAGTATGAGAATTAAATTATTAATATTAATTACTACTATTTTTTAAAAGACTGAATAAAATAGGAAATTAGATATTTGTTATTAAATGTATAAAAATTTTGATTAACATATTGATAATATAAACATGGAAAATTTTGACAATGATAAAAAGACATTTAATATTAGGGATTCAATATTATAAGTCCCTCATGTTCAGTGGGTCAGTCCTTCAATGATTTTTTTCATTTTTTTAGTCATTTTGAATTACACTTCTGCAAATGTTTTTTAAGTACACAAATTTAAGATTTTGTATTTTGTAAAGTAGAAAAATGTCAGATTTGAACTCCTTTCAGGATTTTAAAACTTATAAGCCATGTGGGGCATCTTAGCACTTTTTTTTTCATATTTGCACACAGTCCAATTCTAGAGAAGAATGAGTTGGAGATATAGTCTACTGTTCTGAGCAAAAGAGAAATTGCCTTAGGATATTTCTAAAGCTTTTAAATTTTCTAAATTTTCAGAATTTTTGGTGATTTGAAAAAAAAAATATTTATTTTAAGAAATGAATTGTTTGAAATTAATTATTTATCTTTCTTGGTTTAGCACTTAGGGAGTAAATTTAGATCATTTAATTTAGTGCATTATTTTTCACTTTAATTGTTTTTTTTTTTAGAAGAACTAACAGAACAGAATTCCAAAAGTGTTCCATGTAAATTTAAGGGTATGTTTCTAATAATCAAGATAGAAAGCAGAAGCAAAACATCATCGAGTTTGGTGGTTCTGCCTCAAACTACAGAGTTACTTATTTATTTATGCTATTATTCACTAGGTTCCTGAGGTTGCAGAAATTACCAACCAACACAGAGAAGTCTTTTTAGTTTGTTTCACACAACCAATTCAAGCTAAAATATACTAGTATCACTGTAGCTTCAGACCAAAGTGTGTTTGTAAATAATAAAAGTATGTATACATAAATATATAAATAAATAAAAAATAAAATATAATATTAGACAGATTTTTTTCCTGGATAATTATTTTGTACATATTTCCCTTTAGACACAGTTCTGGGAACAAAGTGTCACAAATAAGACATAAATCCTACATTGCTACATAGAGTAATTATGGCACATACTAAGAGCTTGGTATAAAACTTGGTATAGAGACACAAATAACTAGAGAGCACCATAGAGAATTATACATAAGTGCTAAGCAGCAAATTCATAGTCTTTAAGTACATGAAGAGACAAGTTTTCATAGCCAATTTTATAACTCAGTTTCTGCTAATATACAGAGATAGAGATATTTATTAAGAAATGGTTTTATGCAGATTTTTGGTTTAAAAAGGGAAAGATCAAATAATGTAGGTGATTTAAACATGAGCAATAATATTTTTCTGCATTCAGTACCTTTGACGCAGATATATTAATTATAATTAATTCCAACCAGTAAAACGCAGAAATAGTGTAAAGATTATTCACTAGGAGTAAAACTACTTAAAAAGAGAACCAAAACTTCCATTCCTATCCAAATGTTTATTTCTGACAAAAAGACTGCTTCTCTTGAACCATTTCTGTAGATATGATTTTTTTTGTAATAAATATTTTGGTGATTTTTTTTGCATATAACAATATATTTACGCTTCACATTTTCTCTTTTCTCCTATTTTGCTACCTATATTCTGAAAGAAAAAAATTCTAACTCCTAAACTCACTTGATATTTGAGATATCTTTTAATTTTTAAGCTTATATCATTTTTATAATGAATTCTGTGCTTTCAATAAAGAATGACTATTTTTATGCACCTGGCTCATTTACAGGAATTTTGTTGTATTCTTTGGTTTTATTTATAGTGAAGTTAAAAAAAAGTTAATGTTAAACCAAAACACAAAGAAAAGACCACCAACTCAAATTTCAAATCAAATTAAATCAATATTGTATTGTGTACACAAAAGCTGGCCAGGATGGTCTCTTACAAGATTCCATGCTAGAGATCATCCCCCTGATCTTCAGGAAAAAGTTTTTACAGCACAAAAAGTTACAAAGGAGGTGGGTGTCTAAGGTACTTACAGCTAACAAGATTTTGACAATCATAGTACAAAGGCAAATAGCAGGTTAAGGATCCACATGGCTAACATTTCAACATAGAAAATAAATTCAGCTCCAGACCTTAGAATTTATGAGCTGCCACTGAGGTTTAGAGAGAAATGTAATTTGGTCAGCGGGAGCCAGAATTTATGAGGCACCAGGAAGGTTTTAGAGAGGGTGGTTATCTGGTAAGGGATAGCCAGGCATAAGTGAATCCAAAACACAGGGAGAAATTGCAAGCAAGTTTAAAACATCAAAATATTGTCAGGCCAAAGAGAAATTTTAGTTTTCTTACACAAAACAGAAATAAACTTTTTACCTCTAAAAGCTCTAAGAGAACATTTTATTTTTTTGTATTTTCTCATATCTAATGGCTTCTGGCATTCCTTTGTTTGTAACCATAAATGCTTCTCTTCTGTGTTTATGGGGCTTCCAAAACAAAAAAAAAAAAAAAATATAGATAAGCCCTTCTCATAGGGAAGATGTTTCTAACATAGCAAGTAACTACCCTTTAACCCACAGGGTCTGAACACCATATTATAGGATATGAAAGACCCTCCAATATGCTTCTTCCAATCATTGTTTGCAAAGATTGTCAAAAGTCAATTCATTGCACAGAATGAGTGAGGTGAGTCTCTGCTCTGCAGTCCAGAACAGGAGGTAAAAGAGCCCCCAAAGTGAGATTAAGACAGGGCTTTACATGACATAGCTGACAAAATCCTAAAAACAAAAGAAAACATAAATTCAGAGAGAACCATACTCACATAATCGCATTTTATAGAATCAAATTCATAAGAGGAACAGAGGACAGAGACAAACCTAAAGGGATTTAACTATACTTTCTTTTTCTAAATTGCTATTAATATCTCCCACAATTATAGAGTTCTTGATCTCCTCAGTTACTATTTTATCATTACCTTCATCCTACAATGCATGAGGCACACTAAATTTACCCTCATACTCATGTACTTATCACTTATTTTTTTCTATAGAAATGCATATGTATATGAATATATTTTGCCCACATTTCCAAGATTCTACCCTGAAAATTTCTGTGATATCACTTCCCTGAAATGCATTTTCATTATTTCACGTCAGTTCATCTAAGTATTCCATATCATGTGTTGGAAAAGATGAGACAACACTAAGGCCCTTCTTATTTGACTATTTATAAACTATAATTAAAGGTCAACCTCAGGGGGCTGGGGATGTGGCTCAAGCGGTAGCACACTCGCCTGGCATGTGTGAGGCCCGGGTTCGAACCTCAGCACCACATACAAAGATGTTGTGTCTGCCAATAACTAAAAAAAAATAAATAAATATTAAAGTTCAAAAAAAAAAAAAAAAAAAGGTCAACCTCAGTACCTCCACAGAACTTAAGTCTCATTCACCTTTCTCATTCATAGTTTTTTTTTTTTTTTTATTTTTTTAAGTAGGAAGCAGAAATTTTATCTTGAAGAAGAGTAAGTGATTTAAAGTCATTCAGTGTACTTTAGAGGATCCCAAAAACCTATGGTTGTGGTTCTTAAACAACCTTACCACTGAAAGATCTGGATTACACTCCAGGTTGGACACTGATACTATGCTTCCATGGGAAATGGTTTCTTGGTTGTGATTATTGTCTTTCCCTTTCCCCTATAGTCTTGGAAATGTGTGGATTGTGTGAACTTTTAGAATCACTATTTTCAACACACTTAGCATGGACCCATTTGATAATAGAAGACATCTATATTCTGAAAAAAAAGACCCTTCACCAAGCCCTAAAGAAGTGATAAAATAATCTCTGGAAAAACTAACAGTTATCCATTAGATTATTTTTTTAAAATAATAAGAATAAATTTAGTTAGTAATACATTACTGTACTAGGAAAAGTGATATAAATGCAATTTTAATTTTTAAAGTTGTTTCTGATTACTACAAAGAGAGTATTAAAAGCTGGGTACATGGGCGGGAGTTGTGTCTCAGTTGTTGACTACTTTGCTAGCATGTGCAAAGAACTGAGTTTGATTCTCAGCAATATATATAAAGATTTTTTTGTTTTACTTTTAAAATACATGACAGTGGAATGCATCGCAATTCTTATTACACATATAGAACAATTTTTCACACCTCTGTTTGTATATAAAATATGTTCACATCAATTCCTGTCTTCATATATGTACTTTATTTTTTTTTTAGAGAGAGAGAGAGATTGAGAGACAATTTTAATATTTTTATTTTTTAGTGTTCGGCGGACACAACATCTTTGTTTGTATGTGGTGCTGAGGATTGAACCCCAGCCGCACGCATGCCAGGCGAGCACACTACCACTTGAGCCACATCCCCAGCCCCATATATGTACTTTAGATAATAATGTCTATCACATTCCACAATCCTACACTGGCTACTTCACATAAACTTGCCTCAGGGATTTAATGAATTAATCAAATAGATTTTATTCAGCCTATGCAGTGCTGTTGGAATGGCGATTATAAAAATCTAAAATTGTCATCTATGGTGACATATGCCTGAAATTCTAGAAGCTATGGAGAATGACACAGGAGAATTGTTAGTACAAAGACAGCCTCAATAACATAACAAGGCTACAATCAACTTAATGAGAGCCTGTCTCAAAATATAACATAAAAAAGAATGTGGATGTATCTCAGTGGTATGCACCTCTGGGTTCAATACTCAGCACCAAGCCATACAAAACAAAGCAAATATCTCATAATTAATAGGGATTCCAGGGTACACAAATATGTAAAAATGTTGGTGACAATATAAATTTAATAAATATATTTTTATAAAACTCTTAAGGTTCTTTAAAAGCCCAAAATAAAAATGCCACATAATCCACTAGTAATAATGTGGGGTAGCAGTGCAAAATCGTACATGCCTGTACTCCCAGTGGCTTAGGAGAATAAGAGGTAGAAAACTAGGGATTTATTCTCAAGTTAAAGACCAGCCTCAAGAACTTGGCAAGGTCCTAAGAAACTCAGTAAAACCCTCTCTCCAAAATAAATAAATAAATAAAAGTGTTGGAGACTGGGTATGTAGCACACTGGTAAAGTGCCCTGGGGTTAATCTCCAGTATTTAAATAAATAAAAAGATATAAATAATAATTCTTGGTAAAAAAAAATGCCATACAATCCAGTAATAATAACTCTGGGTATATATGTAAAAAAAATTGGAATCCTTTTGCTAAATATATTGCCACACATCTATTTTTATTGTACCTTTATTCACAGTATCTAATAAAAGGAAACAAATAAAGTACCTTTTAGATAGAAAGTATATCTGAAAATGTCTTCCAGCTGCAAAGCATCCAATTAGTCCATCCCTTCAGAAGCTACACACTAAAAATTCAAACTGGTCCCTAGAAGGCAAGACTCAGAGAGTGGTGTTTTCTAATTACTCCAAAAAATTTGGAATCTCTGGGAACCTTGTTTCAGATATTCTAAAACTCAGAACTAGGTAATATGGGAGGTCAGAATGAGAATACAAGACATAGTAAACTCTTTAATAGGGAATCTTAACTCAGACACTGACATAACCAAAAGCAGTGTTGGAGATAAAAAATAGATTCTGTTTCACTGATTTCTGGGTTATGTATTGAAATGAAATATATATTAGAAAAAAAGTTAAGGCTACTGGTTAAAATCTACGTAAAACAGATATTAAAAATGTACCAGGGGCTGGGTGTGTTGGTGCAAGCCTGTAATCCCAGTCGCTGAAGAGGGTGAGGAAGAATTATCGAAAGTTCAACGCCAGCCTTAGCAGAAGCAAGGTGCTAAGAAACTCAGTGAGATCCTGTCTCTAAATAAAGTTAAAAAAAAAAAATCCTGGGGATTTGTCTTAGTAGTAAAGTGTTCGTGAGTTCAATCTTAAATATCCCCCATAAAAAATGTACCAGGGGGCTGGGGATGGGGCTCATTGGAGCTCACTTGTCTGGAACATTTGAGGCACTGGAATCAATTCTCAGCTCTACAGATAAGTAAATATAATATAATATAAGGTCTATCAACAAATATATATATATATAATAAGACATTGACATGGACTTTGATCTAATTTGTTTGTACTTTAGCCCTTAAGATTGAAGTTGGTTGGGGCTGGGGATGTGGCTCAAGCGGTGGCGCACTTGCTTGGCATGCGTGTGGCCCAGGTTTGATCCTCAGCACCACATACAAAACAAAGATGTTGTGTCCTCCAAAAACTAAAAAATAAATATTAAAAACATTCTCTCTCTCTCCCTCTCTCTCTCTCACACACTCACTCTTTAAAAAAAAAAAAAAAAAAAAAAAAAAAAAGATTGAAGTTGGCCAGGCATGTTGGTGCATGCCTGTAATATCAGCTGTTTACAAGACTGAGACATAAGGATCATGAATTCAAAACCACTCTCATCAATGGTACGGCACTAAGCAACTCAGTGAAACTGTCTCTAAGTAAAATACAAAATAGGGGTAGGGATGTGGCTCAGTGGTAGAGTGCCCCTGACTTCAATCCCTGGTCTCCCCTCCAAAACAAAAATGGGGCTGAGTAAATAGCTCAGCTTGTAGAGTGCTAGCCTTCTAAGCATGAGGCCCTGGGGTTAATCCCCAGTACAGAAAGAGAGAGAGAGAGAGAGAGAGAGAGAGAGAGAGAGAGAGAGATTTAAATTACATGCAATTTAAATTCAAATTAGTCCCAATTTTATTTTTTCTTGTCACACCTAAATAAAAGAGTTTCCTGAAATGTTTGGAATGTTTCTGTGGGTTATTTATTTTTTTTATTTTTTATTTATTTATTTTTATGTGGTGCTGAGGATCGAACCCAGGACCTTGCATGTGCTAGGTGAGTGCTCTATCACTGAGCCACAACCCCAGATTGTCTGACCATAAATAAATAAACAAAGAAACAAATTAATTAATAAATAAACCCTCAATTGATGACCCACTACAGTTTTTAAAACTCCTTAATTGGGACACATAAACCTCATTTAGGATTCATTCTTTTTAATGTCACCTAATTTTATTCTTCTTCTCATGTGAAAATCTCAGAATGATAAATTAAAATCTTTTAAAATGTCCTCCAGTTCTTGAAGAAAAACATTATAAATGATGCATACATTTGAAATAAAACATGGGAAAATAATGATCAATAATGCTGAAAGTGGAGTTTTGAGATGAACCAAAATTTCTCAGTTTGCAAATTGAATCTGGGTGCTTGTCTCATAATTTTTGAAGAAAAAAAATCTATTTAAGCAAGAAGAAATAGAACACCCACCATGTGGTATGAGGAATGATCCCTGGAAAAAAAAATCATTTTTGTGTGCCATCTTAGAAGTTTACTGATGGTTTTGGGCAGAACACAGACCATAATGCATTTAGAATAGGCTTTGGAAAAGGCATCCTGACTACCATATGGTTTCACTTTCATTCTTTCTGTGACCCATCCTTTTTTCTTCAAATTCAATCAGGAATCACCCTTGGGACAAAGGACTTTGTTGAAGGTGTTCCCACAAGTGGGCTACAAGGTCTTTTACATTTGAAATAGGCCTTAATGGTGCTCATTAACATCTTTCAATTAGCCACCAAGAGTGTTTGAGTGAGGCCCATTCTCAGCATTACATGGTCATTATACTATCTATTCTATTTTATACTTATTATTTGTGAACAGAGAACCCTAGTTTTGGATATGTGAACAGAGAGCTAGAAAACTAGGGGTTTATTCTGAGACCTATGGAGAGCTAAACTGACATTCTGGATTTCAGATTTTTGTTCTGGATTTGAGATACTGTTTCCCCTACATTAAAAAATCTCAGGACTCATGAAGAGAATGAGTTAAAAGCCAGCACCATCAAATTTGTGAGGCCCTAAGAAATTCAAAGGGAACCTGTCTCTAAATAAAAATATAAAAAAAGGGGTGGGAATGTCAATCACTGGATGAACACCTCTGGGTTGAATTTCTGGTACTAAAAGGAAAACAGTACACACATAAATAAATAAATAGATAGATAGATAGATAGATAGATAGATAGATAGATAGATAGATAAATACAAACAAACCCTCATGAGTAACAAGCTCTAAAATTAACAGCCTCTCTCATGCATGAATACAATAAATGGATTTGGAGTTCTCTCCTGATAATTATCTCAGTCTTCACTATGAAATCTGGAGACATGCTGGACTCATGGCACATGGAAGCCCACAAAGGGCTTTAGAAAGAAGCTGAAAACACCATACAATTATGGAACAAAATGCCCAGGTTTTCAACTGCTGATCTAAGCCTCACTAGACTAGTCAGAGGGAGATGAAGGCTAAGCTACCACAGAGAGACCCTCTGGCCACAAGACTCTGGAGAGGACCAGGAGGAGTCCCTAGCCATGACTGCCAGTTTCCACCATTGCCACTCCTGTCAGCTTTAAGCCACCTTCCTACGCAGTCTCAAGATAACAAGGCACACTTACTGTTTCCTGGCTCTCAGGGTTCTCAGCATTCTCCCTGTGGTTTGTTTTCAGATTCTGCATAGCACAGACACCTGGGCTCTGGATCCAGGACAGAAGCCTACAAAAAGTTTAAAAAAATGTCGAGCTCCAGACACCAAGGGAACAGAGGATTGTGGAAGCCCTCCCCCTCATCACTGGCTGCATGAGGATTGGACAGTTCTCACTTAAGAGACTGATTGGTCAAGGCTTCAGGCACTGCCTCCAACCTCAGCCAAGTGGGTGCAGAATCAAAGTCTGAAAGACAGGCTGTCATTGTTAAAAGACTACAGATCAGGGCTGAGAATATAGCTTAGTCAGTAGAGTGCTTGTTTTGCTGATATAAGGCCATGGATTAAATCCTCTGCCCTACACGCACTCACTCTCACCCCGCCCCCCCAAAAAAAAGATTAAGGAAAGACTTTGGGGACTAGGGTTATGTATGGATCAGTGGTAGAGAACTTCCCTAGCATGCATGAAGTACTGGGTTGAACACCCAGCACCGCATTAAAAAGCCACCCAAGAGGGGATGTGGCTCAAGAGGTAGTGCACTCGCCTGGCATGCGGGCGGCCCAGGTTCGATCCTCAGCACCACATACAAACAAAGATGTTGTGTCCACCAAAAACTAAAAATAAATATTTTTAAAAAGCCAACAAACTACTAATGGTACTGTGTCCATTTACAACAAAAAAAAAGAAGACTGTGTATTGGACTTGTGCACCCTCAGTACAGAACTCATAAACACTTTTTATAAATAATACATACATATATGTCTTCAGACAGTGTATAAAATTCTTCTGTGATGTCTTTTCAAGTAACTTATATTACAGGTATGCTTCACAACCCTGAAATCCTCCCCACCTCACTTTATTATTATTATTATTATTATTATTATTATTATTATTATTACTATTATTATTATTATTATTATTATTATTATTATTATTTGAGGCCTGTTAATTGCATTAAATGCCTCTGTATGGGGTTATTTTAAGGCAAAGTTTTCTTCCTATAATAGGACCTAGCCCAGAGAGAAATGTATTGACACTTATAACTGTTTATAAGGTTAAAGCAATTTGTGAATATATATATATATGATATCACAATTACTTTAATTTTTTTTTTAATTTTTATATTCTTTTTCTCATAAAAAAAGTTTGAGCTTTAAACTCATTAGCAATGTCCTTATATCCCTTACCCCGAAAAAAGTGACTCACAGGTATAATTCAAATTATTGAGACTCATAAATTTTTGATCCTTTATTTTAACTAGTGAAGTCTAAAGATTTTCTTTTTATTTTCAGCTTTAAATGAAGCCCACTTTTTATAGCTTTCTTGTTGTGTAACTAACCTTTAATAGTCTGCAAATTTTACCCCCATTCTGATCACTTTGGACTATTGATGTTTTGATGGAGGGGATCTCAAAGTGGTCATGCACAAGGTAGGAAATGGATATAGTAAGATATAAGACTGGTGATTGTGGAGTATGTAGATTTTGCTATACAAAATAAGAACTGTTGGATGATATGGGGGTAGGGAGAAAAAGAGCAATGAAAAAAAGAAGAAAAACTTGAACATTAGAGGGGTTCACATGCTACAAGTCTACAATGATAGCGTGAATATAGAGGGTAGTGTTCTTGGAAGCAGCAATAAAATTTGAGGGAAAGAAAAAGGTAATTTTTGGCACAGTGCCCAAGTGATAGAGCCAGGTGAATGGGTTCTGTGTTCAACTCTTCCCACCTAAAAGTGGAATTTACAGTTCATAGAGTATGTCACAGTAGTAAAACACCATTTCTATGTACCTTTACACTTTTTCATGGCTACAAGCTGACTTTGACAATTCCAGTCACGTTACATTTTTGCACTTGTTAGATATTCATTAATTAATTTATTCATTAAATTATTTATTTGTTTTTTATTAATTCACTTTTTCCTTAGCTGTCATTGTTTTTACATTACTGGTGATTACATAATTGCATAAATATTCTGAATGTTGACTTTTGGTTAAAAATTGTTTTATGTGTTTATTTATACATTTACTTTTCAATATTTGCCAAGCCTGATTTATATTAGACCTCAATCTTTATTCATGAAGACTAGATAAATCACATTATTCCAAATAACTCAAGGATTTATCATCTTTGCACAACCCTAATCACCTGCTAAAGTTGACCCAGTCTGGGTCACCTAAAAGCTAAGTCAAAAGTCTTCTTTTTTCTTATAAACACTTTAATAAAGAATTCCTCTCGCACTTTTATATTTTGGAGAGTAAGCTAACTTCCCAAGCAGTAGTTAATAACCTAGATGAGTTTTCCAACTAGCTCACTATTAGTTTTAAATTATTCACATCCTTGACACTAATAGGGTCACTGATTACTTTTTTTTATTCTCTCTCTCTCTCTCTCTCTCTCTCTCTCTCATATGACAAATTGAAATCAGATATGCTTTTTTATTAAGAAACACTATCAGCCTTTAATAAATTATTCTATAAAGAAAAAGGGTTTCACTAATTTTCTTAGATCCTCACTAAGTTGCTGAGGCTGGCTGACTTTAATCTAATGCTATAGAAGTTTGCATTATATATATATATATATATATATATATATATATATATATATATATATATATATATCACAAAACAAATTATATATATATACAAACTTCTATAACATTAGATATATATAGCATGAATATAGAGGGTAGTGTTCATTTGACTCTTTCTCTTGGGGACTGTGCCAGAGTTACCTTCTTCTTTCATTTCTACCTTATTTCTGCATCCAAAGAAACTAATCTTTACCCTCATACTACCATTGATCCACCATTAGACTTTTTAAATCTGAACTCTTGAGCTGGTCATTCTTTCCCTTCTTCCCTTCACAGCACTTTTTTTTCTCTACCCGTACCTATTCCACCAATAATTTTTCATGAATACTCACTACTACATACTCAGCATCCACCAATCTCACATCCTGACCCATCCCTGTTCTGCCTTTTCCATGGATCATTTTGAGATCCCCTCCACCCAGATATCAATAGTCCAGAGTAAGGTCAGGTTAGGGTGTTATATATGCAGGTTTTTAAAAGTCATTTACATAACAATAAGCCTATTAAATTGGGAAGTATTTTGTCTTAGGTTAAAAAAGAAAATCTACAGACTGCACTGTTAAACTGAATTGTTTAAAATTCATTAATCTCAATAATTTGGAAAAAGAAATTCTATAAAAAGGAGAATAAAAAAAGAACATAATACATAAAAGTGACAAATTTGAAGACACACCAAGTGTATATATCCAAGAGTGTCATATATTGGTGCTTTCAAAAGACAAATTAATTTGAAATAAATGTAGTTAATGTGAGATGTAATGATCAATTATTAATTATATATAATGGTACTATACATGTATATGTACAAAATGCATCTCATATAATTATGAGTATACATTGCAAAAAATAAACTCCACAGTATTTTGTTTTAATTTTGCTGACAACACTATAAATACCTACATCTAGGTTTATGTATTACCAAATGTTCAGGATACATTTTATAAACTTTATAAAGTTTACAACTGACCAACAGACTTTTTTTCTCAATTTTTAAAAGGAGTAATACTTATTTTCAGTTAGAACATAATGCCATCATTTATCTTTAATTTTTAAATATTTTTTTAATTATATATGACAACAGAATGCATTACAATTCTTATTACACATATGGAGCACAATTTTTCATTTCTCTGGTTTTATACAAATTATATTTACATGAATTTTCTTCTTTATACATGTACTTTATATAACAATATACATCATATTTCACCATCATTTCTAACCCCATGATCCCTCCCCTCACCTCCCAACCCCCAAAAGGTCATTTTGATATACACTGATGTATGCTATGAAGTTATAGAAAAGAGTATATACCTTATAATAATATTAACAGATACAGTTTTGTAACTAATACATAGCATAATAATAATAATAATAATAATAATAATAATAATAATAAACTAGCCATTTAGACATTAATAAATTATACATCTGGCACTACTAACATCTTTTCAAAAAAAATTGATAACTTTTATAAAAAAGGGGGGGTATTTGTGGGGGGAAATGGTATTCTATGCTTTCTTAATATCAAGAATAAATTATTTTCAGAAGTAATATATATTTCAATATAAAAATAAAATAGAACCAGATTCCATGGCACACACCTCTAATCCCAATGGATTGTGAGGCTAAGGCAAGATAATCCTGAGTTTAAAGCCAGCCTCAGAAACATAGCAAGGCCGTAGGCAACTTTGTGTGACCCAGTCTCTGTGTGCCCCTGATTTAAATTTCCTGTAAGAAACAACAACAACAAAAAGAATACAATGTATTGATGAGGACACAGAACAAATTATCATGAACTTAAGATGGAGTAGAAATTGCTGTTATTTCATCATGAAAATGGTATATATATATGAAATACTCCTCACCAAGCAGCTTAGACCTGTAGAAATTATAGTATGTGTGTACAATGACAGTGTACAAGTATGTGATAGCATAAGACTAGAGCTATACTTGTCAATACATTAAAAATCTGCAGCATAGGAGGAAAGAGGAGGTGATTCACAAAAATAAAAATAATAAAGTTTGAGAAAAAATGGTTTGTGGAACCCAGAAAGATTTTTGGTTTAATTAGAGTACAAAATACCACATAAGTATTATACTGAAGTTATATCTGTTAAATACATCACATGTATAATGGATTTCAAGGAAAATATGTGGAACTTATCACAAACTAAATAAAAATTTACAAAAGCACATAAAATAGCATGTGTGTAAATAAAATTAATCATTACAAAGACAACTATTTTAACTCAATTTAATATATAATATTTTCCTATGAAAATTTTAGCATGTTTTTCTTTAAATAAAAGAAGAGAGCTGGACCTGTTGGTGCACAATTGTAATCCCAGTACCTTGGGAGGCAGAGACAGGTGTATTGTGAGCTCAAAGCCAGCATCAGCAAAAGTGAGGCCCTAAGCAACTCAGTGAGACACCATCTCTAAAAGTCATACAAAAGAGGTTTGGGGATGTGGCTCAATTCCCCTGAGTTTAATTCCAAGGACCAAATAAAAGAAAAGAAAAGAAGGGACCAAAAAATTATCTTAGAAATAAAATATATGTAAAATACCCCAAAACCTTTAGTAAAAAAACAAATAATATAGTTATTGTTATGAGACACATTTAATGTATATTATGAAACTATATTGCAATAATACAGACCAATATATCATAATATAAACCAAATCTGAAACCATATGTAGATCAATAGTTTTGTTAAAAGCAATAGAAAGGCATATGTAAAACTGACCATATGAAAAATAACATTAGACATGAATGAATGAATCTATCCAACCTAAAGTTAGAATTGGGACATAGAGGCAAAGTTCACTGTTAGAGTGTGTGTGCAGAATGTGCAAGATAGTCAGTTACAAACTTAGCAACACTATAAAAAGCAAATATTAAGAGGGAATAATGTTGAAAAGAAAGCAGAATATTAAATGAGATAATCTCCCTCCATCTATAAATGAATTTAATAAAAAAAAAAAAAAAAACTACTGTGAGTATCTCTTTGGCAAAATCATGAATGAGTAGAGAGATTTAGATACACTGGATATTAGTCCAGTCTTAAGAAATGTACCACATTTGGGACAAAATTCCCAATTATCATCATCACCTCTAGTGATCAGAAATGTGAGAGAGTGGCTGAGGATGTAACTCAGTTTTTAGAGTGCTTGCCTTGTATGCACAAGACCCTGGGTTCAATCTCTAGCACCACAAAAAAAAGAAAGAAGGAAATATGAAAGAAATGATACAAAAAATGGTGATATCTAGGAGCCATAAAATTTTTCACAAGTGTTTCATCAGCTGTGACCAAGACACAAAAATACCCAAATATCAAAGCTGTCAATTTATCTCAAAAAAAGAATCTGCCAAATCTGGAAAATATACTAGAGGCTGGAGAGGCAAGTCAGGAGGACTGTGATTTGAAAGACAGCCTTAACAACATAGAAAGGCTATAAGCAACTTATTGAGATATTAGTGATATATCACCTGTCTCCAAGAAAGAAAAGGACTGGAGACATAACTCAGTGGTAATCACCCCTGGAGTTCAATTCCTAGCACCAAACCACACCAAACTAAACAAATATCTGAAAGATAGTAGGGACTCCAGAGTATAGGTGTACATGCATAGATAAAAATTTTGGTTACAATATAAAGTTAATAAATATACTTTTGAAAAAAAAATCATGGTTCGTTTTTAAAGAGAGAGAGAGAGAGAGAGAGAGAGAGAGAGAGAGAGAGAAAGGGAGAGAGAGAGAGAATTTTAATATTTATTTATTCATTTTAGTTTTCGGCAGACACAACATCTTTATTTGTACGTGGTGCTGAGGATAAAACCCAGCGCCACATGCATGCCAGGCAAGTGCACTACCACTTGAGCCACATTCCCAGCCCCTATCATGGTTCCTAAGAGCTCAAAATAAAAATGCCATATAATCCACTAATAATAAAAAAATAGGGATGTAACACAGTGGTAAAGTGCCTAAATAAGTAAAAATAAAAAACAATTCTTGGTTTAAAAAATGCCCTATAACCCAGTAATTATAATTCTGGATAAATATCTAAAGAAATTGGAACAATTTTGTTAAAGAAATTACTTCACTTCCATTTTCATTGTAGGTTTATTCACAGTATCTAATAAAAGGAATCAGATGAAGTGCCTTTTAGATGCAAAGGTTGATGAAAAGGTTCCTTCCAGCTGCAGATCATCCATCTACTTGCCTTAAAGGCTGCATACTTATAATTCAAACTGCTCCCTAAAAGGCAAGACTCAGATATGGATTCTTCTGAGTACTCCAAGAAATTTTGGTACCTCTGGACAAATTCTGTAAGACTTTTCCAAAACTAAGGAATAGATAAATTTTGGAGTTTGGAATGTGGACAACATACAGTAAATTCCTCAAGGAGGAATCTTAATTCAGACACTGTGATAAGGTGTCTGGTCTGGGGAAGAAAGAGGAAGTAAAATCAGAGTTTGAGATAAAACTAGACTTTGCTTCACTGATTTCTAGGTTATTGATTTACTCCAAACAGATATTGGAAAAGGGTTAAAGCTACTAATTAAAATTTATGTAAAACAGGTATTTAAAAAGTACCAGGAAAGAGCTGAAGGTGTGGCTCAGTGGTACAGTGCTTGCCTAGCATATATGAGGCCCTGAGCTTAATTCTCAGCACCACATATAAATAAATAAAATATAAATAAATATTAAAAAAAATACCAGGTAAGGATTTAGGGTTGTTGCTCAGTAGTAGAGTGCTTGGCTATTATGCATGAGACAGTCTGTTTGATACTGGACCCACATTAATAATAATAATAATAATAATAATAATAATAATAATAATAATAATAATATTTTGTTCATCTACAACTAAGAAAAAAAATATTTTAAACAAGTACAACAGTGCTTTATGGCCTGTAACCTTCTAATTATCTGTGTTCTAATTAAGCCCTTGCAATTGAACTTTCTTGTTATTTAAATTAAAGTCCAGTTTCACTTTTATTTCCTGCCACACCAGGACAAAGGAGTTTGCTTGAATATTACGAATGCTTCTAAATGTCACTTTAATAAAGTTGTTTTACATATTTAAAAACTCAGTTGAAACAAACTTGGTGGCACAGGCCATAACCCCTGTGGCACAGAAGAATTATACATGGGTATCATGAGTTCAAAGCTACCATCAGCAAAAGAAAGGCACTAAGCAACTAAGTGAGACCCTCGCTATAAATAAATACAAAAAAAGGACTGGGGAAGTTAAATACCTGGTACAAAAAAAAAAAAAAAGAAAAAAAAATTCAATTGAGGACAAATACATTAAAGAAACAAACAAACAAAAAAAAAAAAACCTTAATTTTGGACAAATTAACTACACTATTGTGAAGATGGTCTTAGGCCTGGCCTAAAAAACTCCATTTTAAAAACTTCAGTTTGAAACATGCAGTCTCACCAGGCATGCCTAAAGAAGCCCTGCAGTATTGCCCTCAGACATGAACAAATCACTTCCCCTCACCTTGATAAATAGAGTGAGGCCTCTGTCAGATTGTCCTCACCTAGTAAGAGGGAAGGGCGAGAATACCAAGGTGCAGACCACCAGACCAGATGTTTCTGGCCCTAGAGTAAATGATGTCATGGAAAAATCTGGTGGTAACTAACAAGGATTGAAAAAAGGGTAAAAAGCTGCAAATTTTAGTATAAAGAGTAGAGCAAATGAACAGATATTCAGCCAGCTCAATAAAAAATGCACTTGAGCTGGGGAGGCTGATGAGGACTTGGAATGACATCTCATCACTTCTCATCATTTGTATTATCCTCACCACTCTTAAACTCTACAGCCACACCTTAGTGAGAGGGAGAAAAGTAAAAGATTATGTGATGTTCTTCTCATGTGATGAAAACTTAATTTCAATGGGGAGAAACCCAATGGGGAAAATAAAACCAAGAGGCAAGATCTCCCACACACCCAAAATATATACTTTTATGAATAAAAATTTTATCAAAATTACTTTAAAATTTCATTTAACTTTTGTGCTGTCTGGTCTTATGAGAAAGCAAATTTTATTTTAAACTTCTAAGCAATGTCCTAAGGCATTAATATTTTCCAAGAGGGAAAAACAATATAATGCATTAGTATTATTTAAAAATTTCTAGTATTCATAATAAAAATTAAGAAGGACAGCTTAAATCAATTTAATAACTTAAACCACTATATCCAAATTATTGTTATTTTTGAAAATATAAATTTACAAATAAATAAATGTATTTATCAAGCTTCATCCCAAAATTCACTCTTGACCTCTCAGGGATATCTATGTTCACCACAGCTATATTCCATGCTTGAGATCTACCCTGACCTCAGCAAGGTGAAAAAAAATGGACAACTCAGTTCTGTGTCATAGGTTATGGAATAAACATACCAAACAACATTATCTCAGGGCCAAAGAACAGGAGAGACTCTACACTTTGAGAGAGCAGCCATCTACAACTCAGAAGTGTACAAAAGTGGACACTGTTTCTCACAGGATTCTGGGTACAGATCCATTTTCATTTTAGATATCATACTTTAACCAAAAGAGATAGGTATCACTGGAGAGAAAACTCTAGGTCATCAGATCATCAGTAACCCAGAAACTAGAGTCTAAACATATAAAAAAAAAATTATTTTACAGTTTTGTCTTTAGCCTAATGCAGGGTTGTGATTTCAATTTTCTTCTTTAGTATGGGGTACTCTGAGAATATCATCAAACATTAAAGGCATAGAAGTCTACACATATTACCATATAATTCAATAAATACTGTCAAGAAATTAAAGTTTAAATTTAAATTAATAAAAATTTAACCAGTACCTATAAGGCACAATATGTTTTTCACATAACTTCTGTTCCACATTTGATTGAATCCTGGCATTCAGCCTATGTTTAGTGAATTAGATATCTATCACTGAATAAGAAGAAACCATATAAAAATTATTGTCTCAAGTGTGGGCTTATCATAAATTAAGCCTGGGTTTATATGGGATCTTTTTACTGCATTAGGTGATCGTTGGTAAGGTTACTGAACTTCAGAGGGAGACATGGTTGCCAAAAAATGCACCCTTCTTCTCAGAATCAAATAAATTAAGGTGGGTTCATTCTCATGGAGATGACAGTGTCATGAAAGCAAAAGCAAAGTATTCAAAATATTTCCTGACTAATACACTTTCATAGTCACAGATTTACATAAGTCACACACAAAAAATAAGAGCTCAGATAAAAAGTTTGGGAAACATACTCTGAACTTTGGAACTAAGAGGAGTAAAAACACATTGTCAACTTTATGTGTACAGATAGGGCTAAAGAATTGCTAATATGTTGACACTCGTTTCATTCTGCTTTTTGTAATGAATGAGGTTTACATAGCTGTTCGGTGTGAAAGAATATTTTAAAGGTCTCATGAATATTAAGCTACTTTACTGAAATTCAGGATCAATTCTATGTGACCCCAAAGCCACAACTCACATCCTCTAGACTACATGAATTATCAATCTTTCATTATTGTCTTAGAAGTTAGATAGTGGCACAAAAAAGCAGAATTTTTTTTTTTTTTTTTTTTTTGTACCAAGAACTGGACTCAGAACACTTTATCACAAATCACATCTCCAGCCCATTTGTTTTTAAAGACAAGCCAAGTTCTCACTAAGATGCTTAAAGCCCCACTGAGTTGCTGAGACTAGCCTTTAACTTAAAATCCTTCTTCCTCAGCCTCTTGAGTCACTGAAATTACGGACATGCATTACAATATTGGCTCTTGTTTCCTGGTTATGAACAGGCAAAATTGAAATGCTAAGCATAGAAACAGCTGTTAAAATCACCCCTTTGTTAATTCTAGCTTATTTCCTAAGGTTTAAATACTGAAACCAATATTTCAATGTATATTGAAGGTAACATTATCTATTATAGTCAACAGTCTGTTGATCTCCATTCTATCCAGATATTTTTTTACTGCCTAAACTTTTATTTAATTTTAAAAGATTACTCAATATATTTGAACTTCTGGTTTTTCTGCTGGCATTATTAGGATACTAGATTCAAACCTTACAGCCTATGGAAAATTAAGGTGTGGTTATAGCTAATGAAAGACTATATGATAAATAAAATTTTAAACTAACGGGGATGAGGTATTTTCTTTGTTATTTTTTTATGTATCCTTGGTGAATAAGACAGAGTACACAGTCAAATCTTAAATCATACAAAGCAGGCTCTATCTCTAGTTAATAAAGAAAAATATCAAATACAAAAAGTTGTGTTGCAAAATCACATGGCACTTGGTTTGTTAACAGCAGCACAGGAATGGATTTCTGCCATATTCAGTTGTATGCATATTCTATATCACCAAAATAATATCAGGATTACTTCAATATATATTACATCTTTAGTTGCAGCCACAGCAGTTGATCAATGATAAGTTGAAAGAATGATGAGCTTGTCAGGATACTATCTGGAGAATGCTTTTAGTAATCCTAGGCAGGGAGATTGTGTTCTAGTCATATCACAATACAGTGTATTTTTTGTGGCCTGTGGATGCAGAGCTCTTACTTCCTTGCTAATAGATCATTGCAGAAGACTTCAGGTGTGTAGATTTTTTGATGATGAATCCTAAAAGGGTGGATCATTGGAAAGGCCAAACATGGCTATAGCTACTCTGTTGTTGATGCTTCCAACAGGTTATTGCTGCTGTTGTTGTTGTTGTTGTTATTATTATTATTATTATTATTATTATTTATTGAAGTAATAAATACCCTGATTTAGTGTATTCATTCATTGTCATAAACATTTTCTTTTGAGCATGTGTTCATTATGTAAAACATTGACCATTCACCTTTGTTTTCTGTCCTATATGAAAAGGCCTATGGAATGATGCAGGAATCTAAGGGCTGAAAGCTCTGGGCTGTCTGGGAGCTATTGTGTTTTTTTTTTTTTTTTTTTTTTTTTTTTTTTTTTTTTTTGCATAAGCATGACTACACTGCCAACTCTGCCTCACATCTCTCAATTGCTAGAGACCCAAATTTTACATCCTGGGTCTCAACACCCACACAGCAACTGGCAAAGTCTTTAGGATATTTGTTGGTGAGAGAAATCTCAGTCCTGATAGATTAATAGAGGTTGTTGTTAGGGGAGTGGTGGCACCTATGGACACCAAGAAGCATACAACACCTAGTTGCCTCAGTCCTATTACAGTGGACTCCTATGGAGAATTGTGATATAATGGCATTAGTTCCTTGTAAGCAGAAATAAGGATTCTGACTGCACTGTGGGCAAACATGAACCCTGCAAGTTAAAGTGTCAATAAAGTGTTGAAGCTTAGGCCCCAGCCCCTGGCCAAAGAAAAAAGTGGCAGCAGTGGCATAGATGATTTGGGTAAGTAGTCAAATAAGTCATGTGCAGCTGCTCTGGCCATGGGATGAATGGTTTCTATAGATCTGGGAGCAAAAACTGATGCAAGTGTATGAGAGACTACCAGAATGAGGAATTGCAAGATAGTCAAGAGGTCTAGGAATCCAAAATACATCCAGTAGAGTATGATCTCTGTATTTTGAAAATACCTATCAACCTTCCCCATTGTGATGTTGAGTCTCTAGAGAAGAAGAAGGATAAAGGCCTTCAAGTCCAGTCATTGGATGATGCATAAAAAGAAACAACAGTAGCCAATGGCTCCAGTGAACAACTGGCATGGCCAGCCCCGGTATCCAAGTTTAACCTATTTTACCTGTTAACCAGAACTGATGGACTTAAAAAAAATTTACCCAGGTGTCAAAAGAGCAAGATTATTATTTTTTGTATGTTAGAATTAGAGATAAACAGCATTTTGTGTTGCACCCTAAAAATGGTGAGGTTAGCATTGCTCCTTACAGTAGAAGTTGTAAAATGCTCAATTCCATGAGGCATTTAGGGCCAAAAAAGACCAAAAAGACCAACTGTGTTAGTACAGCTTCCAGAGGGCTATGTTTTTAGCAAGTAGCCAAGGTCATAAACACTCAGATTCAATGTATGTACTCAAAGTCAAAAACATTTGTTTGTGAGCATGCTCTTACATCAGTCAAATGTTGTTGATGTGCCTTCTTTGTCTGACCTGCATAAAAAAAATCTATTTAATAACTTTGGGGGCTGAGGGATAGAAGCTAGAGGCTGGTTATGGGCTATTGGTGCCTTCAGAAGCAGCACGCCTACCATCTGAAAAGTTCCTCACATCTGTTGAATAGGGAGCCTACACCCTGGGAACAAATTTTTACCCCTCAAACATCAGATAAAGCTCTAATCTCTAGAGTATACAAAGAACTTAAAAAGTTAACAAAAAAGCAAATAACCCAATCAACAAATGGGCCAAGGATTTGAACAGAAACTTCTCAGAAGAGGATATAGAATCAATCAACAAATACATGAAAAAATGCTCACCATCTCTAGCAATCAGAGAAATGCAAATTAAAACTACTCTAAGATACCATCTCACTTCAATAAGAATGGCAGCCATTATGAAGTCAAACAACAATAATTGCTGGCGAGGATGGGGCAGGGGAGGTACACTCATACATTGCTGGTGGGACTGCAAATTGGTGCAGCCAATTTGGAAATCAGTATGAAGATTCCTTAGAAGGCTGGAAATGGAACCACCATTTGACCCAGCTATTCCCCTTCTTGTACTATACCCAAAAGACCTAAAAAGAGCATACTACAGGGACACAGCCACATCAATGTTTATAGCAGCACAATTCACAACAGCTAGAATGTGTAACCAACCTAGATGCCCTTCAATAGATGAATGGATTAAAAAAATGTGGCATTTGTACACAATGGAATACTACAAAGCACTAAAAATAAAAAGATCATGGAATTTGCAGGCAAATGGATGGAATTAGAACAGATTATGCTAAGTGAAGTTAGCCAATCCTAAAAAATAAATGCTGAATGTCCTCTCTGATATAAGAGGGGCGACTCAAAATGGGATAGAGAAGAAGAGCATGAGAAGAAGACTACCACTAAATAGGAAGAGAGGTGGGAGGGAAAAAGAAGGAGAAGGGGAGTTGCATGGAAGATGGAAGGAGGACCTTATTGTTATACAGAATACATATATGATGTTGTGATGAGAAAAAGAAAAAAAAAGTGTGTTGTCGAGAGCCACAGTTTAGTTGGAATGACACCTGGCATTTTGCTAGAAGGAATGGTTGAAAGGTGACCCTGCTCCGGGAATAGGGCAGCTCTGGGATTAGGGCAGATCCTGCTGCCTTGGGCACCCTCTACTTTGGAGGGGGGGAGGGGTGTTCAGGAAGAATTGGCACACGGAGCCCAGTGGAGGGAGTGTGTTGTGTGTTTCCGAGAAGTGTTCCGAGAAGTGTGTGTAGAGAGCCGGTGAGAATTCGAGAATAAAGACTTGCTTTTTGAACCTACAAGTCTTTTGTGGCGGCTTGGTTATTTGTGCCCAGACAGACTGTGGCAGTGTGTTACATTAGATTGAATAAAGAGAAAGGATGGAACAGGAGGGCAGGAGTAGGGAGGATAGAAAGGGCAGCAGAATAGAATAGACAATATGATTGATGTATGTACATTCCATGTATGTATTATATGTCAAAATACATTCTGCTGTCATGTATGACTAAAAAAAAAAAATTAAATATCACATGGTAAAAAAGAAAAAAAAAATTCCTCACATCTTCTTTCAACTGCTTGAGCCCCAAACATTGCTTTTTTGATATGAGCCCCTACACAGCAGCCACAGATGTGAAACTATTTTTAATTTGAGACTATCACAAATCCTCTGCTTTATGCAAGTTGTATTGTTTTGGTTTGTAGACATGCTCCCAGATAATATTTATATAGTGGATATTTCGTGTATTATTTATTTTAGATTACATATATTGCCTTAATGTTGTCTCCCCCTCACTTTTTTATGTAGTGTTTTATGTTTCATATTCTCCACTTATAAAACTTTTGTGATACAAATACAGTGGTTTTGTTGCATTTTCCATACCATGCTGCATTTTTATCATGACTATAATGAAATATATCTGTTTTTAAGTTTCTCCTGATAAGAAATTTTAAAAATGTTTCTTGTCCTTGATTTTTCAATTCAGTTCTCAGCCATTTCCCAAGTTTATTTTAAATCCTTGCTATAAGCTTCAGAAGTTTTTCTCAAACATATTATCCCCATTTAATAGAAAGTTCACCAGATGTAATTTTTTTTATTCTTTTCTTTTCTTTTCCTTTTAAGGGGAGAGGAATGAGTACTTAACCCAGGATAGTTCTCCTAAACCCCTGTATCACAAGCCCTTTTTAATTGTATTTTATTTTATTTTCAGTTTTCAGACAAAGTGTAGCTTAGATGCTTAGGACCCTCTCATAATATTTAGGCTGAATTAGAAATTGTGATTCTCCTGATTAAGTCTCCCAAATTATTAAGATTGCTCACATGAGCCACCATATGTGTGTAACCCCCCTTTTTGAAAAAAAAAATGTGACTACTTAACTTTTAAGAGTATTTAAAAATAACGATGAATCATGGCTGCTAAAGGAGATAAGATATGCCTTTGGTTCAGGCATATTTGTTCTTGATATGTACTTAAAATTGTGGGCACACAAGAAATCATATTTGTAAGATCCTGTCTCAAAACGAAAAAAAAAAAAAGAAAAGAAAAAATTGAAGATATAGCTCAGGAATAATATTCCCTCAGTTTATCCACCAGTACTACACTCATATAAACACACACACACACACACACACACACACACACACACACACACACACACACACACAGTACTTGTGGGACTTTGAAAATATTTTTTGATACCAAACAGCTGTATAAACCTCATCTTTTACAAAAGGCAGAATTAGTGCCATAATATCAGTAGTCCTTTAGCCTTATCTGTGTACACAAATTTGGTAATGTGATTTTACTCCTACTGTAGCCAAATGCAGAATTTATTCTCCAAACTTTGGGTCAGGGCTCTTCTTATGGCTTATATAAATGTGTGGCTATGAAAGAGTACTTTTCAGGTACCTAGTCAGGAAATACTTTTTAATGATTTTGCTTTTGCTTTTAGAATACTGTCTCCTTGATGAGAACAAGTCCATCTTAATTTATTTGATTCTGAGATATCATGTGAAGAAGATTCACAGTAATCAGGTCCAGAACCAAGGCAGGTTTTTCCTGGCATGGAGTGGATGACCTGTTGAGGAGAGGGTCATAGAAAGAAGTTGAGGCTCTCACCATCCAGATGAGGTTATTGAGTTTGAGAGGATCTCATCAGGAGAATGATAAGTAATGAGATGTCAGTCCAGTTCCTCACCAGGCTTTCCAGCCTGAGTGCACCCTTGTTTCAGTTGGATGAATCCTCGTTCATTAGCTCTATTTTTACACTAAATTTTGGGGCTTTATGACCCCCCTTGCAATCCTTATCAGCTACCACCAGATTTCTCCAGGACATCATTTACCTGGGGTCAGAACCATCTGCTGGTGGTCTCCACCCTTATCTTCTCACTTTATCTTCTTATCAGGAGAGGACAGCCTGCCAGAGTCTTCACTGTGTTTTTCAGAGTAAGGGGAAGTAATTGTCTGAGGTCATACTTGAGGGATCTGTGGGTGTGCCTGGTGAGACTGCAGGTTTCAAACTGGAGTTTTTAAAATGGAGTTGCTTAGACTCAGGCCTAAGGCCATTCTCACCATTCTCCCACTTGATTCACATTGTACATCCTGGGGAAGGGGTGCCTAAGCTTGGCACTGTGAATCATCCATTCCATTGGCCAAAGGCCGGACTTCACCTATGTCCAAAAGTCACTTCTCATTGTAGTTTGTTGCATTGTTCCATAACCACCAATAGTGACTATAGTTGAATTACATCTGGTTAAGACCAAAGCATTTGCAAGGTACCCAGGGATTGAAATGACAATATAATCAAAATCAAGTGGTATGATAGGGTTGAGACATTTTTAAATTTGTCTTGCATGTAAGTCCCAATGAAGTAATTCTGTTACATTGTCCCAGTTGATTCTAATAGTCACTGTAAGGCTCTCAAATGCTCTGAGATATATTGAATCTAAATATTGACTAAAATACAAGAATGAGGGTGGTTCCTCTAATTATATATACATAGGCATTGCAATTCCAACTTCCATCATTCTGTGTTTATTAAAAGTGGGACTCTGTCCTCAAATCACCTCCTGGGAAAGATATGGGCAGAAAAACAAAAGATAGAGTTCTCACTGTTCCATTATAAGCTCAGGATTTAGATCTCCAATGGCTATTTTTGCTTAAAAAATAATGTCACTTTCCAGTGTTTTCTGGCCTGTGAGTGACTCTTGCAGGCTTTCAGAAACTGTGAGAACCTGGGTCTGTTTTCCAGTCCAGCCACATACACACCCCACAGCCTTGGCTAATTGCTCCAGCAATCCCCCTGTTCATTCCACATCTGCAAAGTGGGACTTACGCAGTTCTGGATCCTATGGTGGTATTGGGGTTCAAAGAACAGGCTGTGGGGATGAGGGGGAGACTCCACATAACTGGAATCCTTGTAAAACCAAGGTATGCCCGGGAGCCATGGGGCTGCATTTTGGGCCTGAGAGACATTAGTTTGCAATGCATGGCCTGATTGGCTTCTGGGGGAATTTATCAGGAAACCTACTCTGCATTTAGCATGCTTGTTTTGGTGCCAATAAACTCATAGAGAGACAAAGGGGCAAGAAAAATGATAAGGCCGTGGTACACCCAGACCATATGTGCTTAGCAAGGTTAACTTCTTTACGCTGACTCATTATTAATAAATGGGAAGAATAGGACCCACCTCATGGAATTTTCAGGAAGACTGAGAGATACGGGTGGACAAAGCATTGAGCCCCGTGTCTGGCATACAGTAAGCTCTGTAAATTTTATCTGTGTTTTAGAAGACAATTTAAAGTTTTTCTTCCTCCATAGAGAGTAACATCCTGATATTTTCTCTTTCTACTTTTAGAAGAGTGGACTCACCCTGACCATCCCTAACACAGCTGTAACAGGAGCCATGGAGGTTCCTGAATAAGCGTGACTGCAAGATGAACCTGGGAAAGGAAGACAAGGAGAGGAGGCCATGGCTAGGAGGCTCAGGATAGACAGTATTTTAATCACCCCCAAGGGCAGGCATGTAAAGGGCCATGAGAGATCACAGTGATGGAGTGCAGGCTCAGGCAAGGCCAGAAGGACCAGGACCAAGAACACAGGACTTGTTGTTATATATCCACTGCCCAATCTGCTCGGTGCTTTACCCTGGACCAAGGAGGGCAGCAAGACCAAATTACTGCAGTCTTTTCCACTGAGTGAGCACTGTAAGGGTCATTGACTTTGACTGACACTTGGCACTGTTGGGTGCAGAGCAGGCTGAACTGTGTTGTCTGCAGGGCAGGCTGAACAGATGTTGGCTGCAAGATAGCCCATGCACTCAAACCCCCTCTATCTGGTCCTTTATCCCCTGTTTGTGTCAAGTCCCTCTTAAGGCTGAGCACTCAACCCCCCTTGGGCCAACAAGGCAGCTTGCAGACCCAGAGGCCCCATTAGATTTGGGCTATAAAAACTCCCTCCTGCCAGGCCCCCCTCTCTCTCCCTCTCTCTCTTGCTCTCTCTCTCTTGCTCTTTATCTTTCTTACATGCGCTCTCTGTCTCTCTCTTGCTCTTGCTCTCTCCCTGTTCATCTCTTCTCTTTTTTCTCTCTCTCTTTCCTTCTTTCCTTTCTCTTTGTTGCACTGCTGCAATAAAGATCTTTTGGTTGCTCCGAGTGTTGTGGTCACTTTCCTTTCAGGCACCACCCATGTGCTCTCTCTAGAGGAGATAAGTTCCAGAAGGGAAGACCATGGCTTTTACAGGAGTGGGAGATAAAAAAGAGAAAGACAGGGAATGGAGTGAGAAATCTCAAGATGGAAAGACCAGATACTCTCAATGCCCTGTTCAGAAGAGAAACCTGGCCTCTGACCTAAGCACACAGGATAGAATGAAGAAATATTTAATCACAAGACACATTTGAGTGAGGAAATTAGGCAAATAAGTAAAGATTTCCTGACTTTGCTCCCAGAGCCCCCTCCCACCTCCCACCCCCTCTTTTATTCAGCAAGACAATGAGGTGACATGAAAAGGTTCCCAGAGACAGGACAAATGTCAAGGTAAATGTGGAGATGAGGGGAGTGCAGATTCCAAAATTCAAACAGCCCCTTAGGGCCAACCCACCCTAGTTTTTGCATTTCTCATTGGCTGGGAAACGGGAGGGAGGGTTGCTGTGGTCCTAACAGGCAACTCCTGTTTGCTCCTGGCCCTGCAGCTGGCATGCTGGGAGGGGGACCCCCCCTGTGCTGGGGGTGATGTTCATTTGAGGGAACAATCAGGCTGGAGTCAGGTCCCTGAACCCCAGGACTAGGACTCAGGATGGGGGAGGGGGTGTCTCCAGCTGGGATGTCTGGGGACTCACCTTCCCACAGTCTGTCATGTGGCAGGGCGGCAGGGCACCTGAGCAGGACAGAATAAATGCCCCCCCAAGGAGAAGCCCCCATCTCAAGTCCTCAGAGGGCCCTGACCTAGTCCCTAAAGAGTTAATAGCCCCAGTGCCAGGATCAATTAGAGAATGGCAGAGTGAAGACAAGTCACCCATCAGGCTGCCCAGGACCCCATGTATGAGTGACCTCAAAAGCTTGTTCCTTCCCCTTCCTGTGCCTTGGTTGCCTCATGTTCCAAATAGGAAAGTGTGCTCATGGCATTCCCACGGGACCATGAGGTCATCAATGTAGAGCCGAGTCCCTGGAACACAGTGAGGCTTGGTAAACGTCAGTTATCTGCTCCATTCCCTAAATGCACAGATGAGGCCCAGAGAGGGCTGGTGGAGCTCCCCAAGTCACACAGATTAACAGCAGACACAGGACTTGACTGGAGCTTCGGGCTGTCCAGTAGAGACTTAGGGGAAGAATGGGTGGAGGCCAGGACCTGGCCCTGCCCCCCTCCCCTCTGGGAATGGTGCATGGCAAGAAGGTAGGAGGAACCTCTGAAGCCATTGCTCCCTGGGGCTGGGGGGAACCTGAGCTGGGTCCTGGCAGGGCCTCCCCAGGGCCTGGGCAGGGGCAGCTGTGCAGAACTGTCTGTCCGTGGAGGGGGCAGGGAGGCTGCCACTAGGAGCACACAGTGTGCCAGTCCCTGGGGCCAGGCCTGCTCAGCCTGCTGGCTCCATCCAGAGCCCGCCCCAAGGGATGCTGGGGGAGACAGCCAGGATCAGAGCCACCGGCTGTGCGCTCCCCTCCCCCAGCAGCAGGGGACTAAAGTGGGTCAAGGAGGAAGGAGGGGGCCCAGGAGGGCTGGGGGAGGGGCCCAAGGAGCTCAAGAAGGCACCCAGGGGGAGGGGACCAGGGGAGGATGCCTGGAAATGCAAGCCCATGTGTGGGGTGGGCCTGGGGGACAGGGAGAGCAGCGAGGTGCTGTGGCTTTGGAGGTCCTCAAAACCGCCTCAGAATTAAGTCCAGAGAGGCATGGGTCCCGACTCCTGCCCCAGAAGGCCAGTCTTGCCTCTCCTCATCCCTAATCCTTCAGCCTCTTCCAGAGCCCACAGGCATGACTGGCCCCAGCCCAGGGGTCTCTAAGGAGCATCTCAGAACATGGCTCTCTGGCTCAGACATGGAGGGAAGCCCGGCTGGGACCCCACTGCCCAGCCAGAAGGTGGGTGTGGAGAAATGTAGGGAGACGAGGTCCAGCCAAACCCCAGGCTCAGTAGGACCACAGCCATGTCAGGCCAAGTCAGGTCCTGTCACCAGGGAGAAAGTTTAGAGTAGGCTCTTCGCCCCCCAGAGAAACCCCTGGGGAGCCTGGGTGCAAAATGAAAAGGAGGCAGACAGGAAATGCCAAAGAGGGTGGGGAAGCCAGGCCCCGGACCCCCAGAGGAAGGGACTGGGGATCACAGTTTGATCCAGGGAGACACGTGCTGGTGTCTGCCTCCACCCCTGGCTAGCCCTGACCCAGTCATAGGCCTGTCTCCCAGCTCCCAGCTCCTCCAACCAGCATGACCCCCCCCCCAAAAAAAAAAAAAAAAACACCCAGGCAACTCTATAGGGTCCAGAAACCTCCAAGGTCCCTGGGTTCCAGGAAGCCAGCAAAGGAGCGGGCGGAGGGCAGAGAATGCAGAGGGTCAACCCAGTGGCCGATTAGCTAGACTTCAGGAGGGAGAAGGGCTGGAGCTCAGAGCCCCTCAGCCAGCACGGGTGCCCCACGAAGGGCAGCCTGAGAAAGCAGGCTCGGGAGGGGCACACACCCACCCATTCTGCAGAGATGTCACAGTGAAAATGATGCAGACTTACAGGCCAGGCCCGGGACCAGAGGGCAGTTTGGGTGGAGGCAGAAAGAGGTCCAGAGGGCAGGGCCCCGATTTGAGTCCCTCAGCAAGGCCACACACTCTCACCAAGCACATCCAAGTTTCCAAGTTGAGCCAGTGGAGCTCCTGAGGCCTGGAGGATAGGATAGGAGGGGACAGAATAAAAGAGAGGACTGTCCACCCCAAGTCCCTAAAAGAGGTAAGCACCTCCCATATGGCAGGACAGAGTTGCTGGCCCAGCTGGGCCCAGTGATGGACACTGCTATGTTGGAGTAGCCAAGAAACCAAGAAGCAGGTAAAGCCCAGCCCAGTACCCACTCAAATGTCCCAGAACCTGGCCTTATCCTCCCACCCCTGACCAGTCCAAGCTGCTTCTCCCGAACTTGAACCTCAAGCTTGCCAGGCCCAGAGTAGGGGGTAGGGTGGGGCTGGCCACAGCTGGCTCCTCAGGGGGAATACAGTGTCTCCAGCCTCAGAGTTCATAACTGTTTGCCCATCTGTCCCCAAGACAAGCTCCTGGGGGAGGGGGACCACAATGTCAGTGGTTCACCAGGTATGTAGAAGCTGTCCTGGGAGTGACTCAGGAAGGCATGGTGGGTGGCATCAGGCCACCTATATGACCTTGGATCCCTGGCTGTCCCTCAAAGCCACCACAACTGCAGACAGGTGAGAATAATGAAACCAACTTCACAGAGCTGTTGATAGGGCTCATGAGAAATAGCTCATCAAGCACTCAGCATGCAGCTGGCCCAGAATACACCTTAGTAAGCACTATAGATAAATGTCCTGTCCCCTTTGTCTCAAGTCAAACCTCCCTCCCTGGAAGCAGACTTGAGACTCTCCTAAGAAAAATAAAGCAAGACAAGAGGCACAGAGAAGTTCTGGGACAGGCTCAGGCTCGCCCAGCAAGTCCAAGTGGGAAAAAAAAAACTCAGTCCTAGGAATCCACAGCCCTCTCCATTCCCCTAGAAGAGCCTGAGCAATGGGTATTTGGAGCCAGACAGGAAATTCAGAATAAAGTCCGTTTGGATACCCAATTAAAGTGGACTTGGGGATACAATGGGCACATGCGGACAGCTGTTTTTTTACTGACCTAGCTAGATCCTGGTTGGACAGGGGTAGCTCAGTCTAGAACCAGGCTCAGAAACTCAGGTGCATGTAATGGGGCACCCACCAGCATCTCCTTTCCACCTCCAACCCTAACATTGGGGTGAGGGGGAGGCAGGCCTTGGTAAACTCCTCTCCATGGGATCTAGAGACCCAGGAAATGAACGTCCCAACTGACAGATGGTCACAAGCCCTGCTGCAGGTGCAGCAGGACAAGGCTGCTGGCCTCTGTGGCCCTCCTGTCCTCATTAGACAAACAAGAAAGGATCTTACACCCTACTCCCTGGTACTCGGAGGTACCAATGAGAACCTCTGGGGACCTTGAGGGTCAAAGTTTGAGGTCCAGGTGGCCTGCCCTGGGGACTCTTCAGACAGACCCTATGTGCATGCACCGAGGGCCACCCCACAATGCAACCCATGCCAGGCAGTCTCTACCACTGTCCTGCCTGGCTCTTCTTCACCTGGGCTCCAATCCTCTCAGGAGAGCCAGTCAGCACTCGTCCCTGCCCTTCCAGACATACGTGCCCAAGATTCCCCAGATTTCATCCTTTAAGGGCCTTACAGACAGCGGACACAGCCTCCTCTTCTCCTTCTCCTTTGCAACCCTGGGGAAGGCACTCAGAGCCAGAGGGGACTAAACACCTTCCTCAGCAGTCACCTCTCTTCATCCTGCACTAATGTCCTCTGCAATGTCCTCCCTGAGGACCCTGTCTAAGTCAGATATGCAGAGCAGTCTCTCAGCAAGAAATTGCCTCTTGGTGGAACTGTTTACTCTTTACTGGGGTCTTACTGCCACATACCCCACCCCACCGACTGTCTGCTCCCCCAAGGTAGAGAGACCCCACAAAAGCAAAAGGCCTGGCCCGGACTCAGAATATCCCTCAGAGGAAGGAGCCTGTGAATGAATTTGAAATGGCAAACCCAGAATGACTACGATCTGTCTGCTAACCTATCTTTAATTTCTTGGACACGTGCAAATGCACTCAGAACGGCCCCCATGCCCAGATGCCCAGGCCATCCATGCACGCCTGGACACCCTACAGGGAGGACACGGTTCTGGAGTCAGAGAGGCCTATATTTGGATCCTGTCTGGTCCTAGCTGTGCCTTAGTTTCCTCATCTGTAAAACGGGGATAATCATGGCCTTACTCATAGATACTGTGAAGCGCATGTTAAGGAATGAATGAAGTGAGTGCGCAGAACAGTCCCTAGGACCTGGAAAGTGCATTTATTTTTATTGCCATACATTCGGAGGGTCCAGGCTGCACTCCCTGCCTCCTTTAACTCCTCCCCAAATCTGAGGGCCAATCATTGCTCAGCGACCCCAGGGCGCCCCCAAGGCGAACATCTGGCCAGCGGGGGGCGTCAGCCCACCAACCGGCGCCCAGCTGAGGGTGAGATGCCCTTTGGTAGGTGCCCCTCAGAACGGGGCCTGGGACTCTGCAGTCCTGGGGGCGCCAGACTCTGAGGAGCAGGCGGTCCGGCCGCACGGAACAAGCCGGCCCCACCAGGGCAGTGCGAGCGAGGGAGCCAGTGGCGCAGCCTGCGCCTTCTCAGCCAGACCCCTGCCACTGCCGCTTTGTGCCCAAACCTGGCCCTGAGTTATTGCAGCCTTGGAGCCCTGGGGGGGGGGGGGGGGGGGGCAATGCGTTCCCAGGACAGCTGCCCCCGAGAGCCGGGCAGACAAGGGCCCAGGAGGGGCAGCGTTCCCAAGCACCAGCTGGGCTCACCCAGGTGGAGGGGCGGGAAGAGCCCCCAGGCTCCCTCCCCTGCCTTACCCAACTCTGTCTCATCGCCACCATCCCCCCCCCAACTTCTACCCAACTGCCTACCCCACCCCACCCCAGCTCTGCGCCCTCTCCCACCCTCGACCGCTTCCCCTCCGCCGCGGCTTCTCCATCCCCCTCCTCCTACCCCACTTCCAACCTGCTCACTCTTCCTGCTCTTCTCTCAGGACCCAAACCCTACAGGGCCACTCTGCAGACAGACGCCAGGAGGCTTTAAGGGGCCTCAGCTATCCCGTCCTGGAAATCTCTGTTGTCCCCAACACTGAGGCGCAGCCCCACACACACCACCAGCCTCAGGTCACAGCCTGGCTTGGAAAAGGGTTGGATTCTGGGCTGGGCCTCTCCGGGAATGGTCTGGGGAGCCTTCTGGACTCATTCCCCCATCTGTCAGATGCGGGGTGGAGGGAATGTGAGTCCAGTGCCAGGCGCTGGGGACATGGCATGGGCACACAAGTGAGGTGCTTGGCCGGGTGGTGTGCACAGCAGGCAGGCCCAGGGAGGAGTCATCCTCCTCCTTTCATGGTGAGAGTTACAACGAGATAGGTCTAGGGCAGAGAAATGGGCCAAGCCACTGAGGTTCCTAGGACAAGTTTGGAACCCTGAAGCACCCGTGCCTGCAACAATCCCGTTTAACTGACTCAACACCAGGGGAAGCCTCTCTCTGGTTTCTGGACTGCACCAGGGAAACCAAAAGGATACTGAGTTGGTAGCAGGAGCTCCCAGAATGTGAGGGCAAGATTCAGAGAGCCCTCTCTCCAGACTTTCCCAAAATCCCCCAGCCCCTCCCAGCCCCTCCGAATCATCAACTGCAAAGACTTTTGGGTCCATAAATCCCCTCATGAACCCCCCTGTCATTTGAGCTCAAGTGTCACCTCCAGGATGGCCTTAACCAGAAAGCCTCCCACACCATTCCCTGCCTATTCCAGGTTTGGCTTTTCAGGATGAATGGACCCATATACTTGTAGATGGGTCACTCAATTTTACTAGAATACACTTCTGTCTTCTCACCTGTGGAGCTTCAACACCTTGAGCATACTTGGCATATAATAGGTGCTCAGCAAACACTTGGGCTGAATGAATGAACAAATGAAGAGCCAGTAAATAATGTCAACTCTAAAAGCCTTGAAACCCAAACTGTGTCCAAGATAAGAGGACTCCACAAAGAGTGATCTAATAAGTTTGGAAATTACAAACTACTAAAAATATCTGAGTCCTACATTAGCATTTTAAAGGCTCAGAGAAGACCTAAAGGTTTAAAAAACTTTTTAATTGTTTATTCCAGGGTTTGCCAAATGCATTTGGCCATAGAAAATACTTTTTAACCACCCTCACGACCACAGCTTTATAAATGGTCAACTGATTCTTAGAAGAAAGAACTTGCTTCTTTGTTTTTATAGGACTGAGTCTAGCACAGTGCTCCACACATGGAAGATGCTCCAATTATTTTAATGAATGCATATAAAGTAAATTCACCCATGTGCATTCTCCCAGGTGAAAACCTATGAGCCTAGGAGTTCAAACTTTTGGTACAAACTGTACCCAAAGTAACACAGCCCCTGTACTGAGATTCTGAACCGGGCAAGTAATGACAAAAGTCCTTTCCCTCAGCTGCAGACACACAAGGCCATTCATATACATTCATTCACATTGACTTATGCACACATGTACAGATGCATGTGTGAGCACACATGAGCACACCAGCACAAATACACTCACATACAAGTACACATAGCCACAAGCACATGGACTCATGCACACACAGACACATGGGCAACCTATTCTGGGGTGTACGCCTTCCCTCCCACACAACCAGCTTCACTGTGCCTGGCCCAGGAGGCTCCTGAGATGGGCAGCAGTCCTCTGGGGGGTGAGAGGATGGACATGAGGAGGGATGCACAATCTGGCATCACCAAGAGGGCTAGGTGTCACCCAGCAGGTGACAGATTAAAAGTTTGTTGTTTCCTGCCTATTATCTCCAGCGCTGCATTTTGAGTATAGATATAGATGAGAGGGAATGGGAGAGTCTGCAGTGGGATCCCACCAGAAGAAATAACTAACCCTCCTCTGTATGGCTACTCAACTTACAGCTCTCTCTCCCTTAAGATTTCTTTCTATGTTTTGAACTATGGGTTGAGCCCAGGGATGCTTAACCACTGAGCCATATCCCTAGCACTTTTATTTTTTTGTTCTGACACAGGGTCTTGTTGAGTTGCTTAGGACCTCAATAAGTTGCGGAGGCTGGCTTTGATCTTGCAATCCTCCTGCTTCAGCCTCCTGAATCACTGAGATTATAAGCCTGCACCACCACTGCTCCATGGAGTTGTCCTCACACTTCCCCCGGGAGGGAGGAAAATAAACTAAGACTCAGCAGTAACACAGCAAGTGTGTGTGGGAGCAGGGTTGGGAGCCCATACCCATCTGCTCAGAATTGCCCGACACTCCAGAAGTTTAGGCGTCTCCAGGCTGTCTCCAAAGTGGGTCCTAGCCTGGGTCAGTGGCTGCAGCAAGCTCCCACAGCACATCTTGCCCCTCTCTTAGGCAGAGTTCTGCCTCAAGGTCACTGTATAACCTTGGACACTTGACTTGCATCTCTCTGGGCAAGTCTGACCATCCATATGAGAAGAATGCTCAGCTGAGGATTCTCCAAGATCCATTGTTGCTCATGCAAAAGAAAGCCTGAGGCCCCACCTAAGTGTCAATTAGTGCCAATATTAAATGAGACCCTGCCTGTAAAGAACACAGGCCGGCATCTGTACCAAGAGGGCTCTTCTGATGTTAGCTGCTCCTTGTGGTCTGATTTCACCCTTCAGGGTCAAAACAAAATGCCTTTCTGTATGCTTTGCCTGATTTCCCCTATCAAAAAGAATCTGCCCCAACTGCCCCAACCCCCCAGCCCTAAGCCTGGACCTCAATGCTGGACTGCCCTGTCTGGTCTGGGGATTGAGGCCTCATACCCTTCCAGTCTATGGGCTCCCTGAAAACATGGCTTCCTCTTGGTTCTCAAGCATCTTCCTGGGAGTCCAGGCTAAGATCAGCTGGTAAGATGCTCTGGATTTAGATGGAAGAATGGATGTATGCAAGGGAGGTGGGGGAAAGACTGAAGGACTCACCAAAGGAAAGAGATGCCTACTGGGTGCAGCCTGCCCTACACCCAGTGCAGCCAAGCTGCCCAGAGAAGAAATGAAACCAAAGTGGTCAACTTTGCTAATAATAATAAAAGAAGTACAAACAAAAACAATGTGCAATGTCTTGCTTGCCTGATGGGCAAAAAGCAAAAAGGGTGTGGGGGATGACAGAAACAAAGAGAAGAAAGAAAACCTCCTAGGTGGGCAAGGGTTCAGAGGAATGTGCCATGCACCTGGGCCCTGTTGTTGAAGAGTTCCCCGGCACAGCCTTTGCACAAGGTGACTCAGAAAGATCTACCAAATTGCTGGGCACAGTGGTGCAAGCCTGTAATCCCGGCAGCTCAGAAGACTAAGAAAGGAGGATCACAAATTTAAAGCCAGTCTCAGCAACTCAAGGCACTAAGCAACTCAATGAGACCCTGTCTCCAAACACAATATCAAATAGGGCTGGGGATATGGCTCAGTGGCCAGATACCCCCTGAGTTCAATCCATAGTACAAAAAAAAGTATCAAATTTTTGGAGTGATACACTTAGACCCAATAATTCCACTTCTAGGAGTCCAGCCTAAGAAATACTCAAACAAGAACACAAAAATGGATACCTGAGGATGCTCACTGCAACACTGTCACTAACAGTAAAACAGTAGAAAGCAACTGTATGTCCACTGCTAGATGACTGTAAGTTCTAGAGGGCTGAGAATGTAGCTCAGTGGTCCAGTTCTTGCCTAGGGTACTGAAGGTCCTGGGTCTGATCCCCAACTCCATTAAAACAATCAATAATTCTGGTGCATCCTCTCCATAGAGCCCCTCTGGCTGTAATGTGGAGATGTGTGATGCACACGTGGTGCTAACTCTTTCACCAACAATCCTTAACCCTGGCTGCACATTCAAGTTTCCCAGAATTTTTCAAAGTTTTCAAAGAAACACTGACCTGGAACCCCTCCTCAAAGACTCCAGATGCTGGGCCCAGGTCAAGTTATTTATTTATTTATTTATTTTTGAGTGCCTACAATTATCTTAATTGTGCAACCAAAACTGAAATCTCTGCTACGTGAAAATATGAAATGAGAGTCAGTGTAGCCAGGGAGTAGGAGGCACCATCTGTGTTTAAACTGACACACACAGGTGTACACACCCAGGTCTAGTGTAAAGGTACCACTGTAAAGGCTCTGGGTAAGGGGGCACCCAGGATGCTAGTGCTCTGGGAAAAGAGCGGGACTGTTCTTTAAGATGTCAATCCCCCCCCCCCCCAGATTGGAAAATGGACAGCCCTAAAGGCAGAACTCCATGGATGGACAAATGGGTGGGAAGGAGGGCTCCCCCTGGGTGTCTTTATTCATGGCTGTCTCATACAAACCAGAGGTGGGCCTCTGCTGTCCTTCACAGCCACAGAGTAGTTATAAATAAAGGTGGTGGTGACTGCTCAGGCTCTGGACCTAGATAAGGCCTGCCCCCAAATCCCAGCTCTGCTACTTCTAGCAGTATGACCTTGGGCAAGGGACTTCTGTGCCTCAGTCTGCGCACCTGTGAAACGGAGATAAGTAAATCAGAAAGCTGCTGTGAGAATCTCATGGAGGAACAGGGGACAAGAGTAAGACAGAGCCCCATGGTGCCCAAAGAGCCAGGTCCTGACTGTCCCTCCATGTGTCCTCCACAGGGATCAGGGCTGGTGACTCTGGATGGATATGTGTCTGGCCTGGTCACCACTGGATTATAGCAGCACCCAGATGACCAGCAGTGCTTTGCAGAACACCTGGAGCCAAAGAGCCTGGGACACCCCCAGCTGGGACCAAAGATGCCCATCACCACCAATTCTCCCTCTCAGACACCTGGAAACATCACCATCAAGCCTCAAGCCTCTCCTAATCTGTTGCTCACCCTAAACCTTATAAAGGGCTAGAAAGAACCCAGCTGCCCTGCAGCAGATGCCCTAGAGCAGTCAACTCAGATGTATCCACTGTGGCCCCAGCACTTGGAAAAGAAACTTTTTTTGGGGGGGTACTTGGGATTAAACTCAGGGGCACTCAACCTCTGAGTCACATCCCCAGGCCCATTTTATATTTTATTTAGAGACAGGGCCTCACTGAGTTGTTTAGTGCCGTGCCATTGCTGAGGCTGGCTTTGAACTTGCAATCCTCCCACCTCAGCCTCCCGAGTTGCTGAGATTACATGCCTGCACCACTGCACCCAGCTTAGCCTGCATTATTTTAAAACCCAAGTTTTGTGTGTTTGCCACTTCTTGTGTTCCAGGAATTAAAATCCTATAGCACATAAGACATGCAGCTGATCCAACTGGTTCCATCCCATTTCGAGATAGGAAAACTAAGACTGAAAGAGGACACTGTCTCTCCCCATATCATGGAACACATTGCCTGCAACCCACACCCATCCCCCACAAGAAAAACAAAGCATTTTGTGCCTCACCTTGGAGATAGGGTTGTTCGTTGTTTTTTTTTTTTACAGAACTGGGGATTATTGAATGCAGAGGTGCTTTTCCACCTAGCTACATCCCCAGCCCTTTTTATTTTTTTTATTTTTAGATAGGATCTGGCTAAATTGTTAAGGGCATCACTAAAATGCCAAGGCTTGCCTCAAATTTGCAATCCTCCTGCCTCAGACTCCTGAGATAACTTGCTGGGATCATAAGCATGCACCACTCTGCCAGCTCAGAGTGAGCCTTGGTTTTTTACTCTGGGAAGCAGGTTTACCTGAAAGCACTGCCCATTTCCTCCCTCCTGCTTCCTTCTCCCGACCCTACCCCTCACTCTTAGTGCTAATCCTGGGGCAAACCCTCCCTGAAAGATGAGGAGGGTCCTGAAGGCCACTCAATGGTAGCTGAACTGCCCAGCACTGGCCAGCACCAAGCCAGTTAAGGATGTCCTGTCTGACCCCTGAATCTCTGTGGCAGGATGAATATAAGCAGCAGGATGGGAATTTATTGAGTCAAGCATTCTGTTTTATTTCAAATTAATATAAAAATCTCATATTGCTTTTATCATTTTTAAAAGACTATTTTTCAAGCCTAGGACCATACAGGGCAAAGGCCCCCCGTGAGCAGCAACTACCATCTCACCACATGGAGCACCTGAGAAGGAAGAGGATGGCACAAGCCACCCCCAGCTCTGGGGCATGAGGGCTGGCAGCCTCACCTCCTGAGCAGGAAAAAAGGCGGAGGGAGACCAGGAGGGTAGAAGAGACGAGAGAGAGTAACACCCACTGGAGCCCAAGTCCTGCCTGGGAGCTCACCCACTTGCTATTTCTCTTAGAAATTCATTAGCCACAACTTGATCATTCATTCACTTACTCGCTTGCTAACCAGTTCATTCCCTCAACAGTTTACACCTTCACTCATTCAGTTCAGAAGTCCTTTTATTTTTAAACACAGTAGTCCAGAATCCCAGCTTGGGTCCTCATCTGTGATGGAGCATGAGGTCCTGGAGGCCCCCCCAGGCTGCCTTGTGCCAGGCAAGGTGCTCTCCCATGAGGAAGGCAGGACCAGCCTGACCAGCTCTCCACAGGGTTGCTTTGGGGACTGGGAACCTGAGTGGTTCTCTGTGGCCCCAACAGGTGGAACGAGTACCCACACACCTAAATTGTGGGAGCCAGATTGCAGATGGATGTGTGAAATTAAAGATGCATGGATGTGGCACAGAGAGAGAAAGAGAGCTCCCTGAGAACAGCAGTGTTCAGGTCCAGTCACACACACACACACACACACACACACACACGTCTGAATGAAGGAACTCCAGGGTCCCTTTTCCGTGGTTTTCAGGATTTTGAGAGATTCAAAGGCAAAAACAGTAAAGGCCTGAATCTTCCCAATATTCATGCCCAGGGCCCTGGCTGACCACTGTCCCTCTGGGGGGAACAGGGCATCTGCAGACACTCTTTTGGGACACCAAGAACAGGTGTACTGCTCGCGAATCCCCAGAGAACCCAGCGCTCTCTGCAGCCTCCACCTCAGGTGATGGGAAACTGTCCCTTTTTTCCATCTTCCAGCCACCAGCCTGCCAGCCTGCTCTCCTCCCTTGTCCTCTCCCTGGGGAGTCCCTGGAGCTGGTGATTGTCTCCCATCTCCCCAAATTCAAACCTACAGCCACATGGGGGCTAAGGACAAAACCAAACCTCTTGTTCAGGAAGCAGAAACACACTGTATACTGCTGGTGTTCCATGGTCCCACCTCACCCAGTCCAAGGGGCACAGCTCCTCGCCTGCCACCCCCCACCCCACCCCACCCCAGCTATCTCCAGGAACGCCCTGCTCCCTGACCAGGCCCAGATGGCCATCACTCTGCTTTCAGGCAGGTAAAATTTGGTGCAACAGGAGTTAGGTGAACAGTATGTTTTATTTAATTAGGATCAACAGAATAGATAAACCTCACAGCAGGACAGGGAATGACAACACTGCACAAAATAATTCATGCCCAGGTGGCGAAAGGGCAAATCTCAATTACAGGGAAATCAGGGAAGGAAAAAGTTCCCCAGCACTTTGGAGGAGGCAGAGAGGAGACTACATGCTGAGGCAAAGCCCAGAACTACAGGCCCAACATGGGGCTTCAAGGACACCACAAATCAAGGCAGCCAGGTGGCTGTCCTGTAACAGCTGCTCCTCCCTTCTCCCCATCACAGACAAACCTGCCCCAAGTGCACTGGGCTGGGTGAGCCAATGCTGCCTGGGCACTGGCAGGCAAGTGCGGGAGCCACTCGAGATCTGGCCTATGAGGGTCACTAGGGGAGCTCACACCCAGCCAGGCTTAGTCTCCAGAAGAATGGCACCCCCCAAAGAGAGGGCAAATGTTCTAATCCTGGGAATGGTCACCAGATCACTAGAAAGTTCCTGTCCTTGTCCCTGGCACCCTAGTCCCACTGGCCCTGATGGGGCTAGGCTCCTGCTCTCTCTTAGTGGCAGGCAGACCTGACTCACCTCTCACTCTGGACTAAGAAAAAGAACTGTGAGCTTTTGAGACCCCACATCATCTTCTGAGACAGTTTTTTCACATCTGCCCTGGAAGACTGAAGTTTGAACTGATGGCCTTCCCCCAACCATCACTAAATACTACTTAAAAATGGTTAAGATGTAAATTTTATATTATGCATATTTTACCCCCATTTTTAAAAAAGGAGAGACACAGAGTTTTTAGAAAAGGAGAGACACAGAGTTCTGAGCCCCTGCTTGGGTCAGCCAGGTGAGCAGAGGTCTCTGGGATCCAGGCCCAGGAATGCGTGACTTTAAGCAGCTTCACCATGCAACAGTGAAAGGACATGACAGTTGGGGACCCACATATCTGTAGGAAGCCACTCTCCCCCTGCCAGGGCTCCCCTTACCTATCCCAGCACAATGCTTTGAATTATCTCAGCAAATATGTCTCCAGCGACTGAACATCCTCAACAATGAACCCTCCAAGTTTCAGAGCTCAAACAAAAAGATTTTTATTGGTGCAGTCTCCCTCCCAAACAAACCCCCAAGTAGCACAAGGAGTGCCACCCAGGGCCCCTTCTCTCAGCTCCCAATCTCTGGCCTTAGGTGACATAGGCCGAGCAACCCCCATTATGGAGGAGAGGGAAATTTTGTTAGATTAGTGAGCACATCCACAGAGCCCCATTTTATATCCCAATTCAGAAGATGACATGAACATCTGCTTTCACTTCAAGACCTTAATTTTCAATTATTGGAGAAAAACAAAATTAGTTCTGACAAATTGTTGGCGAACACAGGCTCTTGTCTGGTGGTTCATAATAATAACTTCGGGGGCTCACCATTAGTGTCCTTGGACGGAGTTTCCTGATGGAACCCATCATCTGCAGTCTGCGGTGGTGGCAGGCAGCACCAGCGTATCTCCTACACCCTGTTCTGTGGGGCAAGAGAGACGGTTCTGCGAACCCCTCCTCCAGGTGACCGCCTCTTCCGTGACCAGGTTAGGGAACTCAGGACTTTCAGATGTTCTGGAGAAGGGAGGGATGGTGAAGATGGCAGGTAAATAAAAACACCCTCTGGAACCATTTTCAGCTTTAGACATGTCGAGGCTTCCTTCCATTCAGTAGCAGATTTCACACAGGGATGTAAATCCTTCCCAAGTCCAAGTTTGCCCAAAAAGGCAGATTGGAATCCCCTCAGAACAACATCTTATAACCCGATTTGTCATCTGCAGTGGGAGAATGGACTGCATGCTTCTCCTATGAGACCACTTCCATCCATGACAAAAGGCCATTCAGGATCCTAAACCCCAAACTCAATGACTCTAGCTGAATGCTACATCTGTAATAATAATAATAATAATAATAATAATAATAATAATAATAATAATGAACTGTTTGCCAGGGTCCCATCTACCAGGGAACCTGGTTCAGCTCGAATTGCAGGCTCTAGGAAGTGGGAGGAGGAAAAATATTTAAAAAGCAAGCTCTGAATTTGCCAACCTTAGTGACCCCCAATCCAGATAACAACCCACTTGATAAGAGATTATTAACACTATAATCTCGTTGGATGGGTTTTTTATGTATCTTGGCTGCTGTAGTCACTATATCAATAAAAAGCTACTGAGATGTGAATGAGCAGAAGAATTCAGAGATAATGATGTAGCGCTCTTTGAATTTGGATGGTCACAATTAAAACCAGAGTGTTTGCTTTGCACACATGTTCAGACTATGGGGAGGGGGCGTGGGGGGGTGCGGTTAGCACATGGAAGGGGAGGTAACCAGGGAGGGAGGCAGGTTCAAAAGGAAAAGGAGAAAAAAAAGCAACAATAACAATACAAAATTATATCTTTAAGAAGACAGTGAAAGACACTGCTACATCCAAAGTCAACTGGGTAACTGAGCTCCAACATTGTGTAATTGACTTTGCAAGTAGAACAACAGCAATGTAACAAAGAAAATGTCAGTGTTTTCACAGCACTAATCTATAACACTGGGAGGCCCTCCCACTGTCAGGCAGGGCTGACAATACAATAGCTTTCAAAGGGATATTACCATCATGCTTTTATTCCTGACATCAATCAAGACAAAGAGAACCCTTTTGACAAGACATTAAAAATCAAACCTTTGTACAAGAATATAGGTAAAACAGCACTCTCCTTAAATACAGCCATGCAGAGCAATCAGATAATTGGTGATCCTTGAAAGCAGTAAAATATTTTTATTTACTGAGTGTACAACCCCAGTCGCTGGCTGCCACCCCATCCTGGCAGGTACACTATGAATCCAAAGTTTCCATCTTTATCTCCCCCACTCACTTCACCCTGCCTGGCACCCACAGCAGGCTAAGGGAACTGACAGCCAGCACTGAAATATTCAAGTGGGATATATAACCAATACAGGCTTCACTAGTCCACTTTGAGTTCAAAACTACTCTGATTACAGACTAATATAACTACACACAAAACGCCCTTGCAAGCCAATGGGAATTTGCAGAAATTGACAAATTGGCCCAACCACACCTATTGAGGTTACCTATTATAAACAGGCACTAAGAGTTTCCAAGGTACTCTTCTCTTTTAATTACCCTAGACACTCACTCAGATAGGAAGAAACCCTGATATCTATACAAATATTTTCAAGACATAAAGATAATACTCTTTGCAAACATCAGTGTACCATGCATAGACAAGTTTGGACTTTACTTCAGCCAGGGTTCAGGAAAAGCAAGCACCTAAAGCCACCCACCCAACTTGCAACATGGATGGGGCCATCAGGAAACCTAGCCATCCACCACTAGATTACCTTGAAACAGTTAAGATGCCTGCATGCCATAAGTTAGTGACACTTCAGGAAAACTGCAGGTCCCAGAGCAGGAAGTAAGGGGGAACTAATGTTCAAGAGAGTTTATAATCTACACACTTTCTGAATCATTGATGTATCCAGCCACCAGCCTTCCAAAAGGTCCAAGATGATGGCCTTAACACCCAAAGGAGGTCACCCCCACTCAGGGCTTGACAGAGCTCCTGGTACAGGTAGCTCCAAGTCCTAGAATGTTGTGAAGGAGGAGAGGAAGAGAGAAAGACACTTTGCTGAAGAGCCCAGACAAAGTGTTTTGTCCCTCTGATATCCAACAGACCACATGCCAAAAGTTTGCAACCAAGTCGAGTCACCCTGAGACAAAGATGTTACTCTCAAAGCACCAGAGGCAGCAATGGTTGCTTTTACTTTTTCAGACAGAAGTAGACACTGTTGTGTCTTTTTAAACAGTGTTTGAACAGGCTCCCTTCATTTCATTGATAAAATGGAGAGAAATGTTAAAAGAAGAGGGAGCTGGTCCTAACACTGCCTTGAAAACACACTCTCCCACCACTGCTACCTAAATGAGTCTTTTCCAGAGCCAGGCAGCAAGTCTGCACGCTGGCCTCAGTGGTGAGTTCCTTTCATTTACACATCCAAATGAACAGTTAAGATAAATCAATGCATCTAATTGCCAGACTATTAAATCCTACATCAGGGGAAGAATTCCACAGCCACCAGCTGAAGAGTTGGCTACTGACATAGCAATTATTACAACTTTGTATTAGATTGAACCATATCCCGAGCCTTCCGACTCCAGCCATATCCCCAGCCTTCCGACTCCAAGATTCCTAGCTCCAGTTTCCTCCTTGCATGGTTCCCCCTCCTCCTCCTCTGTGAACACGCTGTAGCAGGCCACAACATTTGCCAGGGCTGGCGAGTTCTGTGGAATTACTTTATGACTGCTAAGTCACCAGCATTTTTCACCTTTCATTATTAATGCACACTTGGCACCTTATGGTTAAATGTTAGCAGGATTCTCCTGCCAGAGGCACATAGTTATCTTATTTTATTGCTTATTAAGTTTTTGCAAGGAAACAGGTGTAAGAATCTAAACAGCAATTATTAGACATAAAGAATGTTTTCTAGAATGAAACAGGCCCTTCCAAAGCTAAGAATAGGTAACTTAATTGGGGGGGATTAATATTAGGATTAAATATCAGTTACCCCAATCCACATAGAAAGCTATGGAATGTACAAAGGATTTGTTTTGCCCTTCCCGCAAGATCATGTACATTTAGCCAAACAAATGTCAACAATTTACACTTGTATGTGGTCTCAGATGAATCAAGAAACCTGTAACCTCAGAATGCCTCTATTTATTACATCTCAATTATTTCTATGGAAACACTAGCAATGGCAAGCTACACTGTTCCCAGGTCCCTAGACAACCAAATTTATAAAATGGACTTTGGAGGAGCTCCGGGCTGGCAGAAGAAGACAAAAAAGGGGAGGGAAGGAGAGAAAAGTCATTGGGGGCAGTTTTGGATGTTGGGGTGGGGGTTATGTGGACACAGCCTGAGTGCTAGTTAATATTAAGAACTGTAATTAACAGGCAGTTGCTAGATGGAGAAAAACTGACAGCAGTACAAATTATTCAAAAGTTTTTAAAAGGATGGGAAAAAAAGACGTATTCCTTTTCCAAAGAAATGAGAGAAGTTGTTGTGTGGATCTGAGGAAGCCAGCAGCAGCCAGCCATAGGGTAAAGGGAGACAGGGCTCCTTAACATTGAGGGACAAAGGGAACTGCCAGCCGAAATAACATCAGTGAGCAAGATGGGAACAGCCTGGAGAATGAGGCCAAAATTATCAAAGGGAACAAATCATTGCAACTACCATGCCGCACCACCAGGACTCACAAAAGGGGAAAGGGGGTGTAGGAAAATAAGTCAGAAAATACGACTTTTGTAACATTCATGGATTTGTTAGTTTTTTTTTTTTCTTTTTCTTTTTTTTCTTTTCTTCTTTTTAACAAAATCACAAGGTCTTGGAAAACCAATGAGGCTGCTCACTCCCTGCCCTACCACCCCAGCCCCCTTCTCTATTTGTTGGGTATCCTCCCTCCAGTAAATCTGGGTTTTCCAAAGAAGGACAAACATCCTGGGGGGACAAATAATTCCCCACTCCAGAGGGAGGCTGTGTCCCCGAAGTGGGAAGTGAGCCCCCCTGAGGCCTGATTGATTTTCAAAGCAGCAATGCCTATGCTTTCAAATCACACTCTCTGAGCATCCATTCAAAATTGTTACATTTCTGTCTTTCCTTCCTGCTATGGGCTTTCATATTTCGAAGATCAATTATGAATTATGGTCAAGAGACTTCCAATGCAGAATGTTTGGAGCTGGGGAAGTCCACAATGCCACCACGTTAGCCCTGACACACAGCAGTGGAGGCAAAATAAAATAAATTAAAATGTAAAAGGCACCACTGTTCCTTAAGAAGAACCTTCAAGCATCTTTAAAGGTTAAGACCTTGCCATTTCAAATGCTTGGTATGGAGCTGTCCACACTTAAGAACACACTTTTGAATATTGTTTTCAAGAAGGGGGGCAGTTCTTGAAAAGCAATAAATCTCTCACCTGCTGTAATTCTTATCTATTCAAATTATGTACTCTCTTAATTCCTCCCTTGATAAGTGGCCACATCTCCACCCTATGCACTCCAGTAAACTGAATAAAAGGCAAAATGGTGAGAGACAAAGGTTGTGGCTGCTTTTAGAAAATGTAAAGCTCCATGGGAAGAATCAGGGGGCTTCCGATGCCAAGGTTCTGCAGAGAGATTGTGTGGCTGGTACAACACTTATCAAAATGCCTTCACTAGTCTTCTCCCACCTAGCTATCTTCCTTCCTCAATTTGCTTGAATTGTCAGCTACATATACACACATGTACATGTAGATTCATTTAAAATCATTTCAAGGCTCATTTCGTGAAAGGCTAAAGACCAATTCTTGAGTCTTTCTCTGAGATCCACAGAGTGGTTTTAGAATTCAGTTCAAGCAACTCTGAAACACCCACCCATCTGTTCACTGCAAACTGTTCTACCTTTCCTTTCTGTGGCTTGCCTTCTAAAATAAGGCGATCTGAAGACACATTACCAGGTTATAGGTAAGCAAGCTTTGCATCTTTACCAAAAAAAAAAAAAAAAAAAAAAAATCTGCAAGTTTAACCCAAAATCAACTGCCGATTTAAAGAAAACTCTATTTGCATCCAGTAGTTCCAATTCCAATATCTTCTTCTTAAGTGGCTCTAGAAGGAGTGAGCAATGAGCCAGGAAAAGAGAAAAGAAATCAAATATTACTTAAAGCTCTGGGTGCCCTTCTATTCAGCAAAAGGACAAACATCGACCCTTCTTCCCTCTACTGTTCTGGGAGTCTCTCTTCTGGTTTCCTTCCCTTGGTACCCCCACCTCTGTGGGACAGAATAGGCTATTCCGAATTGTGATACAGAACAAGGAGCAGAAGTAAGACCAACTTTTCCCAAAGCATAATAGAGGTGTAGTCCCACTGCTGAAAGTTGAACTGAGTGGTTTTCTTCTAAGATGACAGGGAGCATCTCTTCAGGCCGGCTGCCACTGGCTTTCCTGGGACTTTAGAAGGAGGGAGGTGGCTAGTGTATCACCCGTGTTGCCAGATTCAGTCTCAACCACTCCAGCCAAGAGCAAGGCTGGCAGGAAGAGAGAGGGGCCCCACCGCCTTCTAGTGCAGGCCTTCAGGAAATGAACTTTTCAGAGCAGAACTGGGCTGCGGCCAGAGGTCATCAAGGGAGTTGGGAGAGGACAAGGGCCTCAGGACTTTAAGGCTCCAGAGGCATATAGCCACTCTCATCCTGTTCCTCAGTCATCCCTCAGTGTGTCCAGGCGGCTAAGCACCCATCTGAGGGGCTGGAATTGGGACAAAGCAGCAGGCCAGGCCAGGAGAGGGCGGCCTGTTAGGGGAAAAGGGCAGTGGAGGGGCTCAGCCCTCGCACTGCCTCTTCCCAGGGCCTCTGCTCTCCAGGGGCCCCTGGAGCTGGGGACCTCGTGTAAATAGAAAGCAAAGCAAGGAGAAGGAGTGCCTGCATGTGCTGTGCATGTGCATACCTATACATCCATATCTCATCACAAACATGCACACCCTGGGGACTCGGTGCAGGAAGCTGGCCAGGGTGTGGAAGGTGAGTGTGCCAGAGGTGGGGTACCCGGCACACTGCGTGGAGAGGCGCTCCTGACTGCTGCAGCCCTCCCCGGGGACCTGAGTCCCCTTGGCCTAGACAATGAACTCCAGGCAGAGGCTCCCTGCCAGGTTGGCCTCCGTGCAGCAGGCAGGAAGTGCACAGCTGAGCTGGGAGCACGGTCTGGGCTGGGGGGGGAGGGGCACGGGGGGGGGAGGGGCACGGGGGGGGAGGGGCACGGGGGGGGGAGGGGCACGGGGGGGGGAGGGGGCGCCGGGTGGCCTGGGACCAGACTGCCGCACCTGAAGCACGCTCCCTCTGCTCTCCACATCCCTGGGCAACAAGGAGGGGGCTGGAGAAAGCCAGAGAGTCCCGGGGCCAGCAAGGGGGGCCTGGAAGCTGCCAGCCTCCTGGGCGCCCGTCCTCGCCGCCTCTTCCTTCCTTTCGCTGCCACCGAGATTCCGCAATCCCCGCCAAGTCAGCGGGGCCCCTTGATTGGCGACGGGGGGCTTGGGGCCACAAGGAGGGAGCGACCAGGGCCCCTTGTAGGCGACCCCAGGCCCGGGTCCCCGGCTAGAGGTGGCTCCAGGCCCGGAGAGGGTCCAGGCCGGTAGGGTGTCCACGGCGTGCCCCCTCCACCGCCTCCGCCTCCCGCTCCTGGCTTCCTCCTCCCCCTCCTCTTCCTCCTCCTCATCCTCTCCCCTCGCTAGCGCGGGTCCCCAGCTGCCCACCCGCTCGCCAGTCCTTCCTCCCTCTCTCCTTCCCTCCCGCCTCCTCCGGGCCTCCCACACTCACCTTTCCCTGAGCGCGGCTTCCCCTGCTTCTGCCGGGACTTGTCCCAGGCTTCTGGAGCTCCGTGGCCCTCCGCGGCCAGGGCCCCCAGCCGCCCTTCCCCGCTCTGGGTAGCCCTGAAGCCAGATTTAAAGTTAGGTAGTCAGTGTAGTTAGGTAAATCCGGGTCTAATGCCGAGTGAAATCTAAAATGGAGGCCGTGCGGAGAATGACTCAGGGAAAACACAGGACAACTCCTGGAATGTTAATGAAGTCCCGAAAAGGCCCTAGGCCAAAGTCCACCTCAAAGAAATGTTAATGAACAGCCCCCAGCAAAAAGGTGCTGACTCAGAAGTCCTTCCTGACCAGATTACTTCTTTGGCCCACCTGTGTCCCACCCCTGGGCCTTCCAACCTACATTCCATCACCAAAACTATAAAAAGGGGAGACAACCGCACTTCCACGGATTCCACCTCTTGGGTCCCCTTCTTCCTCCGGGAGAAGTCTTTTCTGCTGTCCTTTAATAAACTTCTAATTTCTACTCTGACCTTGCCTCGGCGTGCTTCTTTGGTGTTATTCTTCAACATTGGGGAAGCAAGGACTCGTCACCGGTCAACAGCGGTAACAGCCCTCCTCCCCCTTCTCCGCCTGCCTCTCGGAAACTCTTTTTGCAGCTGGGTTGGTGGCTGCGGACCGCCGGTCCAGGGCGGCCTCTCTGGGGGGGGGGGGGAAGGCCCGGCACGCCGGGGGCCCTGCTTGTTGCAATGCAGAAGCCGAGGGCTCCCGGTCCCAGCGGGGGTACTTGCGGTGAGTGGCCGAGCCCAGTTATGCAAAAAAAATAAATAAAAATCAAAGAAAAACACGCCCCCCCCTCCTCCTACCTACCCCCAGCCGGCCCCTAGGGGCCCGTCCCTCTCTCCCCCACCCCCCACCACCCTCACCCTCCTCCTCCTTCTCCTCCTCCTCCTTCTCCTCCTCCTCTGCCCCTTGCCGGATTTTTGTGCAAAGTTTGCAGGCCTCCTGTCTTCTTTGTGGTCGCTGGCTCTCCTCCTCCCAATCCGGCTGCTGGGGCTGCACTGCAGAGACACATAATAAAGCCAGGCTTGGCTGGAAATGTAGCCGGGTCCCAGCAGGAGGATGTGAGGAGCAGAGTCCCAGCAGTGGAACGCTCTGATCCCGTGGGGCGGCCTGCACTGCTCCAGCTCGGATCAGACGGAGAGAGGGCCAACAGCACTGAGCGATGGACAGCGCTGGCTTGGCAGCCAGCAAAACCGGACTGTGGCGCGGCTGCAGCAGGCACCGCGGGGTCGTGGGCACCGCACTGGCTTGCGGGGCGGGCTCTGGCTGCATGGGGGTGGGAGGAGGGAACAGAAGGCCCACTAGGGCTGTCAAGCTCACCCAGATGCATTAGCTTTATAAACTGCAAAAATTAAAAGAATGGGGGAGCAAACAGTTTAGCTACCCTACCATTGCTTCTTGTGCCCCATGCACTAGAATTATCCTCAGACCTAGCTGTTCCCTCTCAATTGACTTTTGACTATGGGTTGGTTTTGCAAGACCACTTTTACCCCACATCCAACAAACGCTTACACCACTGGGCTAGCCTATACCCTCATTTGTAGGGTTCTTGGGCCTGGTGCTCACTTCCAGGCTGTGACTCTAATACCTTATCTCAGGAAAACTGCAGTAGCACCCCTTCCCTCCGAGGTTGGCAAAAATAAACCAGTTGCTACTTTCCACAAAGTTTTGCCAGGGGGCGCCTCAAGTCCCTGTAGTTCTTGAACTAGTTGAGGCTCAGATCTCCTAGCAGGTCCTGGGGTCCTGGAAGGGCACATGCTTAAGGAAAGTCTTCCCTGGGTGGCTCCCCTAAACCTTTACTTTGAAGCATCCACCACCCCCGCCAGCTGCAGGCTTCCAGGTCCCGAGTAGGGGAGAGGCCCCCACATCTCCCCCTCCCAGGCAAGTGGCGCCACCTTGGGCTTGCGCGCCTTGAGCCTGGAGAGCTGAGCGGGTGCACGGAGCAGAGCTGGAGGTTATCAATCTCGGGGATGGATAAGTTGCCACTTGGAGAGGGGAGGGCTGTGTCCCCTCAGAGTCGAGTTACCCAGGGCAACCTTTCACGGAAAAACCGCTGCCTCCGAGAGCAGCGCTGGACCAGCCCAGAAGCGGCGCTGCCCCAAGCAGGGTGCCCGCACTCCGCAGTTCCGCCTGCCCGCCAGCCTGCCCGCGCTCCCCTCAGCTAGCTTCTGCAGTCCCGAAGGACCCTGCTCGCCAACCCCGTGCTGGTCTGATTGCTGAGGTAGACGCCACCCCGCACCCCTGCTGCTAGGGAGAGCAGGCCTGCGGATGCGGAGAAAGGCCTTAGGCAGGGGGGCCCTGCGCATGCGCCCAAGGCCATCTCCGAGGTACAGTGGGGTGACAGGGGAAATGCAATGTCCAGGCAAACACACCAACAGAAGAGACCAGACCGAGCATGAGGATACCCGGACAGGCCTTAGCCTGTCATCCACTAAGTAAGACCTAGACCCCGAGGTCCTCCCCTTCTCCGGAATAGGGTTGCCACCCTCAGCCACCACCCTCCCCAGGTCATGAGTCCGAGAATGTCCAACATTTCCAAGGAGCCACCTCCTGCAGCCAGGGATGGCCAGTGTTAGACTGAAGAGTGCCAAGGGCCCAGGCGAGGGCAGAGTTTGCTAGGCGACTGGGAAAGAGCCAGGAAGGAGGGGCCGAACCAGCCGCCCCCCCACCCCCACTGGCGCCTGGGATCGAGGCCCATGGAGAGAGGGCCCTTGTTCTGGGGTGGGGGAGGTGGAAACTGCAAATCATACCCATCCAGGAGAGAAATGGCAAACAAAAGGAGCGAGGTGGGGATGGGTTGAGTTGGATGAAAGGAGGGGGTCATCTGGCGGGAAGGGGCGCCATTGCCTCTGCCCTTTCTCTGTCCTAAGGGAACTGCGGGAGGCTCAGAGGCCGGAGGTGGAGGTAACAGAATGGACTGGGGCTCGGGGGAAATTGGGAGGGTGGGGGGGGTGGCAGGGATGACCAAAGACCTTTTGGAACTAATCCTCAAGGATGAAGGTCCTGGAGCAGCACACAAATTTTTTTTTTTTTTTTTTTTGGATGAGTTGCCCGCACTGCTCTGAAGCATGTTTGAGACTAGACACTCACCCCGCCCCCACCCCAGACCTGGCAGCTGTGTCTCTGTCAGCTACAGTCAGGGTGCAGAGGCCCTCACCCCGCCCCCACCCAAGACCTGGCTGTTGTGCCCCTGTCAGCTACAGTCAGGGTGCACCAGGGTGCGGAGGGAGCTCGACCTCCTCCTGCCTCATTTCTCCTGTTTCCTCTAAAGCTTGTTTCATTTTAAACTCCTTCCAGAAAAATGTTGTTATAAGGAAAATCTCAGAGCTGCAAAAAACCAGTACTATCCCTCTTACTACCCTAGCCCTGTTGAGCTCGGATTCATACCTGAAGGGTCTCAAGGGACATTTGTTGAAGCCTGGGCCTTACTTCTCACCAATCTGGTGACTCTGTACCAGAAAGTCATTTTCAGGTGATGTATTTTACAGCATCTGCCTACCTCCAGCAGGGAATCCAGGGTTTAGGGCCCCTCCCTTGTTAAAAAGGTCCCTTTGGCCCAAGGTGCATGCCTGTTATTCCAGCAACTGAGGAGGCAAGAAGATCTCAAGTTTGAGGCCAGCCTGTGCAATCTATCAAGGGCCTATCTCAAAAATAAAACAAATGAAAAAGACTATATATGTAGCTTGGTGGTAGAGTGCTCCTGGGTTCAATCCACAATGATAATAATAATAATAATAATAATAATAATAATAATAATAATAGAAACAATAACTTTTTTGTACTGGAGATTGAACCCAGGGGCACTCTACCACTGAGCCATATTTCCAGCCCTATTTTATATTTTCTTTAGAGACAGGGTCTCACTGAGTTGCTTAGTGCCTTGCTTTTGCTGAGGCTGGCTTTGAACTTGTGATCCTCTTGCCTCAGCCTCCTGAGCTGCTAGGATTACAGGTCTACTAGGATTACAAGTCTGTGCCACCGCACATGGCAATTATAACACTTAAAAGGCATTTTCTGACCTCAATTTCATCTGCTTTAGGTGGATCAAGATTTAGAGGAGGCAACTTCTTCTGCCCTGCTCAGAGAAGTGGTTGGGAAACCCAGAGTAAACTGTAAGAAACCAACATCATAAATGCAAGAAAGATTACAAGTTGATGATTTTGAAAACAAAGAAGACTTGCTCACATAAATAGGCATTTTCCCTCAGTTGTCATGTGGATGGAAGAGGGGAAGCCAAAGAGCTGCCATACTCCCAAATGATGCATCTTGAGAATGTTTCTCTGAACATGGAGCAAGTGAGGCTGCTGCTCTGAATTTCCAAGAAAAGGCAAGTGTATCATCCAGAGCGATCTGGTGAATGCAAGAGTCCAGTCAGCAACAAAAACAAACCTGTAAAACTGTAGAGCCCGGCGCAGGGCACACATCTGTAATCCCAGCGGCTCAGGAGGCAGAGGCAAGAGGATTGCAAGTTCAAAGTCAGCCTCAGCAAAAGCAAGGTGCAAAGCTACTCAGTGAGACCCTGACTCTAAATAAAATACAAAATAAAGCCGGGGATGTGACACAGTGGTTGAGTGCCCCTGAGTTCAATCCCTGGTATCCACCCCCCACCCCCAACAAAATCCTATGTTAGAGTTCCCTTTGTGGCCTCTAAATTAGATCCTGAAGAGTTCCCAGAGTCTTTTAAGAGATGCTTTGCAAGCCAGGCACAGTGGCACATGCCTGCAATCCCAGTTATCAGGGCAGCTGAGACAAAAGGGGCATAAATTCAAGACCAGCCTGGGCAACTTAGGGAGACACTGTCTCAAAATAAAACACAAAGGCTAGGGATAGAGCTCAGTGGTAGAGCATCTTTGGATTCAAGTCCCAATACCAGTTAAAAAAAAAAAAAGATGCTTTCAGTAAGTGACCCAGTGACCACCTTCTCCCCTACATATTTCTACTTGTATGTGCACACACACATGCACACTTACATTAAATGATACCTGTCACTTGGATATATGCAATCTGAAATTTGCAACTTTTGCTTGCTGGTTAATTACTTGAAAGTCTCACTCTCTGTGGGGAAAACTTGCATCAGCCCCTGAGAATCAGCCATTTTGGGGAGAAAGCTTTATAACTTCCTTGGTTCACCTGTTTATTCAACATTTATTTATTGATTGTGTGCCTACTGTGTGCCAAGATTGAGGGTACAACAATGCAGAAGGATTACAACTCTTCCCTGCTGGGGCTTGTTTGCTAGGGTGATGAAAAAGTCTTTTTTTTTTTTTTTTTTTTGAGGATTTTGTTGGGGAGATGGATACCAGGGGTTAAACTCAGGGGCTCTCCACCACTGAGCCACATCCTCAGCCCTGTTTTGTATTTCATTTAGAGACAGGGTCCCACTGAATCGCTTAGTGCCTCGCTTTTGCTGAGGCTGGCTTTGAACTTGCAATCCTCCTGCCTCAGCCTCCCTAGCTGCTGGGATTACAGGCATGTGCCATCGCACCTAGCTAAGGGTAACTTTTTTTAAAAAATATATTTTTTAGTTGTAGTTGGACACAATACCTTTATTTTATTTATTTATTTTTATGTGGTTCTGAGGATAAAACCCAGGGCTTCACACATGCTAGTCAGGCATTCTATCGCTACAACCCCAGCCCCTAAGGGAGGGGGGGGTTGTGGCTTAGCGGTATAAAAGTTAGCCCTAAGACTAACTTTTAATAGAATATCATGAGAATAATGATTTAAACAGTTTTGAACAAATCCTGAGAAGAAAAAAAAGATAATACAAATGAAGCCAGAAAAATAAGGGTCAAAAGTGGTTTGGCTAACATGCTGAAGGAAGAGAAGGAAGGAGTCAAGGAAAAGGATAGAATGTATAGTATATGCAAAGGGCCTGAGGTGAGAGGAAGCTGGTTGTTTGCAGTGAAAAGTTGTCACAGCTCCCGCAAAGAACCAAAGGAGGCATTATAACCAATCCCATCCCCTTTCCAATCCATCTTCCTCATTGCCTCACTGGAGAACCTCAAGCAAAGGGCTGTCTGTGTTTATAGTTTCTCATCTGCAAAATGGGAGTATTGATAGCACAGATCTCATGAGATTGTCCTGAGAATTTCATGTCAGTAAGCACTGCCTGTCTGGCCTAGAAAGAGGCCACGAGACAGCTGTTACCGGGCCTTACTTCCCTCTCTTCCTTTCCCATATCTCACCTTCACCACCGCCAAGGTCAACGCCATTTTAGAGAGAGCCAACCACATAACTGTAAATTCCCTCCTTTCATTCAGACACTCCCCCATCTCATGTTCTCTTGAGACTTGTGTTTGCTTTGTAGAAGATTACTGCTTTAGGTCTACCAAGGAGACAGTATGCTTTCTGTGCACTTGTGCTTGAGATTGAACCCAGAGCCTCAGCATTGTGCGTTTTTGTTTCATTTATTGATACATCTATCTGTGGAATCCACGTTTCCCTGGGCATCCTGTCAAGAGGGCAGTAAGGAAGCAATGGCCATGTGCTCTCCTTGAATCTGTCGGGTAGCCAGATGCAACACATGTAGCCACCCACCAGGATGGATCTGGCTGCTTCTTTCCCAGTATGCCAGTGTCTGGGCAGATTGAGTGTTTCTTCCCCAGGAACCTGGTCTTGAGGTTGTATTGTTGTTGTTTATGGGGGTTTTTCTTCTGGTACTGGGGTTTGAAACAAGTGGCATTTTACCATTGAGCTACCTTCCCAGTCCTTTTTGTTTTTAATTTTGAAACAGGGCCTCCCTATGTTCCTGAGGCTGGCTTCAAAGTTGCAATCCACCTGCCTCAGCCTCCTCATCTTGAGGTTTTGGCTTCTCCTTCTTTTCATTTTTTGTGGTCATAGGGGTTGAACCCGGGACCTCTCCCTACATCATGTAAGCACTTTGCCACTGAGCTGCAACCCCACCACCTTTTCTTTTATTTTAAGACAGGATCTCACTAAATTGCCTGGGCTGGCCTCAAACATGCAATCCTCCTGCCTCTGCCTCCACAGTCACTGAGATTACAGGTATGTGCCACAACACCCAGCTGGTCTTGAAGTTTCTAGGCATTCACAAGAGGGTAAGGCAAGAGAGAAGAGCGTATCCCCTTCTTTGCTTCTAGTTCTCAGCCTGCAATTTTCGGGGAGAAAAATACCTTCAGATGCTTCTGAAATTCCCCAGAGGTTCCCCATTGTTTCCCCCCCCCCATGACTACAACTCAAAGAGGCCAGCAGCAGACCCAGACATCTGCCCCCCTGGGGCTGCAGGAGCCTGGTGCCAAAAACAATAAGTAGTGTGTGGGAACCTCCTTGTCTTCTCCAGTTTCTGTTCAGCTGGGAAAGCCATCTCTATTTTATCATCATTATTATAATTATTTAGTTCTTCAAGCATCACCAGTATTTACAGGAAACACCCACAAGGCAGCAAGGGAAGCAACTCATTGGGAGAGTCCCTGGTGGATTCACACCCTCAGAGAGCTTGAAACTCCTGGCCCTGGCCCCAGGAGCCTCCGCCCAAACCACCTTCAGCTGCCCTTGGTGGGCTGCTGCACACTGGAGCCTGCGGATGCTGGACTCTGGTTCACTTGTGGCTTTGTTCTCTGTTACAATGTTGGTTACTGGCTTTCATTTTTTTCCCCAGTACTAGGGATCGGACCCCGGGGCACGCTACACTCAGCTACATTCCCCCATACTTTTTATCTTTTATTCTGAAATAGCATCTCCCTAATTGCCCTGACTGGTCTCAAACTTGCAATCCTCCTGCCTCAGCCTCCCATGTAGTTGGGATTACCAGCATGTACCCCTATACCCAGCAGTCTTTTCTTTAATTTTAAAACAATTTTTTTTAAAATTCAATATAATAAATGTGATATGAGGCCTGGAATTATAAGCTTTGACTCAGAGTGCACAGGTAGACAGCCCCAGCAGGCAGTGGACACACTCCAAGACTAGTCACATGTCCTTTGGTCTTGAGTAGATCATTCAGCCACCAATAAATTTAATTATCACATTAGAAAACAAACAAACAAAAATGTGGTAGATTTAAAAATGGGCTCTCATTGGTGACGTCTAAGGCCTTTGAGTATGGTTTAACAAACAGAGTCTAGAATGCTCTCTACCTTGCATGCAGGTGAGGCTGGGGTAACTGCACAACCCCTACACACACAGCTCCACCCCCAGGCCATCCTGTGTCCAGCGATGAGTAGAAATTCTGAGGACACCAAAGCCTGCCTAGGAATGTGATGGGCTCCTCACCCTGGGGAGGGGGCAGATAGCCTGAAACATGGAGCTGGGACTTCATTGAGCTGTTGAAACTACTTTAGGTCCTGTTTTATCTTTAAAATGACCCCACTTTTGCCAGGCACAGAGGCACATGCCTGTAATCCCAGCAGCTCAGGAGGCTGAGGCAAGAGGATCGTGAATTCAAAAAGCCAGCCTCAGCAATGGCGAGGCACTAATCAACTCAGTGAGACCCTGTCTGTAATAAAATACAAAATAGGGCTGGGGATGTGACTCAGTGGTTGAGAGCCCCTGAGTTCAATTCCCAACATACACACACACCAAAATAAAAAGACCCCACTTTGCTGCTGAATGTCTGTGTTTTATGACTGTCAACTTGTGTAGCAAATTTGGTCTAACATTTGCCTTCACTATCACCTGCTAGAGAGGTTGTAGGGCAGCAGGAGACCACACCTGACTCTAACCTCTCTTATAACACTGTTATCTGAATCTACCAAGAAGCACCAAACTGGCTCAGATCATTCTGAGAAAAATTAAAACTTTTGTTTGTTTCCATTTATTCTGAAGTAGCATCTCCCTAAATTGCCCAGACTGGCCTCAAACTTGCAGTCCTCCTGTCTCAGCCTCCCATGTAGCTGATATTACTGGTGTGTACCCCTACACCCAGCATGGGTACTTTTTTTTTTCCTGTGTGCATAGCCCTTTCCTGCACCTCCACTTTCTACTGTCATAGAAAGAATTTCCTAAGTACACAGGCCCAGAAAATATATTAAGGAGGTGTCTGCATGTGTGGTCCCTGCCTCAGCTGAACACATGGAATGCTTTTGGGGACCCAATACCCACCAGCAGAAAGGAGGGAATTTTTTTCATCCACTCTGGGTCTACTGCTCCTTTTACATTCCCTGTGCCCTACAGATGCTCGGAATGCAGTGATGTCATCAAGAGAAAGACCAGCATCCTGGCTGGCATATAGAGGAGGGGTCCATATACAGTGCACTCAAGCACTGTCGCATAAAGTCTCTCTCATGGACAAGAGGACCAGGGGTAGAAAGCTTGGCCCACCCAAGTAAACCAAAACTCTTTCAGGACAGAGGCCTAGATTTTGATATATACCCCCATCTCATCATGGTGTCTACTCCCTGCCCAGTGAATGAGGGGTGACTGGAGTAGCTGTCAGGGCAATGCCCAGAGGTCAGAGGTGGGCACTGGACAGAGAGGTCTGCCACATAGCACACAGGCTCATATCATGTAAAGAACCAGGGAGGGCTGCATTATAATCCCAGCCACGCTGTTTACCAGCTTTTGCACTTTGTACCTGAAACCTTTCCCAGAGGCTCCTATCTTGAAGGCTTGGTCCCCAGAGCAGCAATGTTCAGAGGCAGGGCTTGGGGGAATGATTGGATCATGAGGGCTCTGTCTTTATCAGTGAATCAATCTACATATTTTAACAAACCATCAGGAGGTAGTGGACATTATAGGAGGTAGGGCCTAGTTGCCTTGTTGGAGGAAGTAGGTCATGGGGAGGGTGCCCTGGAAGGGTAGCACCACAGTGACCAGGCTCATTGATGTGTGGAGAGCAGAGAGGGGGCTAAAGCTGGAACATGTCTAGTCTAGCACACGACACTTTGCACCTGGTAGGTGCTTGTTGTTAATTTTTTTTTCTTTCCTTTTTTGCAGTACCGGTAATTATAGTGCTTTACCAGTGAGCTACATCCCCAGCCCTTTTAATTTTGTGGTACCAAGGGGCACTCTATCACTGAGCCACATCTTCAGCCCTTTTTTTTTTTTTGAAACAGATTCTCAACTAAGTTGCTGAAACTGGGCTTGAACTTGCAATCATCCTGCCTCAGCCTCCTGAGTAGTTGGGCAGGTGTGAACCACCATGCCCAGCTATTAGATATATTTTGATAGTGCTCCTTCATCAGTAATAGATATAGCTGAGACCCTAGCGATGGGTGGCCACACAAAGAAGAGGCTCATTTGCAAGGACTGGAACTAAATAAGACTAGAAGAGAGCTAGCCAGGCAGTGTCCTTGAGAGACAGATCGCTGGGTTTTCTCTGCCAGGTGAATTCCTGGATTCATCAACTTCATCCTTCCATATTATATGTGCTTAAGAAATGGTAGCTGTTGTTCACATTTACAGGACAATGACAACTCAGTATGTTTAGGTTTCCTGAATGGCCTGGGGTAAGCCCTCTCTGCCTCAGTCTCCCTGTTTGCAAAATCTCTCTGGTTCTCTGAATGAAGAAGCAGTCCATTCCCACCCTCTGGCTGAAATGGCACGCAGCCAGCATTTAAAGCCAGAGGGATCAGAGGAAATTCAGGCAAGAGGCCACTAAAGGGAGGTTATGGGGCTTGGGCCCCACTGGGAGAGGAGCAGAGTGGGTGGGGCCCAAGGCCCCAATGGACCCAGTCTGGTGCTACATTTCCCAGGGCCTGCTGCTGCCTTCTCTGAGTGGACTGGCCCCATCCTCGCCATGCACATTGGGACATGCCAGAGCCTGGCTTCCCAGGGGCAAGAGAGAGCCCCTGCAGGGGACTTCAAAAGCCCAAATGCCTTTCAGAAAGGAACTAAAACTTTCTGCTTAACCAAAGCCTCCACAGGAGAAGAACAGGCCTAGCCATTTTCTTTTTAAGTCTGTTTATTTTCCAGCTGGCTGGCCTGGTCATTCTCTTTTTTTCCTATTATAAACGGACCCAGCTGCAACACTCAGGGAAAAAAAAAACATCTCCCAGGCCTGGGCAGGGGCTGGCTGGCCTCCTGGGGCAGAGAAAGGCAGCTCTGGCCTCCAGCACCCACTGGGAGAGGCCCTGGAGCCCCTGTCCAGAGCCAGAGCCACAGCAGGAGTGAGGGGAGGATTCAGGAAGTCTCTGTTTGCACCCCAAACCTTCTCCTGTCCCTGGGAGCAGAGCTGCCTTCCATCCAAGGAAAGGATTCCTAAAGGGCTTGTGGGCAGAGAAGGAAAGATCAGACACCCCCTCACCAAGGCCCATGGGGAAACTGATGTCTGGGGAAGAGTTGCAGAAGGTCACAGTATCAACAAATGGTAGAGCTGATCTTTGAAGCCAACATTCTCAAGTCCAACATCAGGTACCAAGGAAATGTTGGAAGAGGGGTCCAAGGAGGAGCCCTGGCATCCTGAGTTTGCTGAATGAGAGCGGATGTCATTCCTTTCTCAGCTTCTCTGCCTCCCAGTAAGTTAAGTTCATTTTTATTTAACTCAGTTCCCTCATCTTTGAAAATGAGGACATGCTTGTTTCCACCTTGTAGGGCAGCTGTGAGGAGCATAGGAGCCAAGGACATAGAACAGTGATTAAAAAAATCACCTCTTACTCTCTGTAAATTTAAAGTTTGTGTTCTTCACCTAAGGAATGTTTACTGACCTCTCCTAGGACAGGCCCTGGGCCAGGTGCTAGGGGATGCAGCTGGGCAAAGCAAAAAGGTCTCCTGCCTGGTGGAACTTCCAGTGGGGGAGGGGCAAGCCAAGGGACACAGTGGATTCACTAGATACACTCCCTCATGGCACATTCTAGATCTCTCTTCTCTGGGAGGGAGTAAGGTGGGGGGGGGGGGGTGGTCAGAAACTTTCTGGACTCAGAGGCCAAACTGATAAAATGGGAGAAGGCAAGGGCACTCCTTCCCTTGCAAAAGGAGACAGGAAAATGTTGAAAACCAGGTTTTGCAGTTTAATTGTTTTTAAGTGAAAGAGGGCCCCAGTCTGATAGCTGGCCACCTCCCCATCCTGGTGGGCAGGTTCATCTGGTTCAGCCTCAGAGCACTCAGCGCTTGGGTCTTCGTCGCTGTGCCTGAGATGCAGGGGTGGTCCTGAGGAAGTAGGAACCTTTGTCCATCGCATCCATCGAGGTGTTCCATGCCCCCGACCTTTCTGCTCACAGGGTTCCCTACTGCCCAAGGAGCCACCAGCGACCTCCCAGAACTGCGTGCTGGAGCTGGGCCAGGGCGTGACCTGAGTGGTGGGGTAGGGGTGTGGCCTGTGAGCATAGGGCGGGGCCAGAGCCACAGCCCCACCCTGCACTTGCAGGCCACGCCCAATGCACTCACCACACCCAGTGCGCCTCCTGGCTCAGGCTCCCCACAGTGGCCCGAGGGGACACTGACTACTCGTGAGACGCCAAGCCTTTCTCAAAAAGCCAACAGAACTCCCCTGCCCCGTGTTTCACAGAAACCTCGCCTGGGTCTGAAGTGGGCAAATTGATAGGCAGCATCCTCTGGGCTAAGGGAAGGACAACCTCCTCCTCCCCACACTTTTCTCCCAGTGCCCCACCTGATGCCCTACAGAGAGATCTCCCTACACAACTAAGCTGATGCCCACTGTGCTGTTATAAATTCCATTTTACATGTAACAAAACTGAGGCTCAGGAAGGCTGATTATGTCCATAATCCAAAGTCACACAGCCCTTAAGGGATAAAGCCAGGATTGAAATCCAGGTGAATCTCCATCCAAAGTTGGAAAATTTCCTCTCTCCAGCTAGTTAATTCCAGCTTCTACACTTTGCCTGAAGCATAGCATTGATGTATTGATTTAGATGGATGGATATATAAACTGCTAGATAGATGTGGAGGTTAAGCTAGAGATGGAGATAAAGATGATATCTTAGAACCACAGACAATTGTATCAGGTGTCAATGGGATGGGGGCAGATACCCTTTTTCCAAATCTCCATCAATCCCCAAAACCTTTTGTTTAAGTCAAAAAATTAAAAAAAAAAAATTAGATGTAGATGGACACAATACCTTTATTTAATTTATTTAAGTTTATGTGGTGCTGAGGATTGAAACCCAGTGCTTCACATGTGCTAAGCAAGTGCTTTACCACTGAGCTACACCCACAGCCCCTAGTGGAAAGATTTTGAGAGGGTGTACCAAGCATTGAACTTAGGGGCACTCGACCAATGAGTAACATCCCCAGCCCTATTTTGCATTTAATTTAGAGACCGGATCTCACTTGAGTTGCTTAGTGCCTCACCATTGCTAAGGCTGGATTTGAACTCATGATCCTCTTGCCCCAGCCTCCAGAGCTGCTGGAATTACATGTATGTGCCATGTGTCCAGCTAGTTGAAAGATTTTTAACATGCAGAAAATAGTACACAGATTTGCATATGCTCCCAATAGAAGAAAAAATTTTACATTTTTTGGGGGGGGGACTTTCTTTGTTGTGGAACCAATGTTGTCTCAATCTTGCAGAGACAGAGCTTCAAGTCAAATTTCCTAGGTAACTTCTACCCCCCTCCAACTAGACCTAAGCCCCTCCTAATTAAGAAAGTTCCTATAGGGTTACAGGCCTGCCCTCGTATCCAGCATGTCAGGAAAAGCCCCCAGTATTTAGGTATTTGCACCTCAGGAGAGAAGTTCTGACTCCTCGAAAGAAATGTCATATGGTGAACAGGCAGGGAGGCTAAGAGGGTCCCATTTTACAGGAGTGAAGCTGAGGCTCAAGAAGTCACTAGCCCTAGGATAGAGACTCGGTTCTTTGTTTATCTTACCCAGTCCTGTCTCCCTGTTTTTGTTTGTTTGTTTTTTTGTCTTGGGGGGGTGTTGTTTTGGGTTTTGTTTTTTAATACTGGGGATTAAACCCAGGAGTACTTAACCACTGAGCTAAATCCCCAGCCCTTTTTATTGATTTATTTATTTTATTTTAAGACAAGCTCTCACTAAGTTACTTAGGGCCTCACTAAATTTCTAAGCCTGGCCTCGAACTTGCAATCCTCCATCCTCAGCCCCTGAGATTACAGATCTGTGCCTGGCTCTGCCTTCCTTTTATGCACTGCTTTCCTTGGAATAGTGGTTGCCAGAAGGAAGGGGCACCTTAGTAGGAAGGAGGTCAAAGCTACCGGCAAGAGTGAAGGGGCCAGGAGGCTATATTGAGCCTCCAGGATAGAAGGCTGCAGGCCCTGCTGATCTGCAGCTCCGTCTGATGCTCAGGGGTGCTGGGGTTCTGTTGGCCCCCTTCAGGACATCTGAGAATTGAGAAGGGGATGCTCAGAGGTGTCATCAGGAACAACAGACACTAGACATGTCAGGCAGGTTTGTGGCTCACTCTCCCACCTCCATCCCTTGCTAAGCAAGTGCTCTATCACTGAGCTGCACCCCAGTCCAGACTTCCATCTCTGAACATTCTGAATGGCCTTCTGCCCCAGTAGAAAGCCCACCTTAATCAGTGCATTGTGCCTCCTGGGCTCAGGAGCCTCGGAGTGGACACACAGGGATGACAGTGACCACAAATCGGAATTTTTCTATTGTAAATGATTTTTCAAAATCTGGCTTGAGCAAAAAGAATTGTAGTTTCAGGTTCAGACTCTGGAGGATTCAGGGTTTCAAGTAATATGATGAGGGACACAAGCTGTCTCTCCATCACTCAGCTTGCCACCCCTCACTCCCTAATGGTGACTTCATTCAGAGTTCACACAATGACACTATGTCTGCCAGCAGGTCTGGCTGTCCTGGCAGTCTCAGGGTCAGTGAGAAAGAGCTACCTCCTTCTCCAAACCTCTATATTGACCAGCAACCAGCGTGAGTGGGCCAGCCAACCTGGGGCACCTACCACTTCCTAAATGTCAGGCATTGTCTGCATTGCCTGCTTGATCTCATGTTTATTTGGGGTTTGAGGAGAGGGTTTTGTTTTGCAATACTGGGGATTGAACTCAGGGTCACTCTACCACTGAGCTGCACACCAGCTTGTTCTCATGTGGGGAGTAACTGTTTTTCCCCTAGCCATGTTCACAAGAACCTTTCACTAGGATCCTTGTAAAGCCTCTTGACAGGGCCCAGAGGAATCTCATCATGGCTAATGGTTTCAGGGATCCTTGGGCACAAGGAAAGGAAGGGCTGTCCCCCAAACCTCCTCTTCAGAGAGCGTCCCACCTAGGAAGGTCAGGGAAGTCATTTCCCAACTCCTTCCTGCTCCCATACTGCCACAGTGGAAGTGAAGGCATGAGAACACACACCTACTGCTGGTGACCAGCTGACTCATGCATTTGGGCTTATAGAAAGGCACCTACCTGAGCCAGGTAAGTGCCTAACCTAAAGCAAGGCTCAAGTGGGCAGCTGTTGCTTACCTGCAGCCGTCTGATTCCTTGGTCACCTCTGAGAAGGTAGGGGTATGTTAGGGTCTGTAAACAAGTCAGGATGGCGCCTGGCATTTTGCCAGAGGGAGTGGTTTGTGAAGTAACACCAGTGAGCCATTAAGTGTGGAGATTCCTTATTGGTTGACTGCTGTATCTAGTTTATGTTAATTAAGATAAGCTGTGTGTAATGTATATATACCACTACTGTCCTACAAGAAACGGCTCCCACTCCTGCTGTATCAATCTACACAAGTTCCTCATCACCCCCCAGTTAGTTTGCCCAGCCAGCCGGACTGCGGCAGATGGTGGCCCGTACAGGGAGCCCTGGGACACTCGGGGGTAAGTGACGAGAAAAAAGCTGCCTGTCCATAGATAGGACGGGAGCAAATCTGCTCATCCCTAGATAGGCCGAGAGGAAAATGGCCATTTTGAAAAAATGGAGAGGATTGATGCAGTATGTTTGTGTCTTGTTTTGTCTCAGTGTATTGTATTGTCTTTGTGATGAAAATATGGAAGGGGTGTTAATTAAATTGATAAGGGAAAGAGGCACCTCAGTGGAACCAAGAATAGTTAGGGCATGTGTTGATGGAAGCCCATGAACTCTAGTCAGAAAGAAGAAAGTTCAGAGGAGGAAGGATTATCAGGAAAAAAGTTGCAGCAAAAGGCTATTACTTTTCGTTACCGTTACCGGAGGGTGCGTGAATCAGCGTGGCGGCTGCCACGTGCTCGAGCTGGTCATGGTGCAGCAAGGACTTTTCAAGCGGTGGCAGCCAGCTCTTCCCCACCCCCCACCCGGGGAGCCACTGTGAGAGCCCAAATCCAAACCCGGAGGCACAGTCTTGCAGGCTCTTGCTCCCTGTGCCCAGTGGCAATTTGAGTCCGGAACACTCCCCGGACTCTCCCTGGGGCCATCTGGGGCTGCCCATGATGATGCAGGTGGAAGATGGCCCCTGTCCCTGAAGTTTGATCATTTCCAAGGCCAGTAACTACAATGGTTCACCCACACTTGGAGGCTGATGAATAATTAGCACCATTAAGGCTTATTTCAAATGTAAAAAAAAAAAAAAAAACCTTAAGATAATGTACTAAATTGTTCAGAAAGTTGTTAGTGCCTACTGGAATACTACAGGATTTTCTTTAACATCATTGCCAGAGTTCCTGCCTTCATCCCAGTGCCAGTGAGGATGAGGGTGGAAGAATTTCCAGTGTTGCTGAGAACCAGACAAGACTTCAGATCAAGCTAGCTGCCTGCAGAACTTACCTGGACTGTGATTTAAGCTAGCTGCCTGCATAACTTACCTGGACTGTGATTTACCTGGACTGTGAGTTAATCTATTGAGACACTGCTTTACCTGGACTGAGACAACAAACTGTAATCTACAACAAATTGTAACTCGGTATCTTTGCTAACAGTGTCATTGCTGGTATAATTTTTCCAAGGGCTTCTTGCATGGAGCCATCAATTGGCTTGGTATTGTGGCATTTTGTATCCTCCCCTTCTGCTTGTAGCAGATTATTTATGGTGTTTGTGTAAAAACCACTATGGTCGTTATTTAAATTAAACAAAAAGGGGAAATGTTAGGGTCTATAAACAAGTCAGGATGGCGCCTGGCATTTTGCCAGAGCGAGTGGTTTGTGAAGTAACACCAGCGAGCCATTAAGTGTGGAGATTCCTTATTGGTTGACTGCTGTATCTAGTTTATGTTAATTAAGATAAGCTGTGTGTAATGTATATATACCCCTCCTGTCCTACAATAAACTGCTCCCACTCCTGCTGTATCAATCTACACAAGTTCCTCGTCACCCCCCAGTTAGTTTGCCCAGCCAGCCGGACTGCGGCAGGGGTAGGAGACAGATTCCCTCTTCTGGATCTCCAAAAGAGCACCTGCTGGAATCACTATGGTCTCCCATGCCAAGCTCAGGCATGTGAGAGCCACAGCTCCACCACTGCCTAGGGCCAAACTCATTCATGCAACAAATACTTACTGGGTATGCATTATGTTCCAGGCACTGTTCCAGGTGCAGGGGGATATGCTAATGATCACACAGGCAAAGCTCCCTGCACTCATGGAGGCGATATTGTCCAGCAGGGCTCGGCAAACTTTTCCTCTAACAACCAGATAGTAAATATGTTTGGCTTTGGGGGCCATAAGGTCTCCATCAAAAGGATTTAACTGCCTTCCCAGTAGGAAACCATCCACAAATGGGTGCGGCTGTGTGCCAATAAAACTTTATGGACACTGACCCTTGAATTCCATTTCATGCATCCTAAAATAAAAGTGTTCTCTCCTTGCCCAAACATTTAAAAATGTGCAAATATATAAAACATTCTTAGTGTGAGGGAGGGGCAAATAATTACAGGTGATGCCAATAATAAAAGGGAAACATACACAACACTAATATGTGTCAGGTATTGTTCTAGTGCTTATGTAAATTAACTCATTTAATCCTTAGAATAACTCTGGGAGAGATGTAACCATTATTGGCTCTACTTTACTGACAAGGAAAGAGGAATGCAGAAATTTACATGGAATGATACTACCAGAAAACTGTGTGGCCAGGACGCCGACCCAGAACCCCAATGTGCATGCTTTTATACCTTATTCCTATCCTGCTCATAAAAACCCAATGAAGTGATCAATTTGTTAGCACCTTTGTTGAGCAGACAGTCCTAGGCATCAGATCTATAGTACAGGAAAGAAACTCCAAACAACCTCATCAGACAGGTGTCATCGCCCTCAGTGAAAAGCAGTTAACGGTGAGGACAGCTGCTCCTATGGTCACCCTACTCCCCTTGCTCTCAATTTCCTTGCTTTGCCCCAATCACCCTCCCCTACCGCATCCCCTAGCTTTTCAGCATTCCACATTCTGGCCGCTTTTAACTTGAATTCCACTGCCAGAATGATGTTGGCATCATTTTAACACTCCCAGATATTCGAAGAGGAAAGATTCAAAGTTAAACAGCGCCTGGAGGGACAGAGACCCGGGGAGGTTTGAAGTCTGGGGGCGATGGGGAAGAACCTTGGAAAATAAAATCTCTTAACCAGTCATCTGTCCCCACTCACTCTGACCCCCACCCCCAGCAAGCCTTGGCCTCCTGGTCTCTAAGGGAGGGGCAAGCAGGTGAAGGTTCCCACTCTGGGAACTTGGGGAAAATGCTTCTGGCATTAAACAAAGCCTCTTTATATTTAAACTGCCAGCCCAGGATTTCCAGAAAAGTTTCCCCAAGCGTCACTGAGTGTGTGTGCACAAACAATTACACACCTGCATAGGCACAAAGTGGGATGCACAAATACGCATGTGTGCACCTTCATGCACCGCTGAGAGGGACCCAGCGCAGCCGCGACTCCCCGCAACCCCGTGTTCAGTGGAGTGCACACTCGCTTGCACACCCAGCCCAGTCTGGAGCGGGAGGGCGATGTAGGTTCCAGCAGGAATTCCAGAGGGGGGGGCGGAGGGGCAGGAAGCCCCGCCTCTGGGTGGGGAGGCAGGGTGGGTGGGGAGGCAGGGCGGGGAGCCCCAGAGCTGGGGGCGGGGGGGGGGGGCGAGTTCCTGGCCCCCCACTGAGGAGCCACCCTGGGGACAGAGTGGGGGAGGATTGTCTTGGAGCCTGGGAGCCAAGGGGGACACCTGGGACTGGGGCACCCCGTAGGGGGCGGGAGAGGGCTGAGTGTGGGAAGGGACCAGGTGGTGGAGGGGAGAGGTCAGGGTGCAACCTGGCAGGCAGGAGGTGGGAACTGCGGCCCAGGTGGGTTCCCAGAGCGAAGAGCCAAAGAGCCAGGAGACTCTCACAGGAGGCTCCTCTGAGGGTCCGGAGGACAATCGTTAACATGATGGGTCGGATGCCCCCTGCCACTGTGCGGGACGGTGGCTCCACAGACCCCTGGGTTCCTTTCCTCTGGAGGTCTGAGGTCACACTGGGAAGGTTCTGTTGGTCCTTCAAGGGCTCGAAAGCTGGGGCACAAGAACCCGTCACTGGCCAATATATTTTTTTGTTTGTTTCTTTTTGCAGCACTCAGAATTGAACCCAAAGGCACTTTACCACTGAAATACACCCAGTCCTTTTTGTTTTGAGGCAGATCTTAAAGTGCCGAGGCTGCCCTTGATCCCCCTGCCTCAGCCTCCTGAGTCACTGGGATTACAGGCTTGCCCACTACAGGCTTGGACATGTGTAATTTTTGCTTTTATTTATTTATGTCTTTGTTTTGGTGGGAGGGGTGAACCCAGAGCCTCTTGCTTGCCTGGCAAATCCTCTACCACAGAGGTACATCCACAGCCCTTTTCTTGTTTTGTTTTTTGTTTATTTATTATTATTATTATTATTATTTTGCTTTTGATACAAGGTATTGATTCCAAGAGCCCTTCACCACTGAGCCAAATCTCCAGCTCTTTTTTTAAAAATAAATTTTTAAGTTATGAGGCTGGTTTTGAACTTGTGATCCTTCTGCCTCAGCCTCCAGATAGAAGCTTTGAATTGGTTGAGTCAGTCAACCCCCACCCCTCCCAGCCCCCACAAATAAGTCTGCAATGAAATTTTGGCATTCACATTGAACAGACAGCCCTGGCCAAAGCATTGTTAAAGAAGTAGGTGATACTGAGGCCCAGAACAGAGAACATCAAACTGTCAAACTGCCAACTTCACAGCTGACCAGAGGTAGAAATGGAACCCAGATTCATGTCTCCCCACCCTCATCCCTGTGGAACATTATACTGTCTCAGTCCTGAAAGCAAATGGGCTTGTTTTCCAAGGCCAGATTCAAGTTACTAAGTCAAAAGTAGCTGCCCATAGCTTTCCCCCTTCATTCTCTGAACACCTTTTCTGTGCCAAAGCTTTACCTGAGAGTCCTTCCCACATTGCCCACAGACTTCTGGTCACATTGGGAAGACAAGGCTCAGTGATATAATGAAACATACTTCTCAGGTCCACAGCGTAGCCAGGATTCGGCCCTGCATCTGGTACCTCATGTTCCTGTCCTGCTTCTAGCCATTAAATCAGAACTTTGGGGGTACTAGAGAGTCAAATACCCAGGAATTTCCAACAAGTTGTACTGATGTAAACCACAGCACTAAATGTCAGACAGAGACTTTCCAGTTTCAAGTTAGCAAGCCGGGGTCTCTGGGCCCAGTCTGCTCCCTGGAGTGTCTCCATTGATCTCCAGAGGTATTGTGTACAATTTTGAATTCATTACTAGCAACTAAAAATCTAAATTTTATACCAAAATCTGAATTTCTAACTTTTTCAACAGAGAATCAGACAAAAACCAATTCCTGACTCGTTTCCTTTCATTGCATGGATAAAATGACCAACAGCAGAGAAGGGCAAGGTTTCGTTCAGACACCCACAGTTCAGGTTGAGGGACAGAACTGGTGCTTGGGGAAAACCAGGACTCCTAGCTTTCTGACCTGACCCCAGACAACTGCAAGGAATCATTTTAAGATGGAGCTTTTCAGGCAGGCATGAGTGGTACCTTGGCATGTCAGCTTGAGGTAGGATAGAAGAGATATAAAAAAGACAAGTAAAAGTGAGACAAAAGAAAGGGGAAAAACACCACTTTTTCCTTTCATCTGAAAGCACTGTTGTAAAGTTCCTCATACTTTTACTCCCCAAGCCAGTTTTTCTCCCAGACCTGGCACTCCCAAATTATCACCCACAATCTTCAAGTCACAGGAAACTCACCACTTAAGAAAACTGCCCTGTGCACTGTTAATTAGCCCACTAATACATGCATCTTTTAAATTGGTTGAGAAAGGGAGATAATAAACCTATAATATAGGGTACTTTCCCAATCTTATCTATTGATCAGATAATGGAGAAGATGTCAATCTAAGGATCCCTGGAACTCCCAGACCTCCATAAGCCATCTGTGATCACCAGACTGATGTCATCTCCACATCCCTGCCCAGGCCCACACTCACCAAGTTTCCTTTAAAAGAAGAGCCCAAACCACTGAAGTGCTCTCACTCTTGAGATAGCCTGTATTCCTGCCCACCCCACCCCCTTTTTTGTACCAGGGATTAAACCCAAGGAGCACTGAACCACTCACTACATCCCCAGCCCCTATTTTTATTTTTTATTTTGAGACAGGTTCTTGCTAAATTGCTGAGGCTGGCCTTGAACTCGTGATCCTCCTGCCTGAGCCTCCCTAGTTGCTGGGATTATGGGTGGGCACCATGACACCTGGTTCAAATTCTCTCTTGAATGTGTTCTCCTTGATTTTCTAAATAAATCTGTGTACCTCAATGTCTGACACAGGCTAGAATTCTTTACTGTCAAATAAATTAAGGACCCCATTGTCCCGAATTGAGGTCCTCCTCTCTGGGACCTCATCGGACTCCCTCCAGTGACAAGACCTATCCGAAGCCAACCACTTGGCTTCTACAGTCCTGTGCTCTTTCCTGCTCCACAGTCTTGCGGGAGACCCAGGAGGCTCCAGCAAGTGAGTGAGCCTCCATAGATGCTTTCAACAGCCCAGTACTCACAGGTGGGCATGTTAGGATAGCTGGGGCGTTGTCAGGGGAAGAGAGAAATCTAGCGGAGAAGGAGCTATCTTGAGGTGGGAGCCAGGCAGATCTCTAGGAATCAGATCCCCAAGTGAAGGCGGATGGACTGATTCACATTCTCAGCACCTTGGAATGAAAGAGGGGGCTGGGGTACCTTCCTCCCCACACTGCAGAATGGCCAACTGAGGTTAGAACAGACTTAGGTGAAGGTGAGCCCTGGGAGAGACCTTGGGAATTGAACTGGGGTGGAGGTAGCATCTGGCATGGGGGGCAGAGGGCTTCCCAGGTGAGAACTGCAGGAAGCAAGGGCAAGATTGGAAGGGCAAGGGTCAGCATGGCATGGGCAGGAGGTGGGGGCCAGATTAGACAGGCCATGAGGCCATTAAGCTTTGATTCATCATAGGAGAGATGGGAAAATGCTGACAAGGGTTTTAGGGGTTAAGGACCAACTAAGGCCAGAGGACTCTGCAGGCTGCAGAGTAGGAGCAGAGCCAGAACCAGGACTATCAGAGCTGCCAGATAGATGCAGTGCTGGGGGCTGGGTGGCGGCTCAGTGGTAGAGCTCTGGCTAGCATGTGCGAGGCACTGTGTTAGGCATAGATATAAATAAATTAAATAAAGTTATTGTGTCCCTCTGGAACTTGACAAACAAGACACAGTAGGACAGGGTGACCAGATAGGTGTGGAGATCCAGAGACACCCCTATCCCCCCTCGCCCCCCCCACACACAGAGCACAGGCCAGATTACAGCGACCTGTGCCCAAGTGGTAAGCTGGGATCAAGTCACTGCCAGCTACCGAGACACACTCCCAGCTGTTTCCACAAGTCATATTGGGGGCTGGGAACCTTCTCTTGGTCTCCAGCTCCTTAAAAAACCAGCAAACCAGCTGGCCCATGCCTGTAATCCCAGTGACTTGGGTGGCTGAGGCAGGAGGATGTGAGTTCAAAGCCAACCTCAGCAACTTAATGAGGCCCTAAGCAACTCAGTCAGACCCTGTCTCTAAATAAAATGTTTTAAAAAGGGATGGGGATGTGGTTTAAGCACCCCTGGGTTCAATTCCAGGTGCCAACCCCCATGCCAGAAGCTCAGATGTTCAAGGCCAACAAGGCCATGAGGCACGAGGCACCCACAGGAGGATCGGTCCTGTGCTGTTACTGATTTAGCCTGTGATTTGAGGAGACATACACCCCCTATCAGGTCTTAGTAGGTGGGGGTCTGATGGTTGTCTTCCAAGCCAACCACATTGGCTAGATTTTCTCACTTCGACCATAAACAACCTGGCCCTAGGACAAGGGCTGCAGAAGATGCCGGAAGTGTGGGCTGAATGGTCACTTTCGAGGCAGAGAAGAGGTATATCAAGGACACCTTGTGCGTTTCAGGATGAAGTCTGTCCAAAGGCCACAGATCTCCCAAGACATCCCTGAGGGTCCTTCTTATCATACGTCCTCAGTTCACAGGCCTCTGAGCTCATGGAGCAGTTTGCAGATACACCTGGCCACTATCAGGGCAGCAGCTGAAGGAGAATCTCTGCCCAGGGGACCAGACCACCCAGGATCAAGAGGCTCTGGTCCCTGCCCAGGACCCCAGGCATGGTCCCATCTCCCTTCTGAGGCTGCCTGTTGGGGTGAGCCAGAGGATGGACCTGGGCCTGCAGGAAGGGCAGGGACCCTCCCTACTCTGCCTCATCAGCTGTGTGTCCTGGGGTAAGCCACATCCTGGCCTTGCCCAGAGCCTGGGGCAGCAGTGAGATCTGGAAGAGGAAATGAACTGAGGAGGATCACCTGAGGCCATGCGACCAGTGCTCTGTCCCATGCCAATGTCCAGAGTCCAGTGTTCACAGTTGGGCTGGACTGAGGAGGGGCTTCCAGGGACAGGGGAGGCTGACACTAAGGGTGGAATGAGACGGACATCATTACCCTAGGTACATGTATGATTGAAGAATGGTGCAACTCTACATCATGTACAACCAAAGAGTGAAAAATTCTACTCCATTTGTGAACAAGGAATCAAAAAGCTTTCTGCTGTCATGTGTAACTGATTAGAACTAATAATAAATTAGTTAATTAAAAAAGAGTCACCAAGGTGGCCTTTGCATCTGGGCAGCTGAGGGGTGGGAAGGGAGGCAGCATCTTTGAATTTGGAGTCCAACTTGTGTGAGTTCAAATCCTGACCCTGCCACTTGCTGTGTGACCCTGGGAAAGTTATTTAGCCTCTCAGATCCTTTATTTTCACATCTATAAAATACGATGAATAACAACAGCCAATATTAAAGCCAATTGTCTCTCTAGTAGTCCCAGCTACTTTGGAGGCTGAAAGAGGAGGATTCCTTGACCCTAAGAGTTTGGGCCCAGATCTCATTTCAAATAAATCAATAATAAAAGCCAACATTAAGTTCTAGAAATTGCTGTAAACCCTTTAAATGCTTTATATCATTCTATAATACCACACTGGTGTGTAGGTGCTATTTTAGTCCCAGGGGATAGAATCAGAAATCAAGGCCCAGAGAAGCAAAGTAATTTAACCAGATCACATAGCTGATAGGTGGCAGATGATACCAACAATGTCCCTAACTCCCACCTACCAGAGTTAGTGAGGATCAGCTTGTCACATGGAGGTCAAAGTTATGTGTTTGCTGTTGTTATTGTGGTGATGGTGGCTGTATTAGTTTGCTAGAGCTTATGTAACAAGGATCACTGATTTTTTTCTGTTTCTTTCCTTCTAATTGGATGACTTAAACAATCAAAAGTCTGAAATCAAGTGTTGGCAGAGTTGGTTTCTGCTGCATCCTCCCTCCTTTCCTGTCTCCTCCCTGTGTCTTCACCTGGTCTTCTTTCTGTTTGTGTCTGTGTCCTCTCTTTATGAAGATATGTGTCCTATCGAAGTATGGCCATTCCTCATGACTTTTGTTTTGTTATGGTTTTTCCCAGAAATAAACTTGCTTTGTAATTAATATAATTTCTGGACCTTGGAATCTAACAGGACAGCTGGAACCCAAAGTTCCCTGTGAGTTTAAAACTGTGCAGGGGATCAGGAGTGATCCAAGACAGGTGTGGAAAGAAGGAGGAAGTAGACTTTGGAGTGATTAGTTCTGCCCTGAGTGGGGGTGGGTAAGTGGAAAGGGAGGGGAAGAGTGGGCGCACCTGTAATCTCAGTGGCTTGGGAGGCTGAGGCAGGAGGATTGTGAGTTCAAAGCCAGCCTGAGAAACTTAGTGAGGACCTAAACAACTCAGTGAGGACTTGTCTGTAAACAAAATACAAAATAAGGCTGAGTGCCCCTGAGTCTTAATCCCTAGTACCAAGATAAAAAAGAAAAAAAGGGAGGTATTCAGCCCTGCAGTGATTCAGCTCTGGGAGTGGGGTTGGCTATCCCCTAGAATGTATGGAGAGACACATGCTCAGTAGTCACCAGGACACAGTAGTAGAGGCAGAAATGTCCAAGGAACATCAACTCAATAGCGTGGGTGGAGTGGCTCTTGCTTTGTGTACCTGTAGCAGAGGAAGCACAGCTAGTCCCAGGAGAATTAGAGGGTGTGTAGAAGCCCAGGGGGAAGTTGGATGCAGCTGTCCTCTTGTACACTCCCAAAATGCCCACTCTTTGAGCTGTGTTGGCCTCTTTTTTACTCAACTTTAAAGACTCTGTCACCAAATACAGTCACATGCTGAGGTACTGGAGGTTAGGACTCCAAAAAATGAAATTCAGAATGGGCACCATTTGGTCCATAGTGGTGAGAAATGTGGTTTCCTGTTACCATGGCAGGGACAGAGAGGGAACAGCGTGGGGGACAGACAGCAGCTGCCCAGATGCCCCCTTGGCCCTTCAGGCCTGAGCCAAGGAAGGCTGGACACCATATCAGGGCCACATCCATGAGGAAGAAGCCTGTTGGGTAGAGGCCTTCACAAATCTGGGCCTGGGATGGAAATTCATGCCCAGCACTTTGGGGATGGTTTCCCCAGTCCTTGCCTGTCCCCAGGGTCGGACAGGGTACCTGGGCTCCACCCTGCTAGTCATGCTTTCTCCCACACAGGTGGACCAAGAGCATGTCTCATGGTCCAGGAAGCCTCCTCCAGCTCCTATTCTTCCTCAGGAAGTGCTTTCTTAAGCCTTCATGGGGGAGAGGGCGGCTTAGTGGTAGAGATCTGGACGAGCAGGTGTGAGGTCCTTGGATCCTTCCCCAGAATCAACAAAAGAAAAAATCTGCCCCCAGAAGGAAACACTGACGATAAAAAGTTTTTTCCAACCCCCTCAGGAACACTGGGCTCTTCAGCCTTGTTTTGTTCCCATCTCACACCCAATCTGGGTTTGGCCAGCCTGGGAGTGGTGGCTGACACACCGCCATAGTGTCCAACCAGCCACAGTGCTGGCTCTGGAGACTTCTTCTGGAAGGCAAGTCCTGAAGCCAGCATAGCCAGGTCTGGGCTCATCCTGGGGTCACATGTCCCTTTTTCTCCCAAAGATATCTCCTTCCTTCGAACTAGCCCCCACCTCCATAGGGCTGGCTGCCCCTGCTCTCTCCTCCTGGATGGTCTCCAGTCTTCTCCTGTGGATCAGCCACCAAACAGCCAGCGGGACCTTCTCAACATACCATTTTGCTCTGCTAGGAGCATGCAGACCAGGGCAGGAGGAGGCTAGTGCACATTTGTGGGCACTGGGGATGGAAACCAGGGCCTCGGGGGTGCCAGGCAAGCACTCTACCACTGAGCCCCAGCCCCAGCACCAGGACTACACTTTGTTCTTTCTTCCCTCTCCACTGGGGACTTGGTCAGAGTTCCTAAGGGCCTGGAGGGTGGGTCGTTTCTTTGGCAAAAGAGGGATTAACAGTGAGTGCACCAGAGTATATCTAAAAAGAACAGATGTTTAAAAAAATTAAAAGAAAAAACAGCAATAAGCGCATCTGCATGGCCTGTGGTAACAACAGCCCCAGGCTAGTTGTGCTTCTGTGTAACCTTACCCCAGAACAGGGGCCAGCTGATGGGCAGACACTCGCTAAGGTGGTATTATTGCCTGAAGTCCAGACCAGGATGGTGTCCAACCTCGTGTCCTTCCAAAGGTAGAAAAGTTTGGGCATAAATGGACAGAAGGAGAAATAATCACTGAGGGACAAGAAATGGTTGGAAGGAGGGAAATTCAAGGAACACGGATACCTGAAGAGGCTCAGAGCAAGAGAGGACAGTCTCTCTTAGGTCAATCAGAGCAGATTCCTAAAAAGACAAAGCCATTTGACAAGACCACTTCTGTTTTTGGAACCTGACAAGATCAAATGGAAGCCTGCAAACCTGGTGACCTAGTTCTGGGAAACATTTCCATATGTCTGAAGGGTGGAATGAACTAATTATTAATGATTGAATGGACTTATAGTAATACCCATGTCTTCTGAGTTGTACATCACCTTGCAGTCAGGGATTTGTGTTTGAAGTCCACTGACTATGATATTGTGGTTGACTGATTGATTGATTAATTTGTGTAGTACTTTGAGTTGAGCCCAGGGGTGCTCTGTCACTGAGTTACATTTGTGGCTCTTTGTATTTTATTTTTATGAGGCAGGGTCTTGCTAAGTTACCAAGACTGGCCTCCAACTTGGGATCCTCCTACTTCAGTCTCCCTAAGTTTCTGGGATTATAGACAAGCGCCACCTCTCCCAGCTGACATTGTGATTTATAAATAAAGAAAATATTTTGGAGCCATGCATGGTGGTGCATGTCTGTAATCCTAGTGCCTCAGGAGGCTGAGTCAGGAGGATCCCAAGTTCAAGGCCAGCTTCAGTAACTTAGCAAGATCCTGTCTCAAAATAAAAAAGTACCGGGCTGGGGATGTGGCTCAAGAGGTAGTGCGCTTGCCTGGCATGCGTGCGGCCCGGGTTCGATCCTCAGCACCACATACAAACAAAGATGTTGTGTCTGCCGAAAACTAAAAAAAAATAAATATTAAAATTTTCTCTCTCTCTCTCTGTCTCTCTCTCTCTCTCTCTTAAAAAAAATGAAATAAAAAAATAAATTAAAAAGTACTGGGGGTATAGCTCAGTGATAGAGCACCCCTGAATTCAATCCCCAGTACTATAACACACACACACACACACACACACACACACACACACACACATTTTGGTCTTCATTCCCAGTTCCTGGCACAGAGTTCCTAAATGCTTGCAATTTCCTAGGTGATAGTGGTGTCCTTTGCTTTAATGAGGTGACTTTCTTGGTAGTTTTCTGGATGGGGACTGCTATCCAACATGATCAAGCCATAATTAGAAGTTTGGATCCTTCCATGTCAGTCCTCATCCTCTAGGGAGGGGAGAGGGGCTGGAGATTAGGTTGAAAATAAAGCAGGCCTAGGGCTGGGGTGTAGCTCAGTGATGGAGCGATTGCCCAGTGTTCAAATCCCAACTCTGCTCAATAAGCCAGTCGGTCATACCTCCAGTATAAAACACTCCTAAACATTCTGAACTTTGGGGACTCACTGTATTTCCAGATTGGTGAATACATTCACGTGCCAAGAGGGTGATGCATCCCAACTCCATGGGAACAGCAGCTCCTGCCCTGAAGACTGGTTCAGAGCTCTACCACCGAGCCCCAGCCCCAGCCCCAGGACTACACTTTTGTTCTTTCTTCTCTCGCATTTTTTCTTTCTTGCTGTTCATTGATGTCTTTTATCATATCCTTTAATGAACCAGGAGGCAAGTTCCCCTGAGTTCTGTGAGCCTTCTTGTTTAGTTATCAAACCTGAGGTAGGCACCGTGTGAACCCCAATTTATTATAGCCAGTTGGTGTGACATATAGGTGACAACCCGTGACTTACAAGGGGCATCTGGACTAGGGTTGGGGCAGGCTTGTGGGGCTGAGTCCTTCACCTGTGAAATCTAACTTACCTCTCAATGGTGTCAGAATTGAGATGAATGGCAGGTCACCCAGCAGATGTCCATTGGAGAAATGTGTGGTGCAGGAAAGCAACCCCCACACCTGGCCACAGAAGTCCTCTGTGCTGGCCGTTGAGAGTGCAGGAAGGAAAAAACAGTTTGCTTGTTCTGTTATATAAGCACTAAGTTACTCTCACTTGCTGTCAGCTCCTACGGACTCCCACGAGCCCTCCTTCTCCAAGGGCTTTGATCATCTCTGTTTTCTGAGCATCCATGGCAAGGCTGACATTGGGCCAGCATGCCCACATTCCCAGCAACTTCTGCAGCTGGGGCCTGGATCTGTTGGGCTCAGTTGGTGGAGAAAGCCTATCTCTTGTGTTTACCCCAGGACTTCAAAGAACCAGGAAATTATTTGTTCAGCCTAGACAGGTCTGAGCTTCAAGGTCTCCCACCGTCGAGCCATGCTGGCTACTTGGGAATATTTTACCCAGAATTTGGGACTGAGCCTATGGCAGGGAATAGGGGTGTGACCACTCTGCCCAGAGACCCACACCCTCTGATAGGCTCAGTTTCCCCCAACTCTCCCTGGACACCACAGTAGCCCCTAGCTCTCGTCCAAGGGCTCATACTTTCTAGAACAAATGGTCAAAGTCATTGCATTAGTTTACTGTTGCTGCTGTAACAAATTTGCACAAATGAGGGATTTAAAGCAACACAAACTTATCTTACAGTCCTGAAGTCCAGAAGTCAGAGTGGGCCCCAAGCTCCTCCCCTGCCCTCCAGTATTGGCAGGGCTCCATTCTTTCTGGAGCATTCCTGGCCATTTCCAAGTCCTAAAGACCTCTTGCATTCCTTGCCTTGTGGCCCCTTCCTCTATTTTCAAAGACAGCATCTGCAGATCTCTTCCCTCCTCTCCTCTTCTGCCTGCTTCTGCTACTTCAAAGGACCCTTGTGATTACCCTGCCCTGGCCCCCAGTGTAAGAAACCAAGGGCATCTTTTTTGTCTTGAGGCCATCTTAGAGCAGCCTTGATTTTATCTGCAAACTTAATTCCCCCTTGCCACCTTATATAACGTATTTACAGACTCCAGGAATTAGGACATAGATGTCTCTGGGGGGTCATTATTCTGTCTACCACAGCAAAAGGCACCATGCCTCCCAGCACTGGAAAAAAAAAGATAGAGAGTGAAAAAAAAGTCACCATGCCCCAGTTAGAAGGCACAGGTGGCAGTTAAGTTAGTTGGCTCTGGAGGCACTCACCTGGGTTCAAGTTCACCAGCAAAATGACCTTGGGCAATTTGCTTCACTTCTCCAAACCTCAGTCTCCTCATTTTTAAAATGGAGGATAATGTGCCACTGTGCCTGGCTGGAAGAACATTCTTATAATATATATACAATTTAAAAAATCTAAATACTACAATACATTTAACATTTTAAAACCTATGTGTGTGTGTGTGTATATATATATATATATATATATATATATATATAATTTATATTATGTATCTATACATTATTTATGCATTGATATTATGTTCTATATTTATGTTATTTGTATATTTACATTACGTATTTCTGTATTATTACATAATATATAAACATTTTATTTACACACACACATACATACACACACACACACACAGGTCTAGATGGAAACACTTCAAATTGTAAATAGCACTTATTTATTTATTTTTAGTTGGACTCAATACCTTTATTTCATTTTTTAATTTTATATGGGGCTGAGGATCGAACTCAGGACCTCGCACGTGCTAGGTGAGTGCTCTCCACTGAGCCATAATGGCAGCCTGGTATTTTGCATTTATTCAGGTGGTAGGATTAGAGGCATTTTTCTATAATTTCTACTTTTCTAATTTTTTTGCAATGAACTCCTATAACTTTCATAACTTAACAAAATAGCATTCTGGGGATGGGAATAGGGCTCAGTGTTAGAGAGCTTGCCTAGCATGTGCAAGGCCCTGGGTTCCATCCTCAGCACCACCCAAAACAAATAACTACAAAAAGTTGTCATGCCTCTTCCTCCCGCTCCCCTCTCTCTTGGATCACTGGCTCTGGAGGAAGCCAGGGACCCTGTCATGATGACACTCAAGCAGCCCCATGGAGAAGACAGCATAATGAGGAACTGAGGCCTCCTGCCAACAGCCCAGAGAGCGAGCCACATCACAGCAAATCCTTCAGCCCCAGTCCAACCCTCAGACAACTGCGGTCCTGCAGCCTCATGAGAGACTGATCCAGAAGCACCCAGCTGAGCCACTCTGATTTCTGACCCACAGCCTATGTGGAAGAGGATTTAACATATTGTGTTAATGCCACTTTTAATTTCTAGGGTCATTTGAAACAGAGAAACATCACTAATAGCGTGTTATGAATGGATCCCTGGATTCCAGTTTGGATGTTAGGTTAGATGAGATTCAAGATGGGGAACTGTCATGGGGAAAAGGGTAGTCTCTGCTTGGGGGACGTTGAGCTTAGGGGTCTTGGGTGAAGGTGGCCCATGGAAAATGGGTATAAAGGTTTGAATGTTAAAAGAGAAAGATCAGGAGAGGGAGAGGTGGGAAAAGACACTTAGGGAAGAGTTCATGGAGCAGAGAGAGTACAGGGCTGAGGAAGGGCCCGAGAGAAGACCACAGTGGAGGGGGCAAAGGAGAAGCCATCAGAGAGGCAGAAAGAGACTAGGGAACAGAGTAGTGTTTGGGAGAGGGAGAACTTTGGAAAGCCATGGACTGAGAGGGGACTGTAAAGTCCCCAGTTGCACCATGGTGGCCTTGCTGAGAGAGTAGCTCCAAGTTTTCAGTCTTCTAAGTTCTTCTGGCTGAGGACTTTCCTCAGTGATGTCAATCCTCAGTATCCTGGACACCCTCCCTGTCTTCACATGGATACCAAAATCTCTGGGTGCTCAAGTCCCTTAAACAAAATGGCACAGTATTTTGTTGTCACCTGTGCCTACTTCCTGTGTACTTTCAACCACCTCTAGAGGACTTACAGTGCTAATTCAATACACATGCTATGGAAATCACTGTTATAGTGCAATTTTGTTTAAATCATGTTTTCTTGTTGCATTTCTATTTTTTAAAATCTTTTCTCTCCACAGTCCAATTGGTGGATACGGAACCTGAAGGTTGGGCCTACTGTCCATCCTCCCATAGACAAAGGACAACCCACCCTCACCCTGGGCCAAGAATGTTCAGGCAAATTCTCCAACCCTAGGAAACGGATCACCTAGAGCTTGTGGGGAGAGGGGCTCCTCACATAGGTGGCCCCTGTTCCTTGTGCTTACTCTTTTGGGAATGGGTTTGTTTTATTTTTTCATTTTTTTTCCTTGTACCTTTCAAGAGCTTTCTCAATTTCTTCTTCCTCTTTCCATGCTCCTGTCTGGGGAATGAAGTGTAGAGAAACCAACCTCTAAACATACATTCCACTGAAACACACTTATGGATCCAAGTTGGAGGGGCGGGGGTTCCTCTTAAGATCCGGCCTGTTCTTGAGTAACTTCAGTGGTGGCAACTTCAAGGGGAGGGAAGGCTCCTTCAAAACTCCATTCAGCATCCACGTGGAACCAACTTTCCTTCCCTGGGTTCTCAAAGCCCAATTTAATCCAAGCTTATTAACACATAACATTTTAATTTGCCTTTTCAATATGTTCTGCACTGTATAAGTGTAACAAATTTTATAATATCAGAAGTAAGGATTTCATATGTTAATTACAATGCTTTATGTCTTCAAGTTGGGGGTAACCTCTGTGGAAAAGAGATTGCTGTAAAGAGAGACAGTTTCTGGTCTTTCCTCCCCCCATCCCCAAATTGCTGTATTGAAAGAAATCCAAAAGGAAAAAAAATAAATTTCTTAGGTACAAAAAATGAGCTGAAATCTCATGTTCTCCAGTGTCTCCATGTGGGTTGCTCCAGAAGCAGAGAATGAGCTAAGGTTCTCAGTGTATGTTGTTTACCTGGAGCCAGGATGTCCCTGAGGGGAGAGGGAAATTAAGGGGAAGAGGAGCCATCAGTAAAAGATGTATTATGGATCCTGCTGCCCATCCTGCTGGGAACTGTGGGACCCAGTGCAGGACATGTCCCACTTCAAAATTATCAACAGAGAGGGGAGGGTCTGTCAATCATTGGTTAAGAGCTATTTCCAGGGGCCATTAATTCCCTGGCAGTCCACTGCATGGTGGCAAACTTGGCCCCAGTTCCCAGATAAAGCCACAGACAAAGGAAGGCAGGTGCAGGCAGCAGAAGTTGGGCTGGAGCATGCTGAAGGGGTCAGAGTGGGGGAAAAGGTGTGGCCCAGAAATCCCCAGGATGATACAGCACAGACCCAAGTGCCCCTTGCACAACCTACAGCCCCAGCATAAGCTTGTTAATTCCTGGATTGTGCCAACATTCAATGCAGGTCTGAATTTTCCTGGGCCAGGAGAGATTCTGAATCTTCAGAGCTAAACCAGCCAGGAAATAATTTTGAGCATATATAAGGCACTAGGTAGATACTTGATAGGACTGGAGACTCAGTTATGAGTCTTGATTTTTGTCCTGTACATGCATACAGTGTGCAGACTGTCACATAGAGGTGCAATGTGAACCTCTAGTGGCAGACAGCATCAATCTAGGGGGTTGCAAGAACACTTTTAATTTTTACTTTGTTAGTTATATATTTATTTCAGTGAGTATCCAAAACGTATTTTACCATTCAACTCTAGTTTGGTTTTCCTTTTCTGTAGCACTAAAGATTAAACCCAGAGCTGGGCATGGTGGCCTATGCTTATAATGCTAGTGACTCAGGAGGATGAGGCAAGAAGATTGCAAGTTCAAGGTCAGCCTCAACAATTTAGTGAGACCCCATATCAAGATAAAATATTAAAAAGGCTGGAGATGTAATTAAGTGGTAAAGCACCCTTAGGCTCAATTGCCAGTACAAAAAAAAAAGTTCCCACCCAGGGCCTCATACCTGCTAGGTAAGTAATCTGCCACTGAGCTACATCCCCAGTCCTTGGTTTTCATGGATATTATTGCTTAGGATCTGACTGAGTTTAGAAGGTGAGCCAATCCAAAAGGTTACTAATGGGTGAATAGATTAAAAAAATGTGGTTAACACCAAACTGGGTATTAGCCATAAAAAATAAAATTCTGACACACGCTCTAACATAGAAGCACCTTGAAAACGTTATGCTAAGTGAAATAAGTCAGGCTCAGAAAACAAAATCATGGTAAGATTCCACTTGCCTTAGGTATCTCAAGTGGGAATATTTATGGAGACAAAGTAAAATAGATATTACTGGAGGCTATGGGGAGAAGGGAATGGAGTTATTTAATGAGGACAGAGCTTCTGTTTGGGATGATGGAAAGTTCTGGAGATGTGTAGAGCGATGGTTGTGTAACTTATTGCCACTGGAACCTGGAGTGAATGATGGTTAGGGGCTGAGGAGGCTGCTCAGTGGTAGAATGCTTGTCTAACCTGGAAGTCGCCTGATGCCAGGAGATGGGCACGTCTACCATGGTGTGTGCGGGGGCTATGACAGGTGCCGACCGTGTCTGTGACAATACTGCAGCTCCAGGCCAGGAGTGGTGGTGCACACTTGAAACCCAGCAGTGCAGGAGGCTGAGGCAGGAGGATGGTGAGTTCAAAGCCAGCCTCAGCAACTTAGTGAGACCCTGTCTCAAAATGAAAATCTGAAAAGGGCTGAGGATGTGGCTTCATGGTTAAGCACCCCTGGGCTGAAACCCAAGTACAAAAAATAAAAATAAAAAAGTGGGGTTCCATCCTGGTAATGTTTTATATTGCGACAAGTTCTTCCTGGTGTATGGTGGGGGAGAGAGGAAAACATTGTTCCAATACAGGTGGCTCTGCCCACCATGCTCTCCAGGAGTAAGCCCTGCCCTCCTACCTTCTTTGGTTATGGGCCACCTGAGACTGCTTCCCTGCATTGAGGACACTTGTAGTGTTTCAAGATGTATATTCTTGATTCCTCAATGCAAAACATAAACATCACCAAGTCCTAACGTAAAGACACTGGCCATGTTGGTTTGTTGGGAGAGACCCAGGGCAGGTAGGGAAGGGGTCTCCAACATGGCACCTACCTGAGACATAACAGATGCCTCCTTCAGGGTGTCCATGCCCCCATACTCTCTCTTGCTCTTCGGTGACCCTGTCTCATTTGTCATCGCTGACAGTAAGGTCCCCCGTGAGTCTCATCTCCACAGAAATAAGGCCAAGGCCATGTCAGTCACACTCACTGCTGTGTCACCACCACTAACCTGGGGCCTGGGGCTACCCATCAAATAAACTCACAGCACATGCTGGTGCCTGACCCCGAGCCACAGGCTTGATGACTGTTCTCTTAACAAATTACAATCAGCCTGTGACATAGAGCTTCTGAATAATTTTTTTTAAATTTTATATTGTTTTGGGGATTACCAGGGATTGAACTCAGGGGCACTTGACCACTGAGCCACATCTGCAGCCCTATTTTGTATTTTATTTAAAGAGGTCCCATCGAGTTGCTTAGCAACTTGGTTTTTTTTTTTTTTTTTAATTTTTATTCTTTAGTTTTAGGTGGACATCTTTATTTATTTATGGTGATGAGGATGGAACCCTGTTCCTCACACATGCTAGGCGAGCGCTCTCTCAACTGAGCCACAACCCCAACCCTTAGTGCCTCGCTTTTGCAGAGGCTGGTTTTGAACTCACAATCCTCCTGCCTCAGCCTCCCAAGCCACTGGGATTTCATGTGGGCATCACTGTGCCTGGCTTTATCTTATGTTTGAGGCGAGGTCTTGCTTATGTCGACCAGGTTGGCTTCCAACTCCTAGGCTCCAGTGATTCTCATTGTCACAGCCTCCTGTACAGCAGGGATAGCGGGGACTACAAGGTCATGCCACTATGACTGACTTCTTATTTTTAAACAAGGCTGTTCTGGAGCTGAGGCTGGGGCTCTGTGGTAGAGCTGCTTGCCTAGCTTGCAAGAGGCACTGGGTTCGATCCTAAGCACCACATAAAAATAAATAAAATAAAGGTTAAAAAAATACAACAACATGATTTTAAAAACAGACAAACAAGCAAGATTTTTCTGATGTCCCAATTTTACAGATGAAGCTGTGGAGGCTGGGGCTGGGTAACTTGCTATAGCAGAAGCTGTGGGTGCTCCACCCACGACCCCCTCCCATCCCGCTCAAGGCCCTGACTGTGCGGGGGGACAGAGAGCCAAGCCATGTTATTGGTATAGCCTGGGACACATAGGCTGGCAGAAGCTCAGCCACTTTCCTCAGTATCCCCACTTGTCCTGGGGAGTCTGTGTCTTGCAGCATAACAGAAGAGCCATGTCTTGCAGGCATGGTGGACTGTGTCTGGACAGCCAAGGGGGTGGGATTAGAATGAGGGTGAGCAAGAAGAAATAAGGTCCCTGTGGCCCCCAGAGGGAACCTCAGTTTTCCCACTGTCATTACTGGGTTTGGGCAGCCTAAGCCATCCTGTGTCACCGAATCAGAGCCCCCAGGCCCAGCACCACACTTGCCATCCCAAGCAATCCTCCCTGGGAAATCTCCAGTGGGGTGTGCCGGCTGGGTTTTTTGGTGTTTTGGTTTGGGGTTTGGTTTGGTTTTTCAAACACAAATCAACAAAAACAAACACATAGCAATTAAAACCTCCAAGTGAGGGCAGCCGCTGTCCTCGGGCAGAGGGTGGAGCAGAGTCGGCTCCTGGGAAGCTTGCCTTGTTGTTCCTCAGTGGAACATGCTGGTGGCCAGTGGACTTGTCTGTTTGTCAAGTGTCAATGAAAACAAGTTGACTTACAAAGTACTAAAGTCCCAGATGCGGTGTCGCACGCCTGCAATCCCAGTGACTCGGAAGGCTGAAACTGGGGAATCGCGAGTTCCAGGCTGGCCTGGACAACTCAGTGAGTCCCTGTCTCAAAAACAGAAGGGGCCACACACGTGTGGGAGGCTGAGATGGGAGGATTGCAAGTTCAAAACCAGCCTCAGCCTCGGGGAGGTACTAAGCAAGTCAGTGAGTCCTTGTCTCTAAATAAAATACAAAATAGGGCTGGGGAGGTGGCTCAGTGGTGGAGTGCCCCTGAGTTCAATCCCCTCCCAAAAAACAGAAGGGGCTGAGTGTATGGCTATGTGGTCAAGTGCTTCTCTAGCAGGTGTGGCCCTGGCTCCACATCCAGTACCAAAAAAGAAAGAGGGAAGAGAGAGAGAGGAAGGAAGGAAGGAGGCAGAGAGTGAGGGAGGGAAAGAGAAAGTCCTGAAGTGGTGCTGAATGAATGGGTTTGGAATTGTTTCCAACACAGACTGCGGCATGTTGCAGGGACAGGAGGAAGATGTCTGCATCTGTCACACATGTGGCCAAACACACAATTGCCTAGAACCAGGCAGCAGAAACTAGAACGACGGTGGCCTCCAGGAAAGGCAGGTGGGTGGCTGAGGGCTGTTTTTAATTTTATCCAGTATGCATTCATGAGCAGCCAGTGTTTTTAAAAGTGAGTGTGTCCTCCTTACAACCCTCTGCCCCAACCCCAGGGTGCCCATGTTCCCTTGGGGACAGGGTATTGTGGTGCTCCATCTCGACCTCCTCACTCCAACCTGTCCCTGCTGGGTGGTGGGGCCCTGGAGACATTCTTGGCCTCTCTGGACTCCCATTTCCCTGTGGTACAAGGTGAGACTGGACCAGGTTTCCCCCAAGACCCCTCCCATCCCAATGTCCCATGTGCTGTGACTTGGTAAACCCAATCCAGGGCCAAAAGCTGCCCTGATGGGCGACAAACCTCTCCACCCAGCCCACCCCACGACCCCAACCTGGGCTGCTGAAGCCTCCCAAGATGGTGGGACAGCACAGCCAAACAGCAGCAGTGCTTGGGCAGGTGTCCCCGCCTCCAGGCAGCCTCTGCCCCGCCTCTGCTACCAGCACCCTGACTGTGCCCTAAGACCCAACTATTCCCTGTGCGGACCTTGAGGGACTCTCCCTTCTAACCCAGGATAGTGCATATGCTTCCCCAAGCCATGGTTCTGCAGCCCAGGGACACGGTGACACCAGGACAAGGGGCTCTCCCCACAATGGGGTTCTCTGGAGGGTGGTCCATTCCTTGGTCCCCTAGGGTCTGGAGCCACCAAAGCCCTAGTCCTCCTCCCATCCATCCCAGCAGCTCTCCCTGGCCAGGAAATCCCTCTTGGGCCTATGTTGTCACCTCTGTCATGTGCGAACCCTGAACCCTGATGGACAGGAGAGCGCCCTGTTACTAAGACAGCCGCTGAGACCAAGCACATCTCCACCCTCATCCCACCCAGGAGCCACCTGGGAAGGGTGATCTCAGCAGGCCTGAGAGCCCACAGCCCTCCAATCCACCCTGGAGAGTCAGGCCCAGGCCCCACCTGGAGGAAGAAAGCAAGCTCTTCCTTCCTGGAGGGCTGTGGGGCTCACTGAGCATCCACTTTTTTTCCTGGAGCCCAGAGCACTCAGGAAGCAGCCAGCGCAGGAAGGGCAGCCTGTGCCCAGGGACTGGCTAGAGGCTGCCAGGAGTCCCCAGCTGGGTCCAGGCTCCCCCAGCCATTGGGAACCCAGGCCTGGGATGGACGAGGCCTTGGAAACAGTCACAAGCCCAGCCCTCAGCAGCTGAGGACATTGGCCAGAGCCTATAACATTAACCTTTACAGACATCACCTGTAAATGGGAGGATTCAGCCCCTTTCCTGAGAGGAGCTGCAGAGGGGGTGAGCTGCAGGGGGAGCCTGGCAGAGGAGGTTACCCTTGCCCTTTCCATCAAAGGGACACAGGCTGGGAGTGGGAATGGACAGGGGTTCTCCTTTCTCAGATGGGAGAACCAAGGCTCAGACAGAACACGCTGGGTCCTGAGAACTACAAGAACCCCCATTCTCCAGGTTCCTCCTAACAACCACAGCAGTTGTCCGGGCTGCAAAATGTGGCTTGTGGAGCTCGGTGAGCAATTATTACACCTGCAAAGAACCACAAGGGTCTTTTGGCTCGATGGGCCTCGCGTGCATCTCCCTATCCCATCCAAGGGCAGCGCACAGCACCACTGACCCTTGCTGTGCAAGAACTCAATCCAGGGCTGCCAGATCTCCTGATCACCTGGAGCCTGGGAGCCCAGCCCGGGTCAGCCCTGGGGGAGGGAAGCCTGGTCCTGAGCACACAGCCAGAGGGGGACTTCCCTGTGTGTGCCGATGGCCTGCAAGGAGCGCTAGTGCAAGAGGTGGCAGGGTCTCCCAGGGCACTGGCCTCCCCTTTGCTGCAAGGCACCTCTCTACACCCACCTCCTCCCAAGCCACCTAAGGGACAGAAACAGTAGTTAGGGCCTCACTGTCTGCAATGACACAAACATGGGCTCTTGGCCACTTGTAGCTGTGTGACCTCTGGCAAGTTACTCAGCCTCTCAAAACTTCACTTTCTTCATCTGTAAAACAGGGGAGGAGAGCCTCTCTTTGTAGGAGAATAATGCTGCTCATCAAATCCCATCATTCTTATCTATAAACACATTATGGTTCCAGAAGCCTTGGTGCATGCCTGTAATCCCAGCAGCTCAGGAAACTGAGGCAGGAAGATCACCAGTTTGAGGCCAGCCTCAGCAACTTAGAAGACCTTGTCTCGAAAATAAAGGAGGTGGAGGCTGTGGATAGAATTCAGCAGTAAAGCACCCTGGGTTCAATCCCCACTACCGCAAAAGAAATAAAAATAAAAAAGGTATTGTCCCTTTCCTGTTCTAATACACCTCAAGCCCCTGGCTATGGGGTTAACACAAGTAGTTACCCAGGAGTTTTCCAACCCTGGATAAACAGGGAGTCACCTAAGCAAAATCTTATGCTCAGGCCTAATTCAGAAAGGAGAGAAGGGAGACAAGGCAGCCCACCTCTCAGCCTTGCCCTGGCTTAAAGTGGGAAACCACTGATCTAGTCTACTGGCCTCCAGACAGATAGGGAAACTGAAGCACAGAGAGGTGGTGTGACTGGAGCAAAGTCACACAGCAAGCAGGAAGCAGGGCTGGACCAGAAGTTCCATGCTGACTCCTGCCTGCTGCCCCAGCTCATCTAACCCTTAGTGTGTTAGCAACACTCAAGGCCTCCAGGGCCAGACACAAAAGGGGCAAAGAGGACTTGGCTGCACTCTGGAGTTGTGGAAACTGGCAGGACAGTGCCAGCGATCCTTGCTGTGTGAGAACTCAGTCTGGGGCTGCCAGATCTCCTGGTGACTTTGAAGGACAGTTAGAAACCTGAATTTTTGTGAAAACTTTCCTGAATCTTAAGAATTACATTCTAGGGCTGGGGTTTTGGCTGAGTGGTAGAGGGCTCACCTAGTATGTGTGAGGCACTGGGTTCGATCCTCAGCACCACATAAATATAAAATAAAGATATTGTGTCCACCTAAAACTAAAAAATAAATATGAAAAAAGAATTACGTTCTAATTCCAAGCAAATTTTTTAAATATTTATTTTTTAGTGGTAGTTGGACACAAGACCTTTATCTTATTTATTTGTTTATTTATTTATTTTTATGTGTTGCTGAAGATCAATCCCAGGGCCTTGCACGTGCTAGGCGATCGCTCTACCGCGGAGCCACAGCCCCAGACCCCAAGCAAATTTTAAACCTGAACAACCAACCAACAAAAACCTGGAGCTAGGTGCGCTTCTCTGGTTACCAGTTTGGGACCTCGGTTCAGGATTTCAGGGTAGGACCTGGGGATAATTTTTTGGCACCGAGTCAGGATAACATGAGAGTTTCTTGGAAAGTATCTTTCTCTATAAATCAGTGTCTGGTCCTGGTGGCTCAAATTCTGCCGTTAGCTATTTGCTCCTGTGAGCCAAACAGTGCTCTCCCCGGATATTCTTGCCAAAAGATTTTGAAGAGTTTATTACAAATATCTTTCTCTAGAGGACAGATCTAGGTAGTGTCCTGGACCTGGAAGAACAGAAAAAATTAATGGAAAGTGCATGTCATCCCATGAGAGGGAGGAACAAAAAAGGCTGTGTTGTGGCATCTTCAGCCTCCCACCATTGCTTGAGTGCATAAGAGGGTAAACTGAGGCCCCTTGTGGAGCAGACCCTGAGGTCACATTTCTATCTCAGAGCCCAAAGACCCTTCTTCCCCACTGGGTCAACAGTGACTTCTGACAGAATTACTGGATGCCTCTCCTGACTCCCTTTGCTTCCTGTGGATGCACCCACCATGCCCTCTGCTCCTGCATCACTGCACCTCCTGGTTCCTAGGCTGTGCTCACCTAAGGGGTCCCGGGTGGGATGCTGCTTCCAACGTGCTTCCCCTGTCTTCTCCCCACCCACTGTTCTTATGGGTTGGGCTCCACTCACTCAGCCTGACTCTGCCTCACCAGCTCTGCCAAACAACTAAGCCCCACTATGTCCTCTCCACTTTTTTTCATAGGCTCCACCCAGCATCTGGCCTCTTACCTGCACTGTTCTGCAGAGCCATGCCCACTCCACCCATTTGATCTTCTACATTCTGTCCATGTGGCTCATCTTCCACAGACATATTTAACACTCTGGGATTGCAGGATTTTCTCTCTAGCTCTGGAACCTTTGTAGTATGGCTTGTTTGATATAAGAATACCTCAATATTGTGATTAACAATGTTTCTCAAAAGTTAAAAAATAACATTAAAAAAATCTGAGGATGAGGCTCAGTGGTTATGTTCCCCTAGTTTCAAACCCTTGTACAAAAAAAAAGAAAGAAAGAAAGAAAGAAAAAGAAAGAAAGAAAGAAAAAGAAAAAGAAAAGAAAGAATAAAGAAAGAAAAATAGGCAAGCAAGAAAAAATGTGGTTCCTTTTTCTTATGTTATGTGTTACAAATTTAGCATTCATGTTTACCTGTTGTGGAGGCTGTGAAAAGTCAGTCTTTCATACATACTTCCATGCCCACACCTGACATTTTGCTGTCAGGCTATTGCTTTATGTCAAGGTCTATAATATACCTGCCACCTCACTTAAATTGGAATTTTTTTTCAAATCCTAGGTTTCTCTGGAGGCAGGGTTCTTCTTCAGTCCTTGGAACCTGGCTTCTTCCTTCAGTGCTCATTTAGTTTCAAGTCTTTTTTTTGGAGAAGACACACTTGAAAATTGGGGACAGTAAAGCTTGCTTAAACTCACTTTCCCAATGGCCCATCAGTGCAGGAATGGAGATTGGGACCAGTGTCAGCCTGTTGTGGAATAGTTCTCAGGAGAGCCATGGGAGCCCTGAGATTTTGGACTTGAGTGTTGGCATCAAGAGGAAAGATACTCACTCTCTGTGAACATTCTGGGGCAGATGAGGGACCCTGGAGATGACTCAGGCCTAACTCTGTCCCAATGGCTCAGATTAGGTACTATAGAGGTTTTGTGTTGTACTTTCCTTCCATCCCCAGAGACCTGAAAAACAATTGGTGACAAAGATGGCTGCTTTTCTTGACCTACATTGTTCCTGAACCTGAAGACAATGAACAGAAAGCAGAACAAGGAGGAAAATCAATGCATCTGTCTTTCCAATACTAGAAAAATAAACCCATCAAATACTGAAAAATATTTCCTTTTACTTGAAAATCAAAAAGCCCAGTGATTGGTAGTCTGGGCTGCTATGGCTATCCAGCTATTCCATCATGCCCCAGGGCCCTTCCTGTTTTTCATTGTGCCATCCATTTAATACAGCAATCAGGGGAAAAAGAAAAAGGAAAAAACAAAGAGCTAGAGGCCCAGTTGCTTCCAATGTTATCTCACTGGCCAGCACAAAATCACAGAGACCCCTACCTGCAAAGGATATTGGGGAATACAGTTGTTTTTCACTTTTACTTTGGGTTTGTTTTTGTATTTGGTTGTGGGGACTGAATCTATGATTGCTTAAGCACTGAAAAACCATCCCCAACCCTTTTTATATTTTAGAGACAGATTTTTAGGGCTTTACTACATTGCTGAAACTGTCCTTAGACTTGTGAGCCTCCTGCCTCAGCCTCTATAGTCACTGGGATTATAGGCATGTGCCATTAGGCCTGCCTGTGTTTTTTTAGGTGCTGGGGTTGGAACACAGAGCCAGGCACATGTGAAACTTGTTTACTACTGAGCTGTACTTTCAGCCATAAACTTGTCATTTTGAATTATTAGCAACCCATTTAAAAAAAAAATATAAGGTCCCAGTGGAATGAATGAGGGATACCTGCCACCTGGACCTTAGCAACCAGTTCTGCTGGGGTGGTTTAGTGCAGACCCAATGCATACTCACAGGGTGGCATGAAAAGATGGGCATCAAGTGAGGAATGGGTTTGGATGGGCTGTGAAAGGAGAACTGCTGGATAGGTGGCAGGCTGAGATATTGTTCTTTCATGTGTTGTGATGGGCATCTCAGGTGGAGAAGGGGTAGAGGGTGAGTGCATTTGGGTGGTTACCCACTGAGATACATCCCCATTTTTTAAAATTTTTTTTTCTTAAAATATTTTTTTCCACTGGGATGTCAGGCCTGCACCACTGAGCCAACTCTTATACAATTTTTAAAGTTATTTATTCCATGGTAATATGGATCTATTTAAACTTACAATATAAAAACATACTTATAGTATATTCACTTATTATAAATAAAGTTATAAGAATTAGGATATGTCATTTTTATAAAAATAGATGTCACAACACTTGTTCCCAGTGACCAAATATGACCCATAAAATGTTAAACACATATGGACATTCGATTTATTTATTTTATTCTTTTTCCATATTTATTATTGTAGACAAGTTCAAAACACTGAATGAGTGAATGCAGAGAATTATGCCAATTTCCCTAATTATTAATTGAGAATAATATTTTATTTTTCCTAGTAGTGGCATTTATTTTCCCACAAATACTGCATGTGGCATTTATGTGTTGAAGCTGAAAAGTTAATCACACAGAAACTGAGAACAGAAACACTTCCCGGATTTATGATAAGAATGAGAAAGTGACTTATTGTGTGTAAGGAGTGCAAAAAAGAATTAAGACCAGAAAGTAACTCTTAGGTTTTAGAGAACAATAAGGTGATTACAGTGTATAATAACTACTTAAATAAATCAAAATAGCCAGAACTTAGAAGGTTTCAAACACAGAATAATAATTTTAATGATATGAAAATTACCCTGATCTAATAATTACACACTACTTACACATGCCGAGTTATAATAATGGGTCTCATATCCAAGTACAAAGAGTAGATTCCAGGTAAAAATTAAAATAAATAGAAATAAATTCTTTGATGTTTTAGCCAAATATCTACATTACCTCAGATTTTTAAATGGTATCCTATGTTCATGAATGTTTCACTGTTTTGGTTTCCCTTACTGTCATGTCTTTTAGATCTGCAAGTTCTAAAGAGTCATGGAATGATTTAGACTTATTCACATGGATTTCTCATGACTGTTATTTATTTTCAAAACTTGTTTACACTTTATTTTATTATTTTATTTTTATGTGGTGTTGAGGATTGAACACAGTTCCTCACATGTGCTAGGCAAGCATTCTACCACTGAACCACAATCTTAGCCCTGATGACTGGTACTTTTTTAATATGTGGCTGGAAAAAAGCTAAAATACATACCTACTATTTCAGGCACTTGACTTAAAATCCAACATGCCTTGTATAAAAAAAAATATTCCATCAGATTAACATCAAATTTTTTGTATCAATTTTAAGCATGGTTTCTTTACTGGAGAAATGCATTGCTTACTTCAAGCAGATGAATATTGGGACTCTTATGGAAGTTTATCTTTTAGGCTTGGGTCAAATTCTTGTCCTTTAATTTAAAAACCTTACAATGGAATGACTTTGAGTCTATCTGAACTGTGACTTTAATTACACCTTTATTCCAGATGACTAAGGAAAAAACAGTAATAATATATTTCTAATGATATTCAATAGCTGGACTTTGGTCACTTAAGATAGTTTTTCTGGTCATGATAATAACATATATGCAAGGTGGATAGCTACATTGGGGATTCAAAGACAGGCCTTAAATACTGTCAAAGAGCTTTCTACACATATTGCTAGAAAATTTTAATATAATGAAAATAATTTGAATCAACAACATATGTAGCCATTATGAAAAGAAAAGTTTTAAATCTATTAAATCACATAGATGATGAAGTACATAATTAAAAGATAATGGCCAGCATTTCTACTGAGTACTTTTTTATTTCAGAAACACATCCATATTTGATCCTTGTTCTTCTTTCATACACAATAGCTCTAGAATATGTGTAATAAGACTCCTTATATGTAATACAAGATGATCAGATTTAGCACCAACATAACACTTGAACTCAATAAAAGACTACAAATACAAATTAAAAAATCATCTTAGAGGATATGCTTCTCAGTGTCATCTTAGATGTTATATTAAAGGCATTAAGTCTGATAAAAAATGGTCAAAAGATAGATCTAAAAAATACATCTATGTGCACACCTACTACATTGAAATTCATTTTTTGAGAAGGTTGCAATTCTTTACTTTTGTACAATCATTCCATTTCAATTCATTGAAAATTGTAGAGTTTTCAATATATTCCTACTGCTTAATCAAGAAGAGAAAGATGAAATCAACTTAACACTCTACCTCAGAAAATCTCAAAAGAAGATAATATCAAGAAATATTTTGAGAATATATGGTAATTCTGAATCTATAAGAAAGGCTATGTACAGTGGGAGCACAGCTACTATTACACAATCCAGACATGATTTGGTAATAATATTCGAATGGCACCTGGAGAATATTAGAGGGAGTTGATAATTGAAGTGGGAAAAATGTGTGTTTGGTGAATCCACATATATCCCTAGTAATAGGATAGGCTGAGATTGATAAAGATGACACTATTTGAAACAAAGGCTTCTGCTTCATTTTCTCCTAGATATATACTATTAATATGGAATATAAAAATAAAGATCAACAAAATATATTATTTTATTAGTATAAGAAACATTTCCTCTGAAGTTCATCTTGAGATCTCAGCTAACACCATAATTTTCTTCTGCAACTTCACATGCCTTTTCTAGCACAAGATCTAACCCAAGAACTTTACCATTGGTATCTTGGCCCTAATATATGTAGGGATGCTGATAATTATGGGGTTTATAGTTACAGATGTTTTTGTCTCAGAATTTTGGAGATGACATCAAATATAAATTAATAATCTACTTTCACAGGTTTGGAGAGGGGGCTTCTCCATTTTTACCATCTGCCTGCTGAGTGTTCTCTATGACATACACCTCAGCCCCAGAAGCTCTTGCTTTTCAAAGTTCAACCATATATTCTCACATCAGAGCCTGTGGTTCCTTATTTCTTGTAGGTATTCTGCATGTATGTGACCTGATATGATCTTATATTTATTACTGTATGCTGAATAATTATACAGATGCATTACTTTCTAAGGCATTTATTTTAAATATTTGGGATGTTCCAGGAATTCTTTTTTATAGGGTTCATGTCCTCAGGTCTTTCTAAAATTCAATAAATAGATAAACCTCTAACTAAAAAATAAATGATGTTATCACTATTAAAAAGTGAACATTAATATAAACAAACAATATTTAAATCTCTTATCCCATAGGTATAAGGATTTAGATTACAAAGATCAATATTTTGGGAGACACAAACTACCAAAATGCATTGTGTCCTTGGTGATCATTGTACTGGGAAGAAATTATTGGTTTCAGCATTGGACTCTCACCAAGCCATGGATTTATTAAGGGTAGGACACTGATGTTTTCTTCTGTAACCATGACATGGTATCAATTATATGTAAAAAGAAAAAAAATACAGAAAGAGAAAATGGTTCCCTCAGAAAAAGAAGGCATTACCAGCATTCTGTAATAGTGCAAAGAATATCCAAAATGTGGCCCCTGTCTACTGGGGCATCTACAGAAAGCATGAACTTGTATACCTTCTGGGAGAAAGAAAAAATGTTCTAACCTTCCAAAGAATTCGGCTTTATTATTTGAAATTATAAAAAGTAGCCATTGATAAAGCAATATTTCTTGCAGGACTGAACATTCAATGTACATTTGCAAGAATATAAAATAGATTCCCAGAGCTATTCAATACAGAAATATTGTTAATACATAAAGTTCAGGAATAGCCCAAATGTCCATCATTTGTTTAGTTCCAACTTTGGTCTACCTACACCATGGAAAGGTAAGATTTTTGCATATGTGGGGTGTTTTCCAGGTTGTTTCATTGAGTAATAAATAAGGGGCAGACAGGATATACAGGAGCACTCCCTTTTGGGGAAGAAAGAAATTTACCTAATAACTTATTATTGTTATTGACTCCTACCAGAACAAGAAACAGTAAGAATATATACTAAAAACAATTAAAACAGATGTTCATGAAGGGCAATGGGAAAATATTAGTGGGGATGGAATAGAGGTGAGTCTTTAACATGGGTTTATATTTGAGCCACATAAACAACAACCATGTTCAAAACATAGAATTAAATCAAAGAACAAAAATCAAGCCCAACAGGTAAGAGTCTGACAACCCAAACATGAACCACACTATTCGGTGACTAATTTCTTTTTGTTTTTCTTTTTTTTAAGAGAGAGAGAGAGAGAAAGAGAGAGAGAACTTTGGAAAAAATATATATATATATAGTTTTCAGTGGACACGACATCTTTATTTTATTTTTATGTGGTGCTGAGGATAGAACCCATTGTCCCGCGCTTGCCAGGTGAGCATGATACCACTTGAGCCAGATCCCCAGCCCCTAATTAGTTTCTTAAGCTTGCATGATTTCCAGGATCTTTTTCTCCAATGTGAACAATATTTTACCTACATTTTTTACCACATGCTTGTCGCAATGTAATATTTACTGATCAGTAATTACCCATAAAGGATCCCAGGATTCATATGCAATGTTTAGTGTCAGTGCAGCAAGGGACAACATGGGTTTTATGCTTTCTCCATTAGACTGGAGTTTACAATGGGAGGGGCCACTTCTTATCTTGAGTGAGCAGCCTGGTGAATACACAGATATGACTATTAATATGCACTGAAGAATTCTTTGAAAGTTTAATGCCAGGAACACATAGAGGACTTGACAGTTATTTCCAGGTCCAGATTTCAGAAGCTTGGCTATACACACTTGGGGCAAAATGACCAGTCCTAGACCCTGTGTGAATATGTATTGTAATATTGTGGTAGTTTATCATAAGCCTAGGCAGAAAAAGGTTGGGTCTTGAAGGTTATTCAGTCATGTGGGTAGAGCTATGGAATGGGATTATTGTCCTTTATTAAAAGAGAGCTGCAAAGATCTCTTTGATTCTTGATCTTGTATAAGATCAAGGCACAAGGCTATTCAATGCTCGGTGAGGACATTTATAATGGGTAGAAGCTTCTGGCTGTGTCATAATGTGGTGGAAGAAACCAGCTAGCCTGTAGCACCTGTTCATTAGAGCATTAATTCCACTGATGAAGTCTTCAGCCTCAGAAACTCAACACCTCTCCAAAGACTCACCTTCTAATACCATCACCTTATTGGAGAGGAGTTCAACCAAGATACTCAAAGGGACACAAACCTTCATATTACAGCTTTCTATGAAAAAGCAGGATCTCAATAGTCAATAAATCTGTTGGAAAGTTGATCTTAGAAATCTGAGCTTTCAGAAGTCCACAAATAAAATTTGTTTTTGCTTGTAAAGTATGTAGTTTCTAGAACTCCCTTAGAGCAGTCCAATCAGACTAAAGTATATTTCAAATGATAATACTGTCTTTTCAATTGTTCCTCCATTATGAACACTTCTCTGATTTTTACACAGGTTATCAACTCTCTGGGCATCTCTCTCTGTATGTGCCTATGTACATGCACATACAACAGAAAGGAGCTTGGGGCTTTCTGCCAAGCCCAATCCTCATATTCTGCATTTCTACATGTCAAATTTGGGAACCACCCACTTGGCCCCATGCCTGCAAGGCAGGCCCAGGCCTCCTGTGGTGTTACTCTCTGAGCTACCTCTTTATGGTAGGAGTGAAGCCTGCTTCTCCCCTGTACTCTGGACTCTGCTCTCTCCTCCTCAGTCCTTGCCTATACCCTGGTTAGAGCCAGGCCTTCCATTGCACCTGTACCTCCTTTTACTGCTATATAACCTGATCATTATGTGCCAATGCTTTACCATGCTCATTTGTGCATTTCTTCCCCTCTGTTCCCGAAGCTGCCATTTGCTAGCTGTGTGACCTAAATCAAGTTAACTCGACACAGCTGAGCATCTTTGTCCTGCAACATGAGTGTAAACATGGCTTCTGCTCATGGAGTTCTTATTGCCAGTGAAGAGGGCAGGGATAAAAGTCTCAAAAACAATAGTCCAGTACATGGTCATCAATGGCTCCTGATGTCATTAAATGTTACCACTACTAGCTGTCAATCTCATTTCAAAACTTGGGAACATGAATCCCTGAAAAGTAAAAAAAAAAAAAAAATAATAATTAAGTTCACCTGGCCAGTGGGACCAGGTCTGCTCTGACTCTAGATTCTCTGCCCCAACCAGAGCTCAGGGCCAGGATGAATACAAAGGTGCCACATGAATAGAGGACTAATGTAAAGCTGGTAAAGGCAGTTTCATGAATGAACAAAAGGGAAAGAATTCTGGGAAGGAACCAAATCCTATATCTGACACCTGGAGAATCAGGAGATTTTACCTTCACATTGATTCCCTTCTCTTGAGAACAAAACTGTACTGAAAACAGACCCCTGAAACAGGTTAGTCATCAATGCAGACAATAAAGGACACTCTGGAAGTTACCAGGCTGTTTGGTGCATGTACAAGCAGTAAGAGCCACAGATTGGAAGACCTCAAATGGTTCACATGAGACCTCATTCTTCCTGCATCTTCATTCCCTGGCTCATACAATGGCAGGCTGAGCTTGGAAACTCAAGGTTCTGTGTGCTGGCAGGTGACATACCCAGAACATAGCATCTACACACCTTTTCACAAGTTTACTCATTCTACTCAGCCATAAACAAGAGTGGAATTATATCATTTGTGGGAAATGCAGGAACCTGGAGCACATCAAATTAAATTAAATAAATCAAATGCAGAAAGTCAATTGTCAAGTGCATTCTCTGATATGTGAAACGTAAAAAGAACAATGGAATGAAAAAAGAAGTGGATCTCGAAAAAATTGGAGAGAGAATTGTTGAGTTTAGATTGATGGAAGAGAGGATAAGAGAGATAATTCAGGCACTGAGAAATGAGACTGATCAATGATGTTATGCCCATACATGTATATGTCACAAATGAATATACTAATAAATTAATATAATGTCCTAATATAAATGACATTTTTGGCACCTGTGACTGAAATTCAGCATGCTTCAACATTGAGCAACATTTCCTTCACCAGTCCTTTTATATATATATATATATATATATTTAAATAGGTTTCTGCTAAGTTGTTCAAGGCTTTGCCAACAGACAAAAAGCTGGGTGCCCACTTTTTGTCTTTGTAAAAATACAAAGGCCTGTCATCCCCCTGGCTTATGGAGCACTCACTAGGCAACAAGTGCCAACTATTTATGACTTCATTTAATTCTCATCACAGTCTTGAGAAGCAAGTGGCATCATCCCCATCTTGAAGATAAATAAATAAAAGTTGGGAGAAATTAAAGATCTATTCAAGCTGAGTGAGGTGGCACATGTCTGCAATACCAGCAGATTAGGAGGCTAAGGCAGAAAGATTGTGAGTTCAAAGCCAACCCCAGCAAAACTGAGGTGCTAAGCAACTCAGTGAGACACTGTCTGTAAATAAAAATACAAAATAAGACTGGGGATGTGACTCAGTGGTTATGAGCCCCTGAGTTCAATCCCAGTACCAAAGGAAAAGAAATCTATTCAAGCCTTAAAAATATATAAAAGCCAGAATACAAATATATGATATATACTCAAGACCTTGGTCCATTAACATTTATTTTATACTAATCATAACATCTACGAACCTCCCTGCAAGCTTAATAAATCCAATGCTTGAGAGTACTCCCCAGAGATTTTTGTTTCACTGATTGGAGCAAAAGTCCAGGTATCAGGGTAATTGACTCTAATGCTCACAATTAGGAATGGAATCACTTTTCTATTAAAAATCAGGGAAGCATAGACAAAGAGATTAGATTCACCTGCTCAATAGTATGGGTCAAGTCGACAGGAAAACCAGGGTGTGTGTATGTACTTCTGTAGCTCTCCAAAGAGCTCTCTGTGGCTCCAAACAAAAGAAGACTCCACAAAGCTGGGGGCGGAATACAAGCCAACCCCTCTGCCACAACTCACCCCACAATACTCCAATACTCCTAGACAATAAGTGTACATATAGGAGACAATTCCAGATGGTATCTTGGTGATCAATGGGCGACATGCAAAGAAATAGGGCACAACCAACTTTAGCAAAGGCAGAGGTGTGGCTCGGCCAGGATGGGGACTGGTCTAGAGGATAAACTTTTCCATGGCACATGAAGCCCAGGGCTTCCTCCTCCCCAAATGAGCCTTGCCTTATCACATATATGCTTGTTCAACTATGTATGCCCTTCTACTATTTTATATTTCTCTTGCACATGGCTTTGGAGGTCTTATGCTTTGGCATTTCTTATATTTTTTAATGCATCTTTCAAACTACCACAAAATCAACCATGTGGAATATTACCTGTACAGGTTACTGTTTTATTTTATTTCCATTTAGCTCAAGTTTCCAAATCTCTCTGAAATACACTCTTTTAGTTTTTATGATACTTTTATTATCCCTTTACATATTGACAATGGTTGTGATAAAGCAGTATCCTCTGATTTCAACACCTGGAATATCATTGACCTGCTTAAACTGATTGCACTTTCTTTTAATTCTCCATCATAAGCCTCCATTTTATTTTTTTACACTATGTATAACTTTATATATAGTACAGACAAGCCCAAGCTAATATTACATGGTTTCTCTCAGAGAAAGGGCAGGTATCCCCTCTACCTCCATTAGTGAGTATGAGGGCTCATCACAGCTTCCTTAGTTTGGCCTTCCAGCATGGGCTCTGACTCAGCTCAATGTTCAATCTTCCTGTGATCTCCTCAGCCTGTGGCCTTCAGCTCATCTTCTTCTTTTAAAATTTTAGATTAATTTTAATATTTTACAGAGCCTGAATCACAAAAATGCCAGTTTGAAAATGGTGGCATACAGACAAAAACACTACCCAGAAACCAGGTGTTTCATGTGGGAACAAGCCAGGGAAGAGGACCCTATCACACATGATAGAGGGAGGACCCTCAGAGCCATAGTGGAACCATGGGAGGTGCCTGAAATCCCTCATCCCAAAGTTGAGGCATTGTAAATGGTTTAATGGGACTGAACCAATTTTATCATATAATCAGAATAATAGCAACTGTGATTGGTACATGATTCCAATTGAGATGCCTTTCCAAATATGACCATAAAAACATTTGGAGACCAGCTCTCTCAGGATTGGTGTTATCCACCAAAGAAAAAATGTAAAATTAAGAGACAGCTGACATGTTACACTGGGAAAGCCACAGTTCTGTGTTTTCCAGGGGCATGTTTGTCATCTTTCTATAGACATTAAAATTATAGGCCTGCAGAGAAAGAACTTAAAGATGTCTTTCCTTAAAACATGCAACTCTTTAGGCTATCACCTGCACCACATTTTCCCTGGCCTCATCCATCTGGGTAAGTGCCTCTGCATTCTTAGATTCAGAAGTAGTGTGCAGTTGGGTCATGGAAAGGCTGTGGAAGAAGGGAATTTTAGCATACTACTGAGGTTTCTTGTAGATGCAGAAGAGAGACTTCAGCTCCAACAGTTCAACGCAGCCCAGAAAACTATGTTCCGTATGATACATTGAGGATATTTTCTTCTAACAATATTTGCTTCTTTAATTCATATCCTCCTAAAATGAGTCATTTTTTAAATAGGGAGTGATGATTAATTTTAGTTTCTCATTTGTTCTAAGTTTAATGAGTTCTACTGATATAACTTACATATAGAATGTCATCTAGAGATTTTAAACATTACTTATTTGTATACATATTATAAAAGAAGACATGAATTTTAACTTGATTTTTTATAAACATTTATTTTATTTACATGTGGATCTGAGGATCGAACCCAGGACCTCACACATGCTAGGCAAGTGCTCCACCACTGAGCCATATCGCCATCTGTAATTTAGCATTTTTTATTTATAAACTTGCTTCTGTAATATTAATAAATAAAATAGAACTACTATTGATGTGAATTCTATAATTTGAGTAATTTTAAGTTTTTAAACTTTTAGAAGGAAATGAGATTCTATGTTCAAAACTTCATTTCGTAGAGGGCAATATCACAATGCCATAAACTACATATATTTCTTATAAAGTCTTTGGATCAAATTTAACTCAAAGAATTAAAAATTTCCTGACCCTGTACTCTCTCAGTTAGGAAATGACAAATGAGAGGATCATAATAAAAGGGTTTGGAAGCACACTGAAAATTTTTGAAAATCAAATGAACATGCTAGTAATTTCCTAATCCTGGATTAAAAATACACAGGAATATAATTTCCAAGTTTAGAGGAGGAATATTGGTGTTGATTAGTTCTTTATGTATTACTTTTATGTGTCTATATATATGTGCCTATATACACACATATGTCCTTTCAAATTTCTATTACAATGGAACTGTCTGACTCTAATTTTTCTTAAAGGAATCTCATCCTACCCTGTCACTGTATTTAAATTTCTGATGTTTTCACAAACTCAAGTTATTTTTTAGTTGTTTTTTTACTTGTTTGCTTGATTCTTTACATGAACAAGTAATTGTGAACCTATCTCCTTCTCTGGTCACTGAAACACAAAGAACAAGATGACACAGAAAAGCCAAAGTTGTGGGGAAGAAAAGCAGGACTTGAATTTTACATAACTACATCAATCAGAGAGACAGACTGCCCTTTTGGAATCCATGGGTTTCCCAGTAATGAAAGCTTGGCATCTGTGAAGAAGCACTCTCTGGCTTCCTATTTCTTTACTTTAAGATTAAACCGATCTTAACTTTATGAACCATATAAATTTATTGACCATCAACTATGTGAAAAATTTAAGGCTAAACTCTTGGATGAAGAGTTTTTTAAGCCACTGTGCATTTTCTAGCTTTCATGGTAATTGCTCTCTAATTTAGAAACTGTGAATAACAAGAATTTCTAGACAATTCTATAATTAGAAAGAGGCATATAATTTCAAATTACTCATATAAACATATATTACATTAATATATCTGAATAAATGAAGCATGTGAGATCACAAAACAAAAACATGGGCCTAAAACTCCCCACACAGCTATGAAAAGTGCTGTAATTACAAAGCAAAATAATTGTCTTTTGGGTCCAAAGCATGAGGTTTCAAAGTCCTGTAGCTAATAAATGTCTATACCTTCTTTATTTCAAATTTATTGCTGTGCATGCATTATTATAATTTGTTTGAAGGATCATGTGTTGATCTAGTGTTTCATTTCAAACAACTCTCTTAAAAGTACTAAGAATTTTTCTTCTAATATCCATCACTAATAGTATTAGTACCATAGTTATATGGTGATTTTTGAGCCTAAAGGAGAAGTTTACTTAAAATTTAAAAATTATGTGTCACTGAAAAGGTTGAAGATATACTATATTAAAGCTGACTTTATTGTCTAGGAAATAGAAATGTCAGAGGAATTATTTCCAGGTATTTGGTCATTTTTGATGTACTGATCTGTGTATAATAAATAAAATTTAATTATATTTGCAGATTTATGGAACTATGCTTCAAAATAAATGTTCCTTGAGAAAGAATATTAGTGTATTTAGCTTCTACATCTATGTCTAGAAAATTTACATAATATCACAAAAATTACATGATTTGTGTAGAAATTCTATTCACTGTATATACTATTTTGAGGAGATTCATGGATTTGGAATATTTGCTTCAAATATATTTTGTCAAAAATAAACAGAACTTGGTCATAAAGCTTTTGGTTTTATATTATATCATTAATTTATGGTGACATTATTATTCTATTTCAAGAACAACTATATATAAAAAATAGTGATTCTTTTTCTTGGTGCCATGTCAGCTTCCATAATTCTTATCCTTTGTGAAAAAAATGATAATTTTGCAGTGCAGAATTACATCCTTATAAAGCCTATTTTATTTCCTCCAATTTTAATCATGGATCTAAATTCATATTAAAATGTATTGAACATTTTTGACTGTGTATTATAAACCCATAAACTAAGCTAACTATTTTACTTAGAGACCTGGATCTTCAAATATACAATTCTATTTTACCCACAATGAATTAAAGTAACAGTAAAAGAGAAGCATAAAATGAGATAAACATCCACAATGAAAAGAGGACAAAATACTTCAAAGAACTTCTGGAAAACAGAAAGTCTGGAATCAGATGAAGGATGCATTTGAGTTCTAATTAGGGCTCCCCAGGAGGGAGATTAAGACCATGACTAGGCATCTTGGAAGTCTATAAGGTAGGGTGCTTTAGATCAGCACAATGGAAATAAAGGGAAGGAAGCTTGTTTGGGTGCACAGAATCTGGGTTTGCAGTCTTATCTCAAAGGAGGCTTCTGCTTACTCCAAGTGAAATTTTGGAGTTGTCTTGCACTCTCATATTGGGTCCTACTTGAGACATGGAGTGTGATTTACATGAGTCTCAAACAGTCTTGAGTGTAGGAAGCCTTGAATGGTCATAGCCAGAAAAACTCTCTTCTACTGATGAAAATATTTTGAAAAGACCACTTTCAGCAATTGTCTGGGAAATGAATCCTTCTGTCCTTATGGTGCCATAAAGCACAGTTCCCTATAGTGACACCACAAAAATTCACTTTTCAGTCAAAGTTCTGTACTTAGTTTATGGTACTGGTGAGAGTCTGTTCCTGAAAAAAAAAAAAAAAAAAAAAACTTATATAAAGGAAAACAGGGCAATTAATTACAGTTTTGACAGCTGTGTAGACTGAATGCCAAATTAATGTCATCTTGTGTTTTTTTTCTGCTCTTCTTTTTAGATCCCCTAAATGGACTTCTTTTGGTCTCTACAACTTAGCTGAGTGAGTGAAACTCATACGTATGCCCAAATCATTTGAGCCTCCTCACCATAATTTTCTCAAGACACAACTACTTCACTGGTCTTTTTACAATTCCTGTATGGAAAGTGAGTACTAAAAAGAAGAGAATTGGATCATCTGTTTTCAAATTGAATCATCTGATTTTTATCTCCATTGCAACATGGAATCAATGTCCTTCTGATAAGGAGAGTGAATTGACTTAGCTAGGATTGTACTTTCTCCTCTTGCTTTCTGTTTTTTTTTTTTTTTTTTTTTTTTTTTTTTTAGTACATAGAATTTACAGTCCTCAGGTGCAGTTTAAATTTTAGTTCGAATCTTGTTAGACATCCTGTTGGAAAAGTGTCCTCTTAAATAATTAGGATTTCTAAAACTGGAGGATGCAGAGGCATGGTGTAAGAAAATGTAATTGCCAAGTGGGTTAATGGGAGTGATAGAGAGTGAAGACTCTTCAACTTTGACAGTCTAGCTCCTGGATCTATGTAGCCTGTCTCTTGGTAGCACAACCTGATATAATGTTATGTAATTTAAGAAGTGTAAGCAACATCATCACCTGTTCCAGTGTGGTGAGCCGTTCCTATAGACCATGGCCGCCATTAGAAGATGGCGCCGGCTTCCACTGTGGCCTGTGATAAACTCCTTTTATGGAGAATTGGCGCGCAATCCCTTACCACCCTATGAGAAAGATCCACGTGGCAGCTTGGGGTTGGTATGCGGGAGGCTTTATTAGGCTGTGCTTGGGCGCTCGGCGGGGGGTCGCTAGAAGATGATACTTGAATCAAGGCCTGAATAAACTGCTGAAAGAAGAATCCTGTGTCGTGTTTTCCCTTGCCGGCGAGGGGTCGTGACATTCCAGAATTCTACCAGTCCAGTACCTTTTTATTTTATTTTTTTTGTAAGTGAAAATACAGTGAATAACATGGTCATAGACCCATATAATATCTTTGTTTTTGTTAACTGTGGTCTGATTCACTTTTATGCATGGTCCATTGGCACTTTATTAGTGGTGCTTGCTTAGGATTTATTGTCCCTAAAAGCAAAATGTAAAAAAAAAAAAAAAAAAAAAAAAAAAAAGTTTGGGTTTTTCTGGTTAAAATTATTTCTTCATTAAAAGAGGTCCACTTGTTAATTTATGATGAGAGAATGATGAAAAGAATGATGCTGTCACAAGAACCTAGAAATAGACCTCTCTTCCTAACTGGCTGGATATTTGTAAGAAGTATTTGATAGATAAAATGCAGTGACTGGAAACCACTATGGTACTCAGTCCTCATTCATCCTGTGCATCATCAGAGGCTGGATAAAAACAACTAGCCAAGTCAAGTTGTCAACTTGGTTGTCTTGTACAATGTCCATGATATATTTGCTTTGGTATTTGATAGCATGAAATCTCATGATATTTACACTGCATTATCTCTTTCAGAGATCCATCCCGATTACTGTACCCCCAGAATTTTATAGTCTTCAAAATTTCCTTCTAGACTCTTGACAAGTCTTAATTTCTTCCTATAAGTTTATGTACCTTCTTAGCTGAGGTAACTTTTTTTTACAGTGTAATTAAGGATGAAGTGTGCTGCCAAGTATTCTTCTCTTTAGAAAGAGATTTTTTCACTTTTTATTTTTCAAGGCTAACCCTGAAAGATACTGTACAATGATGTTATTTTATTTCCATTTACTTCTAAATGAAGCTAACTCATATTTATTTCTAGTAACATTTTGTTAAAAGATGGCCAATTTCTCCTTCTATCTGATTCATAAAGGGACCTCTTCCCAAAGAAGGAAATGAATAGGTGTTGTATCAATTCTTTGCTCTGAAATTTATTGGGGTTTTCTTAGAAAAGTGTAACTTCGTGACTATCTTCTTGATTAGTTATTTGCTTAGTTATTGGTCACACTCTACAAGTGTGACCCTAGGTGAAATGCCAAGGATGATAAAGAGTAAACTAAGTAGAAGCTATACATTTATTATGCTTTTGTAACTGAAGAAAGGTTTGTGAAGTACTTTATGACTTGCATATCTCTCTACCTTCCATTTAAAGTCAAAAGATAAAATTCATCTTTATTTTTTATGTTTCACAAATAAACTTCTAAAAATAAAATTTACACCTATTTTTCCTAATCCTGTTCATGATTTTTCCATTTTCTTGATTATATGAATTTTTCATAACTCATACTAACTTGATAATCTGTGTCATTTCCTGGTTTACAAACAATTATTGATTTTTGTCTCTTTTTAGTAATAGTTGGCCTCCAGTGACTAAGAGGAAGACTCCTTCCTGTCTGCTCCTCCCAGCCCTGCTCCAGCCTCTCAGCTTCCCAGACCCTCATGCAATTGGTTGTAAATTCTCCCAGAAGTTGTTTTACTGTCTACTTTTCAGAAGTAAAAATAAAAAATAAAATAAAACTTTAAAAAAAACTTTAAAATGCAAAATGTGGAGGGAGAAAGCAGCACATATATATATATATATATATATATATATATATATATATATATATATATATATATTTTGTAATTAGGCTTTTTAAAAATTTTTAAAATATTTTTTCTGTTTTTAATGTGGGTCAGCCACTGATACTTCATCAAAATATAACAGTTTCTTTGTTGAGTTCAGGTAACCAAGGAATAGCCACACCCTCAGAACAAAATAAAACACACACATAAAAAAAAAAAAAAACAGAATCATCTTTAACCTAACGTTTTATAAAATGTCTCAGATCCTCGTAACTTGCACACAAGCTTCTGTGTTCAGTTGAATTGTAACTGCTTTTTGTATTTGGAGAGAGAGTGACTACTGAACTTGAAACCTTTTATTCTAGCTGTCTTGGTGGTTTCTGGTGAGATTAAGTAGGTGAGAGGGTGAAGAGAAAGTGGAGAGTTCTTCCCTATTATAACATGAATTTTCCCCCACAGTCTACTCTCAGCTGCCAGACCTCAAGTTTTTCTTACAGTGGTATACTTTAATTATTCTTACTTCCCCTTTACCAATAATTTTAACAGCAGTTTATCAAACTACACTTATTAAGAACAATTTTAAAAATAAAGTTATAGTTCACCTCACCAGTCTACACTTATTGCTTATGGTTTCACTCACCTGCTATGCCTGTTTTTGGTGTCTGAAAAACATACATATTATTTTCCATATTTTATCCAGTTTCTTACATGTATATACTGGAAAGAAAATCTGGTCTGGAAATATTCCATTTTGATTGAATGCTATATTCAAGAAAATAATATTTAAACATGCTAAATATATCTACAGAATTTCTCAAGTAGCTATGCTTAAACCAAATAGAATATCCTTAAAAGAAAAACTATGGTCAGCTTCAATAAAGCAAGAATAGAACTCAAGTATTTATCATTAATGATGGATTATAGATGATACATACAGAATAACCACAAGATTTAAAGGAAAAATAGTATTCAACCTGGTATTCTAAACTGAAGCAGACTGTCCATTAATGATAAATAATAATAGATTTTCATTAATGATAAAATTCTAAAAAAGCAATTTTCTGTGCCTCATTTCAAAGAGAGTTACTCAATATAGAAGAAAAATAAAACAAAAGGAGCAGAGTTTGTGGACAGAAATAGTGGCTCTAACTACAGAGCTCAAGAAAGTTATGCTGATTCTGCAGTAGACCTTGAAAATAGTTTTGTTAGCATACCTCAGTCCTACCTTTAAAATGATGCTTTAATAGAAATATTAGCTAGTAAGTAATCAAGTCATTGAATATAGCAAAAGTTAGAAAATTCTAGTGATCTATTTTTCATACCACACACACAAAAAAATGAGTATTAGAAAACACAGGAAAAACAAAGTGATAAAAAAGAAAGCAAAAACCCACTAAACAAATAATGGAAAATCAAGTTCTGCATATGAAACACAGTAAAATGTGCACTTTTTGTAACATTTGATGGGATAGAAGAAAGTAGTATTGATTGTTCTTGATGGTAAGAACATCCCTCTATGAGCAGCATTCATGTCCTGATATTGGATGTTAGAAAGGCTAATAAATTAGAGAAAGAAAGCATTCTTACTTCTTGTGTGTGTTTTGTGATTAAATCTATTTTAAAGTCAAATTTGTGAAAATGCCTACTGGTTTTTAACCTTCATAAATTTTCTGTAAACAAAGAATGCAACACATAATTATTTTTAAAAGGGAATAACTGATGAAGCATGAACACAGGTACTTGTAACTATTGAAAAATAGAGTGGGGTGTGGTGGTCTGTACAGATGCTGATACTCAGAAATAATAAAGTTTCCAATGTAGATTAAGCAAGAAATCACAGAATGCATATCATTATGATTTCATAAATGATAATCAATTAAACACTAAAGCCTTTTAATATTTGATTCATTAGTCCTGAAAAGAAAGAAGTGGCCCCATAAGCTAAATTGGTTTTCCTCCCTCTCTCATTGCTATTGGAAAAAAATAATGGGAACACCTAATACATTGTGAAGGGTCTTCTATGTATATATTTCAAGATTATGGTCAATATCAGACAACTAGTAGTATGTATGGCTAAATTTATTGCCTTTTAGAACTTTACATAGTTGCAGATAGAGTGGAGGATGCTGATTTGGTTCTAAATTTTGGAAAATACTGTTTTATATGGTACTGGGGATTGAAACCAGGGGTGCTTTATCATTCATATATATTCACAATTCTTCAATATTTTATTTTGAGAACTGGTCTCTCTTAGTAACCAAGGCTGGTCTTGAAGTTGTGATCCTTCAAGGCCTCAGCCTCTATGATTTTTGAGATTACAGGTATGTACCACCACATCAGGCCTGGACACTACCTATTAATTTTTACATGCATCTAATAATCAAAACTATTTTAAATATTCCTGCCTTTTCTTTTATATAATATATTCAACACTAACTTTCTGACATTGCTGGAGAGCATCTGCCCCTTCCCTCACTCCCACTGTGCTTGGGGCACACACAGAAAGAAACCAGAAAAACTGGTTTCAAAATATACTAAAATCCACTCTACAGCCATTCGTATCTAAACAGAAACAAACAAACAAACAAACAATTATACTGAAGCCAGAGACAGTGGCACAGGCCTGTCATCACCAACAGCTCTGGAGGCTGAGGCAGGAGGACTGCAAATTGGAGGCCAGCCTCAGAAACTCAGCGAGACTCTGTCTCTAAATAAAATATAAAAAAGGCTGGGGATGGGGCTCAGGAGTTAAATGTCCCTGGGTTCCATTCCTGGTACCAAAAAATAAAAATTAAAAAAAAAAATGCAGACTTCTTGTGCTCATGCTGGACATACCTGGAAATGGATGATTACAGCAAAGACAAAGATGGAGGCAATGAGGTTTATGAGGTAGAGGAGACTCTGGCAGGAGAAAACCTCTCTAAGGGCTCTGACTTTGTCTGTGCACGTGGCCCAGAGATGGAACAGTGCAAGATGGCACCCTCCAATTCCATGCCTGTTGGCAGAGGAGGACACAAACGTGAAGGGAAGAACAAAGGGCTGGACTCCGCTGGGTCTTGGGCCTCCTCCTGGCCAAAGCAGAGTCAGGAGAACAGAATCAGCCAGGAGACTCAGCCAGGAGACTCACGGCACCAACAGGAACCCAGGGGCCCTCAGCCACTGGGCCCCACTCCCAGCCTATTTGTATTTCATTCACAGTCAGCATCTCACTGAGTTGCTGAGGCCTTGCTGTTGCTGAGGCTGGCCTCCAAGTTGATATCCTCCTACCTCAGCCTCAACAACAGGCAGAAAGGGGCCTGGCCTGAGGAAAAGGCAACAGACCAGCCAGGGACACTGCAGCACAGGGCACCAAGGTCTGAGCACTTCAGAAATAGCATGAGACTGACTTTAGAACAAGAACACAGTGGGAAAGGCTGTCACCATGGCCCCTGCTGCCCAGGTCGGTGCTTCACTAGACGTGGCATCTGTGGGCAGAGTGGCTAATAGCTGGGGACTCAGATGTCCCAGTCTCTCCCTGGGACTGCATTTTCCTGTCACCCCAGAGTTGGCACAGCAGGACTCGTGTCACCTTCTGGATGGCCACTCAGATGGGCCATCTGTCCTGTAGACCACATGGACAGGATATCTGTGACAGAAACACTGTCCTAGCTTTCCCTGGCCCCCTGGCATCCCCATGGTGGTCTTCTGACAGCCCCTCTCCCTGCCGCCTCTGGCTGTGTAGGACAACCGCTGATGTCCCTGTGGTCAAGTATCTGGAGACATGAAACCTTGAGGATTTTGTAAAGGAGGAAGTTCAGCAATCCCAGGGGGAGAGACAATGACCCTAACCCTAACCCTAACCCTAACCCTAACCCTAACCCTAACCCTAACCCTAACCTTGTCCTGGCTCCTCTTGCCACCAATGACCTCTCTGAACTCCCCGCACTTGCTCCGCTGAGCCACAAGTGGACCCTCAAACACACCACTCATCTCTGCCCCAGGGCCTTTGCACCCGCCAGGTTCTCTAGATGGACCTGTAACACTCTTCCCCAGTCACCCCATCTTCCTTCTCTGCTCTATTCTGACCCGGGGCCCTGGGATGACACTGACGCTCACACACCTTACGTTCTATCCCTTTGTATTCTTAGCACCCACAGAAGCGCCTAGTGCTTAACAGCACCTTACTGACAAATGTCTGGAATGAAAGGTGGGTGACATCAATGGCAGGATGAGGGCCTTAGAAGCTTTCTGAATGTTTAACATGGTCATTTCTTGCAAATCACTACCCTCTGATCTCTAGGAACTGGGTTGTTTCATGCACTAGTGTCACAGGGGGCAAGAGCCATGTGACATCTGTACTGTCCACCTCCCTCCCAGCCTGGACTGTCCCCCACCTCAGGGAAGAAGGACCAACTTCACTCTCCACCCTAGGGGCCCTTCCACACCCCACTTTCCAGGTCACAAGCTGAGCCATGGTGGCACTCCTGGTAACAGGAAAGCCTTCCAGCTGAAAGCTACCTGTGCCTGCTCGACCCTCCTCTTGCCCGTCCTGGGGGTGTCCCTGTTGCTCCACCATTTTGGCTCCTTACAGCACCACTCAAAGCCCCCCAGGTAAGATCTCTGCCCCAACCAGGTCCCAGAAGTGGCCAAGGGCAGCCACCTCCATGTCTCAGTTGTCCGTGGCCTTCATCTCTCCCTAAGTCCTAAGGCCCTCACTCTGATGTCACACTGGCTGGCTCAGGCTGGATGGCTGTGCCACCTTGCCAGCCATTTTCTCAGCCTGTCTCCCAGGGACAGCAAATCATTCCTTCAAAAACTGTCCCCTCACTCACCATCCTGCTCCAGAGCAAAGTGATCCTCTGGCTGGCTGCCACAGCCCAAGCCTTCGCTGACTGGTCCCCTGTGGCCACCACTGCTCCCACTCTTTTTGAAGGCAGCCCCCAAAGCCAGGAGGTCTTGGCAGACTCCTTAACTCCTACCCAGATTTCACCCCCACATCCACAGCTAGGGTCCAGCTGCTTTGCACCCCCAGATCCTCAATTCACCTTAGATTTTCTGAAATTCTAGGAAGAGTCTGGTGTCACCTTTGCCTACTCTTCTGTAAGTGTCGCCGACCCTCCTTCCTGAGGTCCAGTCTTTCCCATGGGATCTCTCAGGCACCCAGCAGGGACTCATCTGCAGTTTCCTCAATTTGATGACGTGGCACTGGAAGCCAAGAACCAGCTCCACAGTCAATTCCAAGAAAACACGAAAATGCACACAAATATTTTCCATGAGAGACTTCCCAGCAAAAAACCGATTCAGGGATCAGAGGCCAAAAGAAAAAGAAAAGAAAAAAAGTCAATTTCCCTCTCCTAAGAATTTTCACATGTTTTTCAATTTTTATTTTATTAAGATTTGTAAGCCAGGTGTCATGGTGCATGCCTGTAATTCCAGTGGCTCTGAAGGCTAAGGCAGGAGGATTGCAAATTGGAGGCTAACCTCAGCCAAATTGGGGCTCTAAGCATCTCAGCGAGACCCTGTCTCTGAGTAAAATGCAAAAGAGGGTTGGGGACGGGGCTCAGGGGTTAACTGTCCCTGAGTTCAATCCCCAGTGCCTTCCTCCCCAAATTGGCAATACTGCAGGTTGAACCCAGCAACAGTCATTCTACCCATAACTGTTTTGAGACAGGGTCTCACTTATTTGCCAAGGCTGTCCTTGAACTTGTAATCATCGAACTAACTGCTCCTTGACTGAACAAGTGGTTTGGTGTAGAAATGTCATTTTTAGAATCTTATTCGCTAAGAACAACTGCTAAAATATGTGCAGATGATTGCCCAAGGATATTCACTTCGATGCTAACTGTGACTGAGAAAGGACTGAAATGTCCACCAGAAGACAATTGGCTAAAATCAACACTTCTTTATCCTTGCAGTGCAGGTTCCTGCTAAGAAATTTGAGGCAGAATTACTCTGTGGCATGTTAACTGTCCTTGAAATATTCTTATAAGATATGAAAGTTTAGATATCATTTTGATTGTAAGTGTTGTTGTTATTGTTGTTGTTGTTATTGTTGTTGTTATTATTATTATTATTATTATTATTTGGTACTAGGGATTTACCTCAGGATCACTTAACCTCTGAGCCGTGTCCCCAGCCCTTTTTCTATTTTATTTAGAGACAGGGTCTCACTGAGTTGCTTAGGGCCTCACTAAGTTGCTGAGGCTGGCCTCCAATTTGTGATCCTCCTGCCTCTGCCTCCTGAGCTGCTGGGATGACAGGCTTGAGCCTCTGCACTCAGCTATAATTTTAAACATTTGCACACTGAAAATTCAGAAGAAATGATTATGAAACAGTCATTTTTCCACAGGAGAATACTCTGCATACATGAAAACTTCCTGCAGAGGTACCCAAAGGGAGGCAGGCCCTTACCTTGGTCGGTTTTGATGGTGGTGGGATTGAAGGCCTTCCCCAGGATGGTTTCACAGATGTTGTTTGAGGTGGAGAGGGAAAAGCCAGAGCCCAGGCCGTGCCCTTTATAATGAAGCTCATCCAAAAGGAGGACGATCAAGTCCACCACAAAAAAAAAAAAAAAAAAACTGCAGAATTAAAATAAATTAATTAATAAAATTGGACTCTGCGTTACTGGCCCCAGCGCCCTGGTTCTTTCCATCTTCAATGTCAGGGTTCTCTGCTATGAGGGCCAAATAGGAGACCCTTCTCAATCAGCCTCACGGGAATTCAGAAGCCAAAGCCAGGGTCTTTTGATTCTCTATTATTTATTTAAATCTATTTTTTAGTTGGAGGTGGACACAACATCTTTATTTTATTTTTATGGGGTGCTGAGGATGGAGCCCAAGGCCTCGCATATGCCAGGTGAGCCTCTACCCCTGAGCCCCAGCCCCAATATTTTTTTTGTTTCTTAATTGTTTTGGGGTTTGCAGGTGGACAGCATGCCTTTATTGATTTCAATATTTCTCTTTGTAGATGGGCGCAATGTCTTTATTTGATTGATTTCTTTTTGGGCGGTGACCAGCCTCCAACCCGGGGCCTTACCGTGCTCAGGCCAGTGTTTAGCCTTGAGCCCAGCCCTGATCCTGGCCTGGCCCCAGCTCTGGCTGAGTACTGCTGAGGAGGAAGAGGGACAACAGGGTCACTCAGGAAGCGGGGCGAGAGTGGGGGTTCACCTGAGTGGTGATCAGAAGGCAGATCCCAGAACCCATCTTTGAGGGGTCCCTGTCCATGCCTGTCATCACATCCATAATGGACTGGCCGATGGTGACAATCATGCCAAACACTAGGGTCCTAAGAAAATCTTGAGCAGAGTGTGACAGGAACACAGATGACAAATACTGACACTGCCCACGGGAACCTTGGTGAGAAGTGTCCAACTGTCACACGTCAAAGCGCATGAGAACTCAGAGGCTTTCTAGTGAAAGCACCTTTCATCTTTTTTGTGGCTTTAGGGATTGAACCTAGGGCCTTTCGGACGGTAGGCAAGTGCTTTACTAAACCTCAGACCAGTCATCCTAAATTCTTTTTTTAAAAAATTATCTTGAATTCTTAATATGGAAAAACATTTTTAAAAAATTGTCAAGGGTAAGGAGAAAACTTCTGGGGCTCTAGCTCAGTGGCAGAGGCACTGAGTTCCATTTTCAGGTCTGCAAAAAAAAAATTAAAAACAAAGAGAGAAAGAGAAAAAAACACCCAATTTGGGCTTTAGAAAAATAATGCAAATTTTTTGTTTGTTTGTTTTTATTTTGGTACTGGGGATTGTACTCAGGGGCACTCAACCACAGAACCTCATCCCCAGCCCTATTTTGGTTTTATTTAGAGACAGAGTCTCACCGAGCTGCTTAGGGCCTCGCTGTTGCTGAGGCTGGCTTTGACTCACAATCCTCCAGGATCAGCCTCCCGAACTGCTGGAATTAGAGGCGCGCACCACTGCACTAAGCCAAGTATATTTTAAAATGTCAAAAATAAAAATTAAAAAAAGAAAACCACTTATTAGTGTTTTAGAAGGATAATGCATTAATTTAAGGCATTGAATAATAAATGCATTACTTAATATTTAATAATGCATTACTTAATTCATTAATGATTAATGCATTAATACATAAATATATTCTACAAACTTGATTTGTGTCTGAAACTCACAATTTAAGTTAGATGGATTTCTCACTGAATTATTTAACCTACTAACTTAAGATCTCTAAGACATGCTGTATGGAAGATGGCAGAGTAGAAAATTGTAAATATTGTTTTCTAAATAGCACATTCCAGTTAACAGAGGCTAGGCTTGGCTGACTCTGAGGCTGGTCCCCATTATTGGGGCTGCCTATCATTTGATACAGCCAATACTCTTAACCTAGTTTAACAGCATGTAGAAACTGAGACTCCAGAACTATTATCCAAATTTCTTCCACATCAAAAAAACTAATCAACAGCAGAGCTGGACTGAGAGGATCACCTTTTTGCTCATTAAATCCTTTTAAATACAGAAGAAAAATAGCACTTGCTAAATAACTACCATGTGTTAGGCACTGTGAGAGTGATTATTTAATTTAATCCTTTTTTTTTTTTTTTTGATACTGAGGACTGAGCAGACGTGCTTCACCCCTGAGTCTCATCCCCAGCCATTTTTTATTTTATTTAGAAACAGGGTCTCATTGAGTTGCTTAGGGCCTCATTAAGTTGCTGAGGTTGGCCTCCATATAGTGATCCTTCTGCCTCAGCCTCCAAAGCTGCTGTAATTAGAGGCATACTCCACAGCATCTGGCTTTCATTGAATTCTTATGACAGCTCTGAAGTAGATGTCACCTCCTTCGTGAGGTACGGAAATCATGGCTGGTGAAGGGGTGACCTCCATGCACTGATCCTTCAAGTGCATCTTCTGGGGCATTCCTGCCCTCCCCTGCCCTGCCTGGCCTTCCCCCATACCCAGCACCTCCCAGAAGTGCTCTCTCACTAACAGGCCATGGAGCACCTACAGGGTCGGCAGGCAAAGCACACAGGCCAAACTGGGCTGTTTTAATGCCCCCAATTTTAGAGCCAATTCAAATTCTCAACTAGACACCAGAAATGTACCCATGATCTTTCTTAAACTTCTGGGCTCCAGTTGAAGAGGGCTTGGTCTTTTGGGGTGTCACCCACTTCAATCATCTTGGCGCAAGCCAAGAGCTGCATGATGAGGCCCAAGGTGACCATTGCAGAGATACCCAGCTCCATGAGTGTGTCTAAGGAAATGGGCAGACACAAAGCCCCTGTGAGCTCAAGAAAGCAAGACATTATTTAATAAAATGAACCTACAGAATTGAATGTGACCCCTTCTCCACATTGGATGGGCTTCAGGTTGCTGGCAGCAATTATAGCATAACCCCCCAAAAACCAAAGATAAGAACACAACTGAGTCCCTCTGTCGAGCCCACCAGACCCCATGCCATTCTGTTTGGAAAGTCACATACCCCTCAAGAGCCTGCTGCATTCCCACCCCCATGGACAGATCTATTCTGGCTGGACAGAGGACAGAGAGGCCCGTCCTTCATCAGTTCATAAAACTGGAGAACATTCCAATCATTTCCTGAGTCTGCAGATGGGGCTGGCACATTTGGATCTAGTTGGGAATCAACCTTCCCTTTCCATCATGTTCAGATGAGCTCTGATTTTGAGTGACTGGAACCTCTTTGGAACCCCATTTTTAAACCGTGTCCATCAAATGCACCATCAACATACACAAGAAAATCATTTCTAGACCCACAGGTGACTGGTTAGATTCGATCCTCCACTGTCACTCGTGGTTTTGATCCATATATTTCACCTGTAGATATGAAAAAGATGCAGCTGAGAAACCAATAGAGAGTTCTAGAGAGTGTTCCATGTGGACTCACCATCTCATTTCAGGGATTTCAAACACTCTAGTTTTTTTAAGTTTTCAGAAATTCTCAATCAGAGACTTATCTTGCTCTTCCAGGTTTTGTATTGCATTCAAACCCAATTCTAAAGAAGATGGTGTTGCCCAGGCTGAATGCACCATTGATCAGGCTATTTGACATGGCACATGCAGACTTTCCAGGACACAGAGCTGCCCATTCTCTGAGCTCCACAGAAAAGCTGTAATTCAACTAAATGGTGCTGGTCCAGCAGAGAAGAGGCAGAGTGAGTCTGAGCCTCCCTCTGTTGGAGGCCAGAATCCCTCACATCCAGTAGAAAGGGTCCACAGAATCTGAGGCCATAATACCAAACAAAGGATCTGGAAACAAGTAGAAACCAAAGGAGTGGCACATGGTTTCCCCCTCTCCCCCTTGCCCCAACAACAGCACAGGAGACCGGATTGACCTGACTGGAGACTAAGAAGATGAAAAGGGGGATGGCTCTCCACAGCACCTCCTCCTTCAATTGGATCTGCAGAAGAGGTAGAATCAGAGGACATGAAGTTTCCCAGTAAGTCATTAAAAATAGAGTCCCAGAGACACTTTCTCTGATCACCAATAAAGGCCAAGGTGGGCTGGAGACACAGTTCCATGGGGAAGCACTTGCCGAGCATGCATGATGTTCTGGGTTTAGTCTCCAACAGACAACCTCCCCCCAAAAAGAGAAGAAGCCAAACCATGCACCAAGCAGAGTCCTGAAAGGTGAGTCTCATGCTTTCTGTGGACAAAGCCAATGCGAAGATGTCCGTAGGTGTCACGTCTGGGAATGCTCATATTATACAGCATCAAGATCTTCCCACTGCTTAAGTGAGTTCAATGGCAAAGCTGTACTCTTAACCATTGATATGAACAGTTTAGATCCTCAAGGAGGGCCAAGAGGAAGGCAAGTTCAAAGGCAGCCTCAGCAAAAGTAAGGCACTGAGCCACTCTATGGGACCCTGTCTCTCAATAAAAAACAAACTAGGTCTGGAGACATCTCTCAGTGAGTGGTTGCTACTGAGTTCAATACTAGGGATAAGTAAGTAAGTAAGTAAGTAAGTAAATAAATAAATAAATAAATAAATAAATAAATAAATAAATTATTTCTGTTGTTGATATTTTTAAAATAATATTTAATCTTTATTTTATTTACCTCTTCTCTGATGTTTAGTATTTTTTCTTCTACTAGTTTTGGGTCAGGCATGTTCTTGATTTTCTACCTCCTTGAAGTGGAAGTCTTGGTTGTTTTCTTTTTTGATGTAGGTATGTACTGATCTAATCTTCTTAAAATTGCCTCTGCTCTATGATATATGTTTTTTTTTATTTTGTGTTTCTATCATCATTTTTCTCAAGAATCTTTAAAAATTTCCATTCTATTTATTCATTGACTCCTGGCTATTTGAGAGCTTGTTGTTACATTTGCAGACATGCAGGATTTATCTGAAGTTCCGCCTGTTGCAGGTTTCCAGTTTTATTACATTGTGTTCAGAAAAATAGTTATTTCAAATGATTTTTAGCTTCTAAAATTTGTTAAGGTTTGTTTTATGACTTAATCTGTTGTCTATTCTGGAGAATGTTGTTGGTACTGTTGTGAAGAATTTGTCTTCTTTTGGTTTTTGTCGGAAAGTTCAGTTAAGCCTATCTGCTCTTCAGTGTACTTTAAATCCTGTGTAAAGAAAGAAGAAGAGACAGAAGCAAGGTGCAGAGGCAGAATGACAGGATGGTAGAAAGTCTCCTTGTCCAAGCTGCCAGCTTTACTTATAGTAGTAGGTTACCTTATGGCACTGGCATCAGTAGTACACTGTTGTTCATTGTGCCATTAGACTACAGATTTAGCAACAGTATGCAGCTTCTTAGATAGTTACCTACTAAGGTTGCAATAGGAGACTTGTGTGGCTCTCAAGTAAGTCCATTGTTTAAAGTTACTATTATGTGGACAGCTTCAGGTGCAGCAGAACTTGGCAAAACAATGTGGTTGTCTAAAAAGAGAGTCCCTCCCCAAAAGCTAAGTGCCTAAGGTCAAGGTTGAGGCTGATAAGATTCTAGCAAAGAGCTTCCTCATGCAAGGCATTGCCACAACAGCTAGGTATTGCACATGTATTAGTTATCTTGCTGGTTTCTGCAAGAAACTGCAGAATATTCCAAACATAGGAAACAGGGTGCCTGTTACCTCCTGGGAGTTTGCTCACCAGAGGAATGCTGTCCTTATATTTCTATGGTCAAAACACTTACAATCCTGTGTCTCTTTTTTGATGTTTTTGGATGAAAGTTCCATCCATTTTTCAAACTTAGAAGTCCTCTATTAATATACATTGAAGTCTCTCTCTCCATTTAGATGAAGTAGTGTCTGTCTTATGTCTATGTGTTGTAGTATTATGTGATTTTATATTTATACTTATATTTTTTGCTTAATTGAAACCATTTGTCATTATATAATGACTTTAGTCTATTTTTACTTTTGGTATTAAGGTCTATTTTTTGTGATTTAAGAAACGCTACTTCTAGTTTTTATTTCCATTTTCTTGAGATATCTTTCTTTTATTCTTCACTTTTATCCTATGTGTTCTTTTAGAGGTGAAATGAGATTCTTGTAGGCAAAATATAGATTTTTTTGTTCTATGTATTATAGATCTTTATGTCTTTTTACTGGAGAATTTACCCCATTAAGGTGGTTCTTGACAGGTGAATATTTACTAGTGCCATTTTGGTTAATGTTTACTCCTTGTGCTGTGTGACCATTCTTCCTCTCTTACTGTCTTCTATTTTTGTTATCTTGTAATACATAGATTTGTATCACAACTCTTTGAGAGTTGAAAATTAAATGAATATGTAAATCTAATTGATATAGCATGTGCAAAATCAAATAATTAAAAGGTCTGAAGAGGCTTAGGCTTTTTACCTGTGACAATGTCTACCCTCCTGACAAATACTATTTACTCTTTTATGTTTGCTTTTTTCTTTGCATATTATTATATTATTATTATTATTATTATTATTATTATTATTATCATTTTACTAATCTTTATACATCTTAATACTATGCTTTAAAGAAATATGCATTTATTTAAAATATGTTATAAGTAAATAACAATGGTTATTTAGGGATCAGAACACTAATCTATAAATCAGTTGAAATAAGAAAAATCTTATTTTAAAGCTTTATATATCAAAACAATAACATTAATATAAGAAGAAATGAACGTTTTGGTTATTGGGGTAACTGGATATGATTGAACAGTTAAAAGAATTTTTCGTAATTTGATTGAATTCCAACTGCATTAAAAACTAAAGTCAGCCAAGTGTGGTGGTTCACACCTGTAATCACAGCACTTCAGCTGGCTAAGGCAGGAGAATTACTTGGTATTAAGGTGTAATTTTTGTGACATAAGAATAGCTACTTCTGTTTAATTTTTGTTTCCATTTGCTTGAGATAACTTTCTCTTATTCTTCACTTTTGTCCTATGTGTTTCTTTTGGAGGTGAATTGAGATTCTTCTAGGCAAAATATAGATGGTTTTTATTCTGTCAAAAATCAGTACCTTGTGGTGGTTGATGCTTTTGGAAGTGCAAGGATCTCACATTAGATTTCTTGGTTCCTCTTAAGTAGAAGGGAATGGGGGACTTGACATCTCTTGGAATCCTAGCATGCAGAGCAGAAGGTCACAGCTACAGGGTGTGATGATCACCCCCAACTCTCTGTCCAGCCAGCTGTCTCTGCACAGTGTTGACTTAGATGAGCCATTTGGAATGGGAGTCATACTGGGGATGCTGGGATTTTGATTTCTCCTTATGTAGCTTAAAATTTTTATAATGAACACCAATCCTTAGAAATAAAAATATTAGACTATTGAGGGGAAATGTCCACTAGGTGTTCATCTAGCTGTTCCATCCAGTGGGACAGAGAACTGCAGGATGGGGACCCATGAAGGGACCTCTTGACAAGCATCTTCAGAGCCTCAGACAGTGGTCCAAGCCCAGGCTTTGGAGTCAATGGCTTGATTTTATATAAGTCTGTCTATATACATGTTTGTGTGTTTGTGATTTTTACAAAATCTTTTCATAAAATAAGTTATAGATGACCGAATCACACAAGATGTTCCTGATAAACAGACTAAACCTCCCCTGTGTTCTTTCACTTTTCAGTTAACCCTTTAATAGAAGGAGAGGAGAAGCTAACACCAAATGGCGGTGAGGAGGGGCAGCTGCACTGGCTAGTTGCAGAGGTGCTGCATGGCCTGGTGAGGACCGGCCGGCAGCTGCCTCCTTCTTCTCAGCTCAGGTGTGAAGTGTAAGCCCACTGGGAGACACTGCCTGATTCATGCCTCATGAACCATGATGTGCTGGCTGTCTTAATCAGCATTGAGTTTTGGTTCCATGGCCAATGGCTAAATATTAACAAAAAGCAACTGGGTTCCTCAAATTGATTGACAGGGTGGCCCTCCCCTGTTTCATTAGTGATTGCTTCCATTTGGATCTGGGTGGTCCCTAGAGGCCAGGTGTTGATGGGGTTCCTAGTCTGGTGTTGATGAGGTGGAGAAACTTTGGGGACTTTGCAGAAGGTTCTAGATCATGGGCCTTGAGGGTGGCTGCAGGAAGCCAGCTCCCTCCTCTTCTTTGTTCAGGGAAAGAGTGAGTGGACATTTTCTCTACCCCCACGCTCCCTGCCACAGGGTGCTAACTCACCACAAGCCCCCAAACCTGACCACAGTCTAAATCCTCAAAAACTATATGCTAACAAACCCCTTCTCTCTGCAAGTTGATGTCTCAAGTGTTTGTTCCAGCAATGGAAGCCAGCGAACTGTCACCATGTTGTCTGGACTACAGCAGCAAAGAAAAACCCAGAAGGGAGCTGAGGATGGATTCCAGATTTCCAAACATGGTCATATTTCCCAGTGCACGTTGCACCAGGGCAACAGCATGGGGAGGGCCTGTCCTCTGCAGAAAGCCTGGGCTTTGCTTCTCCTCTTTCCTGTGGACAACAGAGCCTCCCTCTGCCCCAACCACAGTGCTCAGAAAAGGAGGGCTTTGAACTATGGGTCCTGGTGGCTCACCTCCTGAGGTCTAGGTCCAACAGCCAGACAAGGCAGGGAAACACTTGCCCCCACTGGCCAAAGGCACATGGCTTCCATGCAGAGAGCCATGTCCTCTGTCTTGTTCCCTTGGCTTCAGATTATGTGTTCTGAGCCTTTCCAATTTGCTTCTTTTTACAATCTTTTCTCTTTTGGCAATGCAACCATTTGTCTTCTGGTTTCATCTTTATTACTCACATTCCCTCAGGATGAGTATTCATTACAATATTTTAAATTAAGACCTGCACTGCCCTCCTAGCTGTGTGCATCAGGGCTCCCCACACAACACGTGTAATTCTTATCACAGGATTTCAGGCAGTTTGTACATGATATTCTATTAAAAACTCAGTTCCACTCAAGGTTGTCACAACCCAGGGATCACAGCTTCCTTCCGGATGATGTCCTGAGATACATTCACACATTCCTGTTAGCAGCAAGTTTCCTCCACAGGCCTGTGTTTCACATCTCATTTGATATAAAAATGCAACAGAAGGCATAAAAAGAAGCAGTTATTTATTTACATTATGGAATGGATTCTAGAGGGATACTAGATAAGCATAAATTATCACACCATAGCCACAATCCCTGCCCTTCTTCAGCCCGGAGGAGGAGGGTGAGGCCAGGAGCTGTCAATCACACAGCTGTTTCTCAGTCACTTCTAAGAATTGCAGACTTTGCTCTTAGAAAACAACAGTGACAACCACCTCCAAGAACTTGTGTGGTTCTCTGCATTTGAAACATTACCATTTGACCAAATATTTCAACAAAATTCCCTCTGAATGGAACCTGGACACCATCACCTACCTAGTGTCCCAGGATGCAGGGACAGATGGCACCCACAGCATGCTCTGCGGGTATCAGGACCCCTGACACTGTGGTGACTGTCTGGCTCACTCTCACTCAAGTCCCCATCAGAGTTCATGGCCCCCCAGATCCCCTCCCACATTCCATCCCAGGCCTTCAGCTGAGGTTGATGGGAACCCCTGACTTCAGTGTGGGCTATGGTAGTTGCTTAGGGGATCACATGTCATAGTTATATCCCCAGGGCCAGGGATGACCAGGACTTGTGCTGGGCCTGTCTGGGAAGAAAAGCTTCTATCAGAGTGACCACATCAGCAGATGGATGCAGATGTAGTCAGTTTCCATCCTCCTCCTCCAGGGTGCAGAGCACCTGAGAGGAATACAACCATGGGAAGATGGGGACAGACTCTGAGGAGAAGGTTGGACCCCCAATCTAACACTCCTTTTGCCTGTCCACAATGAACTCAACCTGCCTGTTAATTAAAACAATCAAAGAAGGCTTGGTGGTTTTCCTAGCCTCAAACATGCCTGGCCTAGGACTGCCCCTCAACAATAAAATTTGTACTGAAAATTAATAATTTCCAACAACATTGTTTTTCTTTTGTTTCTTTTCTTTCTTTCTTTCTTTTTTTGTATATTTTTTTGTGAAGTAGTGCTGGTGTTTTCCTACAAAAATCAAGAAAATCTATTTCTACAATTTTCATGATCTTTTTAGAGAATAGTGAACATAAGCCCTTAGTGAATAAACTAATACGTTATTAAAAAGATGTTTATACATCAATAAAAAATGATTATTTATCACTCTGCTCCATAGGTAGTAATTCTTTGAATACTAAGGAAAATATGTTCTAAACTTATTTTACTACAAATAATCATGAGAAAATTATCTGAGATTTTTTAAAGTCCACCTAACTTCCAATATGCTACCTATAAAATGAGATTACTTTTTTTTCTTACCCAACAAATCACTGGTTGAAATAAATGAAGATAGTCCAAGTAAAGAGGTATACTGATACACATTAAGGGGCAGATAAATTGTGGGTGATATTACTTAGAAACACAGTCCTATTGATCAGATAAATACTAGGCATTTGATGAGACTGAAAATTCCATATTCTTTCTCCATATATTCTTTAATACTTAATCCTTCCCATGTAGATCTTTCATTTCTGAGCTATGGTAGTTACTAACACTATCCTACCAGAAACAGATAACAGGGTCCATGAGTCATTTCTGTCCAGATCAAGTTCCATTATGCTCACAACAATATTTAGTAGAGTTGGGCATGACCAGGGCCAGTCAGGGCCTTCTTTTACATTTCTCAGCCAAGGTTAACAGAAAAGAGGTTCTCATTTTGGTTCCTAGAATGGGAAAGAGAAAATCCTGCATGATTGGCATCTACAGTTCATTTTTTTCACAGTTCTTAAACTACCTGCTCATGGCTAAGCTGAACTGTACAGTAGCTGAAGAAATTATCTTCAAGCACAGATTGGTTCATAATGACAATGTATATCTGCTAAATATTCAATTTGATGAGGTGGAGAGAATCAGAAGATGGACTACAATGGGAAGGGGTAATTGGAAGAAAAGCTGGCTTCCTCAGAAAGAAGGTGCTTTAACCTGTCTTCATTCCCAAATGAGAAAAAAACATTAGTCAAATGTGTTCCTTCCTTTCTCTCTTCTCTATTTTCTTCCTTTCTCATTTTATTGGTTTTTTCCTTCTTATCTCTCACACTCCATCCCTTCATTGATTTCTTTCTAAGAGAAGATGTCTCAGTTTACTCTTCATATTTACTTCTCACAAACTAGTCATTTGGAAAATAAAGCTCTATGGGAGCCATATACATTTATATTATGTATTGTTACTCTGAATTTTTTTTAGTTGAAAAATATATTTTAAGAGTATACACACTCACATAAAACATTAGTGTTTTTTGTTTAATTTAATTTCTTATACAACAAATCATACATGTCCAGGGTCTAGTGAGAAGCCTTACATTGTTTTGCTAGGAATAGAACCAAAAACAAACAAACAAACAAAAATGACAACAGTAATAAAGTCCAAATTATTTTCTATTACATTACTGACTTTTCTGTAATAAGAGCAGTTTATAATAATTTAGAGAAAGTTATTTTATCTTTTCCTGAGAAGTATTCAAACTTTCAAAGGAATTTTCACTGATTTTTTCACCCAAATATCAAAGGATGATTTTGTTCACTGAAAACTTTAAAGAAACAATGCATTTCAAAGACATTTTAAATTCATTCAATGAATAACAACAGACTTTGGGTGTTCAGATAAAGTAAGCATTTTCTATAGAATTTTTTTTTTAATTTTAAAAGAAAAAGGTAATTGGATCATCAGAGTACAGCTTTGCTCCAAATATCTGAATCCACACATTGATGTCAGGATGGCCAAAGCTGGGGAAAAAATGAAATTTTTCTTGAAGAAACTCAAAGCCCTGGCTACCTATTTCTTTGTATTCATGTGTCTTTCAGGCATTGAGGGATTATTCTGGAAGAGGCAGCAGAGTTAATGAATATTGCAGCATTATTCAAAGAGTAGCCACTTATCTGAAAAGACTTTCTGTTATTACTGAGTTTATTCATGGGAAATAGTCATTTTTCTTCTTGGTCATAGATGTGTCAAAAACAGTTTAACAAGTTGAACTTGACAGTTTTTTTCTACCACAGCCTGGTTTATTAGTTTCGCTTGAAATGAAGCATTTTATTGAATTTATTAAAAATATGTCTGTAAACTATTATGTTCTACTCTGTCCTCAGCAGCAAGAGAACTGATGATCTATTTGCTTAACTTTGTTTCTTTCTACAAAACATCTCTAGGCTTCACATTTGGGTTTCCAGCTAAATTCAGCATGATGTTTATGATAGGGCTCCTTTTATTTCCCTATTTCTTAACACTGTAATAGTATCTTATATTCTCCTACTCTACAAATACCTAAATATCTTAGTGTAGTAATTATCCCAATACACACAAACACACACACACACATGAAAAATGTTGATTCCACCTTTCGTGGAACTTAGCTTTTAATTCAGAAGTATTTCATAATCTTCATCCTGCTCTCATGGGGGCTCTGTCACTTCCCTTGACTGATCCTCTTATGTTTCATTTATTTCAAATGTTTTGACATTTATTTCAGGAGAATTATGTCAAGAGTATGAATGACATTACACTCCATTAGCAATAAATTGGATAATATTGGAGAGTTAGAGTGTTAAAATATTTTATCCCATCATTTCATACTTCCATGTAGAAACTCTGATAGAAATTATAGCTACTTTAAGTGTTGTATGGATCAAAAACTTAAGATGTGGACTAAAAATTTTGAGTAAAATACCCAAATTGAAGTCATGGCTGTGTTATTTAATGAAGTTTTAACAAGTGACCACAAAACACTGGACACACACACACACACACACACACACACACACACACGTGTTTAAAGAAAGGAATCTTGGAGGTGTCAGTCCTCTTCTGGGGAAAACAAAAAAATGTTTAAAAAATATTGTTATTGAGGACTAACATTTGTCAAAGCAGGCTAATGTTAAGGTAGGCATTTCTCCTCTAAAGTCTTGAGTGTACTACATTAATTCTCTCAAGGAAGCATTTATCACAAGCCTAACAACTAAGAAAAAAAAAAAACATTATCAGAAGAATTCTCAGCCCAGTTCTACAAGAAATTGAAAAAAGAATGAACACCAATTCGTCTAAAATTATTTTATGAAATAGAAAATAGCAAAACTTTCTAACCTCATTCTATGAAACTAATATCAACCTGATCCAAAAACCAGACAAAGACACATCAAGGAAAGAACATTTCAGGCCAGTATTCCTGATGAACAGAGATGTAATAATTCTCAATAAAATTATGGCAAACAACATACAAAATCATATTAAAAATATTGTACAACATGATCAGTGGGCTTTGTCCCAGGGATGCAGGGTTGGTTAAACACATGGAAATCAATAAACATTTTTTAAGTAAATAGATGTAAAGACAAGAATCAAAAAAAATTATCTCAACAAATGCAGAAAAAGCATTTGACTAAATACATGGTCAAAACACTAGAAAACTATATATAATAGAAAAATATCTTAACACTACAAAAGCTGTTTATGGTAAACACAGGGAAATCTTCTTCTTCTTCTCCTCCTTTTTTTTTTTTTTTTTTTTGAGTAAGGAGATTTTACTGAAAACAGAACCAAAACCGGACAAAGGATTACAAACAGGAATGTGGACTCCTCACAAAACAAAAACAAAAACAAAGAACAAAAAGTGTCCGAAGGACAAAAGGGGGTAGCGAGAGTGAGAAAAAGGGTGATTTTTTTTTCCTTCCCATTTCTTTTAAAAAAGCCAACACAAAGAAACACACGCACACACAACCCTTTGTTCCCGAGTAGAAACATAAATACGGAAGAATCTAAAACTCTGTTCTTCTTTCTTCCAAAGGCAAAAAAAAAAAAAAAATGTAAAAGAAAAGTCAGGCTGAAGGCTGTGCCGCACAGAGCCCCTTCCGCAGCAGTGTGTAGAAGGGGCGGCTAGGCCCTGGGTTTGTGTGACACCTGGCGGCAGCGCGGGGAACAGAGGCAGTACGAGGGGGTGTCATGCGCTCTCCCTCAACCCCCCAGAAGCAGGGGGTCCAGCTTGTCAAGTCCAAGGCGCCCTCTCCAAGTCCTGGGCACCCTCTTGGAGGGGGTCGCCAGGGCAGCACCATACCAACTCCTGGGAGCTCAATCCCCGCCCCCTGCAAGCCCGCCCCTCAAGAGGAGGCGGGCGAGGATGCGCCCTGTGCTTGGGCTCAGTACCAGGGCACCTAGTGCTGGGGTAGAAGCTGGCGGCTGCTGTTGACATGGCTGAGGACTTTCTGCTTGAGCTGCGCCACCTGCTTGGGCAGCAGGCTCCTGGTGGACGCCAGTTCCGTGTTCTGGCTCTTGAGCGCTTCTCTTTCTCCTCCAGGTGAGAGATGCTCCAGCTTGCCCTTGGGGCACTTGGAGGCTGCGATATTGTTGAGCAGCTGCTTGGGCTCAGCCTTTATGAGCTCCTGCATGTCCACGTTGATTGGTGACAGCAGGCTCTCTCCGAAGCTTGGCAAGGTGGGCACCATCTGTGGCTTTCCTTGAGCACAGCTAGGCACAGCGGCCCCAGTAAATCACTGGGAGGCAGCGGCTGTGGGAAGGGAACGGACTAGGAGGAGAAGGCGACAGTGGCAGCATCCCCAGCACCCCGGGCGCCATCCTTGTAGTGGCTCAGGTTTAGGAAGACTGGTGCCAGCTGGGAGGGTGGCGCGGATGCCGTGCCAGAGGGTCCTCCTGCGAGGCCGCAGCAGCAGCCGGGCTGCACCCAGCCAAGCTGGTGCTGCTTGTTCAAATCCTCCAGGGCCTTGACAACGTCCTCGGTGAACTCCTGCTTCTCCCTGGCCACCATCTTGGGTAGAAGAACTGCATGCTCCTCAGCGTGGTTGTGACCAGCCCGTTGGTCTGGATGGTTGGTCAGCGTGGTTGGACCAGCCCCAGGTCGGGCTGGAGAGCAGGCTGTCGTGGCGACTGCTGGGGGTGCAGTCTGCGCAGGGGGGCCAGAGGTGGTGCCACCACCACTTGTTTGCTCAGGCTCAGCGTCAGCTGTCATTCTTCACCACTCTGCCTGCGAGGCTGTTTGGGGCGCCCCAGGGACAAGAGGGACAGGCACGCAAAGTTGCTGCTGCTGCCACTGACGCCATTGCCCAGGCTGCTCAGCGCCTCATCACCTTAGAAGGGTGTTTCCAGCCTCCGCATCACCATTGCGCCCTGTGCGGGAGGACTGTCCATGGCCTCCCTGGGGGCTCGCTCCCCTCCCCTGCCCATTCAGCCCTGTGCCCACCCAGGCAGTGGCCGCTGCACCTGGGCCTTCTGTGGCGGCTCCTCGGAAACATTATTCTTAAGGGAGAAAAAATTAAAGCATTTCCTCTAAAATTAAAAAAAAGGCAAAGGATGCCTTTTTTTTTTTTTTGCCACTTCAATTCAACATCATCCTTGAAGCTCTATCCAAAACCTATGTTTCTATTCATTTATCTTTATTAAATAAATGAATAGATAAATGAATAGAAACATAGGAAATCAAACTATCACTATTTACAAATGACATGATTCTATATTTACAAAATCCAAAAAAATTCACTTGAAAACGTTCTTGTCTAATAAATTCAGCAAAATAGCCGAATATAAAATAAACATCCATAAACCAAATAAATTTCTATATTCAAGCAATGAATTCAGTGTAATAAAAATTAGGAAAACCACCCCATTAACAATGGCCTCAAAAAAAGAAAAAGAAAGAATAAAATAAAATACTTCTGAATCAATCTAAAAAAGAGGTAAAAATACCTCTACAATGAGAACCACAGAACACTAAAGATAGAAATTGAAGATCTCCCATGCTCTTGGTAGGAAGAATGATCATAGTCAAAACGGCAATACTAACAAAATACTTATACAGATTCAGTGCAATTCCTTTTAAAAGTCCAATGACACTCTTCATAAAACTAGAAAAAGCAATCGTGAAATTCATTTAAAAAAATAGGAGAGCCACAATAGTCCTTCTCAATAAGCAATTCTCAACAAAATGATTGAATCAATAGACATCATAATACTAGACCTTAAACTATACTACAGAGAAATAATTAAAAAAGAAAGAAAGAAAGAAAAAGGAAACCCCATATCAAAAGGCATATAGACCAATCCATACTAGACAAAGGTGACCAAAACATAAATTGGAGAAAAGATAGCCTCTTCAACAATTGGTGCTGGGAAAACTGGAAATCCATATGTAGAAAGATGAAATATCCTGCTGTACAACACAAGCAGATGAAGTTGCTATTTTTTCAATCTAAAATAGAAAAAAAAGAAAGAAGAGCATAAGTTTGTGAGCAAAATATACAAAGAAAACACAAAAGAAACACTTTACAACATTGCTTTAGGAAATGTTCCTTTGGTTATGACATTAAAAGGACAGGGAAGTGAACCATAAGCAGACAAGTATAATTCCATTAAACCAAAAGCTTCTGCACAGCACAGTAAAGCATGAATAGGGAAAAGATTCAACTGTTGGAATGAGAGAAATTACTTACACATCACCTGAGAAGAGTATAAAATCTGAAACACAAAATAATCTCTATGAAAAATCATTAAGTGAGCTGGGTACAGTGGGACATACCTTGAATACCAGTGGTTTGAGAAGCTGAGGTGGGAGGAACACAAGTTAAAAACCAGCCTCATCAAGTTAGCCAGACGCTAAGCAACTGAATGAGACCATGTGTCTAAATTTATATATATATATATATATATATATATATATATATATATATATATATATATATATATATATATATATAGAGAGAGAGAGAGAGAGAGAGAGAGAGAGAGAGAGAGAGAGAAGCATGTTGTTTGCAAAGAAATGTAGCTAAGAGAGAGTTGAGTACAATGTGACCATGTCTTATTCACCAGTAAGTAAAAAAAGGGAGCATGATGAAACCCGGGGAGACCACACCTTAATGTTCAACCAGAATTAGATTCAAATACAGAAAGAAGACAGCTTTGTCACCCAAGGTACTTCACTGTGTTAACCCACCTCTCCAGCTGAGAATATGAAGGGAAAGGAAAAGTAGGGTGATCCACAGTCATTTTTCTTCCATTTCTTTCAAACTCATTAACAAACTAGCTGGAGAAATTGTTCACAGTTATCAAGTTGTAGTAAAAACAATTGCATTGGTTCTGTGTAACATTCACTGCTTTGGTATTAATGAACACAACATGGATATGTAAGCTCTCCAATGTGACTTGCTCATAAGTTTCCATATAGAATTGATATGGCATACACAAAGATGAATGTTAGAAGTCTTGATAAAAATTTAAAATTCTGTAATAAGGACAATTAAAAGAAAGACAAAATTTACCATGACATGTGAAGAGATCACAGAAGAAAGATATAGATTTCTGTGACATGATGTCAATTGTAGAGGTCACCTGATTTTATGCAGGGAGTCAAAGTTTTCATTTTGCATTGGGCCTGACAAATTACACAAGTTTCCCTAAAAATACCAGTAAAAATGTGTATATTTCCCTGGATAAAATGATGATTCTAGGATCTGGTAAGATAAATTTAAAAATGAACCTGAATATAGTAGGAGAAAAAGAAGGAAGAGTAAGAGGAGAGTCTCCCAAGATGTCCCACATGTGGATTCCTGACAAATGACATGAGAATTAAAGTAAAAGATCCTGAAAGAGTGAAAGCTGGAAAAATATGAGCAATAAAATAAAAACCATTATCAGTAAATTATAAGTGAAAGCAACAAATGAATATATATTTACTGATAAAACATAATTGACTTCATTGATAATAAGTGATGGGAACAGACAAATATTTCATATAGAAGAGTTCAAAACAATGCAGGAGAATAGCATCCCCTCCTGCATGTGGAGTTTAGTATCCTTGTCTTTTATGGGTGGGCAGATTCAGTGACTTGATTGCAACAAATAGTGAAGGAATAAGGAAAATATTACATTCCCAAAGGATGAAGCTGGCACAAACTACCTTGACAATGGATGGAATGTAGCGCTTCAAATATTTCAGTGACCATCAGATAAGCTCTTTATACTTTGAGAACAAGGCATTTCAAATGCATACTATTCCTTCCAAAATTATTTAATAAGTTCTCTTTATAGGTGACTAACAATAACCATTTTCACAAGCAGGAAACAAAACAAAAGTATACTCTCTCCCTCAGTGTTGAGTGCCTACCTTTCAGTGATCAAATAGAATAATTAGTTTTAATTTATTTTTAATTAACAAACATTTATTGCACATGTTAATGGAATTGAACATAATATTTCCAATGCAAGGCACACAGTTATCATATCTAATTATCCATCTTCTACTTTCATCCCTTGCCCTGCCCCAGCACCCTTCCTACTCTCCAGAAATCACTATGGGGCTTCTATATTACTTCTAAAAAATCAACTCTAGGGTGTAGGTGGAAAACATGGTAATAGAAAAAAAAAATTCTGCAGCCACAAACATTTGCAGAAATAAACTCTTCCTACATCTCAGAGGCCATTAATGTTAACACCTGGCTGAGTCTCCCTTTATCTCATTGTACACAATCAGAAAAATGATCTCCAGCTATTACCTTCACTATGCTGACCTTAATTTTTCCATAAATCTTCCATTTGGCTTCCCACCACCTGAGGACAGGGGCTCCACTGAAATCATCAGAAACCACTATGGCACCAAATCACAAGGTCCCTCCTTTATCACCCTGTAGTTCACTTTTTAGTGGCTTTTAGAACAAAAGGTTCTGCCTTTCTTTTTTAAATCATCTTCTCCAGAAATCCATGTCATTAAATTTCCCTGGTTTTCTATCTCCTTAACTGGATGCCCTCACTCTCTGTCTCCTTCATATAATTTTCTTCACCAATGCTAAATATAGGAGTGTCCCCAGCTCAGAGAAATGCTCCCTCTACTTCTATATCTTCACCCACACCTAGGGTCATGCTCAACCTCATTGCAGTATTTTGCACATTCCCACACCTTCCAAATATTCATTTTCTTCCCAGTCCTCTCCTCTCACATTCAAACATGTTCATGTGGAAATCAAGGAGAAATCACAAACATCAACACAAAAGCCTTCTTTGAGACTAGCCTCATGTGGTTTTTCTGCTCCATACAGGATTGGGTATCAGTAACTACCCTAGAGTGCTCAAGTCAAAAATTCAGCAATTGTCCTTGATCCTTTCACCATTACACTCACACCAATCCATCCCCAAACCTGCTTATACTAAAGACAATATTATAAGCATATATGTGTGAAAGAGTGATACATGTACTCCAAATTATTGCTTTATAAGTATATAATTATATGTACATTAAATGTCTATAAAATATATAATTATAAATAAATAAATCAGTTTAAGCCACTTTTATTCCTGTTACCAAGTCATGCCATCATATCATATAATACATATTCTATGGATAATCATATCCATGGGGACAAGTTCTGCTAAATAGGCACAAATCCTCCCCATATTGAGGGACTTAAAAGATGCTTTTGCCAAAAAACACTGAATATTTACTTAGGCCTAGAGATGCCCAATGGACAACTACAAGTGAGATAACACTTGGCATCTCTGAGATATATTTATTCTATTTAATGGCTTATAATATCCACAGCATAGAAAAGAGAAAAAAATACCTGCAATATTAGTAAGAACTCCTGAAACATCCCAGGAACAACAGGTGTAGAAAGAGGCCATGACTGAATTGAAACTCTTATTCCACTTCTGAATAAATTTTGAAAAAAAAATATATATATATGTGTGTGTGTGTGTGTATATATATATATATATATATATATACACACACACACACACACACTTATATACACACACATACACACACATACATACACTGGATAGTTAGTGTACTCCCTTTCATAGCTGGATGATTAATTTCATACATACAATTAATGAATATTTGTAAGAAACAAAATTAAAAATCTGATTATAAAACAAATACTGAAGGGCTTTCTAGAATGTTTCTTAACCAAGCCAGCCAATAAGTAGGCAGATACTTTGGTGGACACTAGGAAAAAAAAGTCAAAAGTAGAGTTCTGACGCCGTCTAGTGTCTCATTAGGAGTTAGCACTTCTAACAATGGGAAAGTACACACATTAAGAAGAACAGTAAGTACAAGTAGGGATGAGACAGGAATTCTTGAAACCTCAGAGAGGGGTGGGGAGATGCAACTCGAGAAGCCAGCAAGGGATGGATCCTTAAGGAGGCCTTTATCTCACAGGTAGAAAAGGATTGGGGCAGATAAGTGACATGGTGAGGGGTGTGTTTTAGAATAATTGAGAAGGTAAAACATTGCCATGGATGGTAACATTAGATCAGATGCCTAAAGGGTGTCAGTACTTCATGTCCCTTTAGTGCCTGAATTTTTGCTTCAGACCAGGGTAAATGGTCTGAAGCAAGAATGAGAGCAGAGATTCCCTGCTGTTTTGAACATATCTGTGTCCTCTTTGCCTAGAACAGAGCCTGGTACTATAGTTTTATTTTAAAATGCGAGGGGTTATGTTTCCATATATAAAACTAAATGAAGGCTGTGGTTTTTCATAGATGTAGAGTGTTCCCCTATTACACATAGGCATTGGGTTCAAGCTTAACCATCACATAAAAATAAAATAAATGTATTGTGTCCACCCACAACTAAGAAATAAATGTTTCAAAGAAAAAAAACCTAAATGATAATACTGTCAAAATAGATGCCCTGCCCCATCCACGCCAAACTGCATTTCAGAGAATCATGAAGCTGGACCAGCCTGAGAGGAAGGCATCACATCGTGTTCTACTTTACAGATTTAGGGAGTTTTCCAAAGTCGCCCTGGGAAAGGGTTAAGGCCTTCTCCCCCATCTATGTTTTTTTTCACTGCCTAGGTGCTAGAAAACACTTCCTGTGCCTGAGTGAGTGAGTGAAGTGGGCTGTGCTATCAAAACTAAGCTCCAGCAAGTTATGGCTGAATCACAGGCTTACCCTCTCTGGACCTCAAGGTCTCAGTATGTACACAGCAGGCACTAAGAGAAGTCTCTGTGAACATGCCAGTAAAATTATTGTTCCCCAAAAACAAAGTGTCTCAGGTGATATCCCCAGGACCTCTTCCAGAAACCCCATGGAACCCAATCAACCTGAAATATAAAAAAGTGCACAGCATCCCATGAGAGGGAGGAACCAAGAAAGGCTGTGCTGTGGCATCTTCAGCCTCCCTCCATTGCCTCAGTGTGTAAGAGGGAAAACTGAGACCCCCAATGGAACAGACCCTGAGGTCACATTTCTATCTCAGAGCCCAAAGATCCTGCTTCCCCACTGGCTCCACAGTGTCTCCTGACAGAATTTCCAGATGCCTCACCTGACTCCAGTTGCCTCCTGTGGACACACGTACCATGCCCTCTGCTCCTGCACCACTGCGCCTCCTGGTTCCTAGGCTGTGCTCACCTAAGGAGTGCTGGATGGGGGTGCTGCCTCCCACATGCTTCCCCTGTCTCCTCCCCACCCACTGTTGGGTGGGCTCCACTCACTCAGCCTGACTCTGCCTCACCAGCTCTGCCCAACATTCAAGCCCCACTAGGTCCTCTCCACTTTATTTAAATGGGCTCCACCCAACATCTTGCCTCTTACCTGCTCTCTTATGTAGAGCCACATCCACTCCATCCACTTGATCCTCTGCATTCTGTCCACGTGGCTCAGCCTCCACTGACATATTTAACACTCTTGGATTGCAGGGTTTTCCCTTCAGTTCTGGAATATTTGCAGTCTGGCTTGGCCCAATTCCACCAATATCCAATAACAAAAAATGGCTCTGCTCTTCTTCATTAGCCATACATTTCCATCAAGTTCACTCCTACGGCAGCCTCCCTGTGTCACCTGGCCTCTCTACTGCTCCTTGAAAACTCTATCTGAAATGAAAAAACGGGATCTTGCAGAGATGCCCATGGTTGTGACATCACTGAGTCTAAGGGACAATTACCTTTGGGCTCTGGTCACCTTTGAACCCCACATCTTTAATGTTTGACCTTGAACAACTCTGCTAACCTAAGTCAGAGTATCTCCGTTTACAAAATTCAGCTGATGATAATACTTTATTTACATAAACGTGAGCACTTTTCAACACTATCTGTGTATTATGGATGCAGAAGAGGCACTGGCAAGCAACTAGCAAGGTCCATGCCCTATATGTGAAAGAGCCCAGCCAGAATTAAAAAAGCATGTTTGCAAAGGATATGGCCTTCTGCTCTTTAGCTCTGTGGCCTTAAGCACCTTCTCTTACCCTTTCAGCACAGGATGGGCACAGCTACTTGGCAGGCAAGAGTCATCTGTGATCTCTTCTCCAGCCAGCTGGGGCATCTCAGATGGGGGAGCATAAGTGTCTGACAATGGCCATCTTTCTCAAGGTTGAGTCTCAGAAGAAAAGCCTCTTTATAATGACTTATGTATAACTATTGTTTACTCTGACAGCCTGACTCAATGCTGTAGAGATAGGGCAGCAGTTGGGGACTTGGGTTTCAAGCTGCAGAAACTAAACTGGGTGCTTTTAAAAAAATGCTCTAGATGACACTGGGGAGGTCAAGGGAACCTGATGGCAAAACTCAATAAAACCAGGAGCTGGGTTTTGCCAGATGATCTCAGTGCCCCAAACCCCTTTATAGTCTTTCCTGGAACCCACAGATATATGAGCACACTGGAAGCCTTTTTGCTGTTGCTTTGGTGCTGCTCAGATTCTTAGTCTTCAGAGAAGGGGGCTGGTTGGCTTGGTATAGGTATTGGCTGAGAGTATGAATTCTTCACATTAAAGTAGGTATTGAAGGATGAGTTGAAGTATGCTAAAGAACAAATGGAAGGACATTATAGGTAAGAACACCATTTGTGACCTCACAATGAAATTTGTGTCTTTTCAGAATCACACAACCACACCATGCCAGGTGCTTTTCTCATCATGTCATTCAATATCCACAAAACTTTCAAAAATAGTGCCATATTTTGGGAAACTGTTTGCATTGTTCTACAACAATGCTAAAAGCTCCTATAAAGAATTCAAAATATACAGTAGAATACTGAAAAACTGGCCAAAGATTGGGAATCTTGCCAAAACCCAGTGCCCCAAACACCAAAATTAACATTAGGTAGTATCATTTCTCAGGCCTTTTTAGTCACATACATTGGAGGGTAAATAAAAATGCAAGGGTGGGTAGAAAGAATGAAAAGAAATTTATTAAAATGGGGTTAAATGTGGGCTGGGTTTGTGGCTCATTGGGAGAGTGCTTGCCTAGTGCACATGAGGTGCTGGGTTATATCATCAACAGCACATAAAAATAAATTAAATAATGGCAAAAATTATAAAAAAGTTATTAAATATGAAAATAAACCATTTTCACTTGAATTTAAGGAAAAAAATCAGTAAAAGAGAAGTAGTTGCTAACATGACATATTTATTTTGTGACCAAAGTGCTTGTTTGATATAAGAATACACTTATATTGTGTTTAACAATGTGTCTCAAAAGTTAAAAAATAACATTAAAAAAATATGAAGATGAGGCTCAGTGGTATGTGCCCCTAGATTCAAACCCTTGTACAAAAAAAGAAAAAAAAAATGTAGTTCCTTTTTATTATGTTCCATATTGCAATTTTAGCATTCATTTTCACCTATAGTGGAGGCTGTGAAAAGTCAGTTTCTCACACATATGTCCATTTCCACACCTGACATTTTGCTGTCAGGCTATTGTTTTATGTCAAGGTCCATACTTTACCTGCCACCTCACTTTAATTGATTGTTTTTCAAATCCTAGGTTTCTCTGGAGGCAGTTTTCATCTTCAGTCCTTGGAACCTGGCTTCTTCCTTCTGTGTTCATTTAGATTCAAGTCTTTTTTGGAGAAGATCCACTTCAAAAAATGGGGACAGTAAGGCTTGCTTAAAATCACTTTCCTAATTGTCGCGACCCCTTGCCCGCAAGGAAGACGCAACACTCGGGAATCTTCTCTCAGCAGTTTATTCAGGTCCCTTGATATTTCTTATTCTTTCTTCTTCTCCTCCCGGATGCCCTTCCCAGCCTTAATAAAGCATCCCAAGCCCCAATGCAAAGGTGCCGCGTGGAGCTTTCTCACAGGGTGGTGAAAATCATGTGCCAACTCTCTCAGATAAGGAGTTGTTTGTCACATACCACAGCGGAGCCAGTGCCATCTCGTAATGGCGACCATAGTCTGCAGAAACGGCAGAAGCGGCTCACCACAGTTCCCCCTTTCTGTTTTATTAAAACAATACAGGCGAGAGTAGAGGTCCTATCCCACTGTGCAGAAGTGGCTGCATAGTATGGCTCAGTCCTAAGGAGGGCCCTTCCCCAGATCCGGGGCCATATCAGCCGACACCTTTTTTCGTGGGGCGGGGCGTGGACGCGTCTAACCCGCATGCAATAGGACATGCTCTCCTTGAGGTCCACGTCAAGGATCACTCAAGTGCAGTGCCTTGCCTCGCATCCTGTATCGTGACGATGGTGGACGAAGGGGGATAGCTGAGGCTGAACTGTGGCTGTTTATAATGACAAACAAGTTGACAGCACCCTGAAAGAAAGGCACGGACTTTAAAGCGATAGTAAAGCACTAGTGTGGAAACCCATCTGCGTACAATGGCAGTAAGACCAGCAGAGTGCAAGGGCTTTCCAACACTAAGAGAATAACAAGGAAAGTCATGTCGATCCCAGTGCAATGTTATAATAACTTGGGGTGTAACGACCATGACAAAGGTTTACTGTTTAAGATGCGCAAGCCAGACTTGAGGTGAGTTGCCATTTTCTAAAGCTGCAAGAGCTTGTATGATCATAGCCTTTTCTTGTGCATGGCGAGTTTTAAGGCGACAGAGAAGCCACAAACAAAGTATAACACTGAAGCAACACATTGCACCAAAAATGCCTACTCCCACCCACTCTTTGAAGAAGGAAAAAGCAGAAGATATCCAATCGGTGAATTGACCCAAAGTCACTGGTTCAACACGGGTGCTATTCAAAACAGCAATCTGAGTTAGTTGAGACTGGATCAAGTCTTCTGCTGCCATGGACCAATTTCCGGCCAAATATTCACCAATGATGCGGGAGGCATTCCTGGAATCATTAAATCTGACAGAGGTTATACATAAATGTGCACGTTGATCAACACAACCCAAAAGCACTAAGTCAGCCAATTCTTCTACCTGAGCTTGAAGTAAATCTATCCTTTGGTTGGCAGCTAAAATCCCTGACAAAATATGTTGATTAATAGAATTTTGGGATTCAAGTATGGTGGAAGTTTGTTGAACAACTTGATTAATAGTGGCAGCAGTTTGTACTTGACTGGCCATGGCCACTCCAGCTGTAACCGCTGCAGCAGCAGACACTGCCACAGCTGTCACTATAGCTGCCGTAATTCCAAAATCTCTGCGGACTCTAAGTAGCTCAACAATGGGGAATTTATCTGGGTCCGCAGTGACTGGGATTGGGACAAAAGTTGGAATTTTCATAACCACTGCTACAGTCCAAGAACCATTCCAACACTCAGATAAGAGACAGGTAACACTAGAACAATCCAGCATCCCCGACGAGGTATTATTAGCCAAAAGGAGCAAGAACGGGGATTGGATGCAGACCATTGCAGTAGGCAATGTGGCATTATATAGCAAAGAATTGAGCGAAACAGATGTGAGCCTATTACCTCGTTCACTTTTCCTAACAGTGCCAGAAACATTAGCCAGCCAGCTTTTGGCTCCCAGCAATTGAGCCAATGCAGAAATATCAGCTGAAGCCCCCTTCTCATTGGAAATCAGCCATTGAAACCAGGACCAACCTACTCCTGTAGAGGAGTTGGCACTATGGTTAAAATTATAAACATGCCTCTTAAGAGAGGGGGAAAAAGAGAAACCCTTAGCAACTTGAAGTTTCTCCCAAGAATGATCCTGACAAGGCGTAAATGTTGGGGGGAAACCAAGATTAGGGGTACAGTAAGGAGAGGCCTTGAAATGAGTGGCATTGTAAGTACTATTAGAAGAAGGAGGTACTGGGATTAGTACCTTGGAGATCATAGCCAAGGTAGTTATATTAAAAGCAGAGCTATTTACAGGGGTCCCTGAACCTGATTGCTTCCCCGAAACTACTTGGCTCAGTACGGCATTAATAATACTCCCTGAGACCTGATTGGACCGCAATGGATCCTCCCAGTTAGTCAAATTTTTGGTCTTAAGGCTAATGCAATTAGTGTTTCCAAGGCTGAAACAAAAAACTCCTGTGAGATTAACCTGAGATTGATTAAAAATGCTCTCCACGTCCCCTCTAGGAGAGGCACAGGGAGCAGACATCTCACATGAGGTAGAGAAAAGAGTGGGGAGGACACTAGAACTACCATGAACCGGCATCGGCATTGGCCAAGCCCGTGCCACTGCCCACCACTGCATTGGTGTCGTCTGTGCCATCGGCACCAGCACCAGAACCAGAGCACGTAGCAGAGTGAAGATCCTCATCACAGGGTTGCTGTGGTATCTCTTGTTGCTGGTCGGTTGATGTCAAGACTCTTCTTGTCAGGCGTTCAGGGACCCACAACGGCTCCGTGCGATCCTGGGGAAAAACACATACAGATCCTCGTGCCCATGTCAGCACGGGGTCGGGGCCGTTCCATTGGCCTGTAAGAACATCCTTCCACTTAACATAACCAATCACAGAGGGCTGAGGGGACACATGTCTATCAGCCACAGAGCGACCATGAATATCCAAATTTAAAAAATTAATGGTAAAGAGAGCTAAGGACAGGCGTTCTTTAGGAGTGTGTTCAGCTCCTATTCCCCCTTTTTGTTTTTGTAAAGTTTCCTTTAAGGTGCGATGAGCACGCTCAACAATGCCTTGTCCTTGAGGATTGTAAGGCAGACCATGAGTAAGTTGCATTCTCATGGTAGAACAAAAGGATGTAAATTGTCTGCCAGTATAAGCAGGTCCATTATAAGTCTTAAGGGATGCAGGAGCACCCCATGCTGCCCATGCTTCTAGGCAATGAGTGATAACATTACGTGCCTTTTCTCCCGACAAAGCAGAGGCATGAATAACTCCAGAGCACGTATCAACAGAAACATGTACATACTTGAGGTTACCAAAGTCAGGTATGTGCGTCACATCCATTTGCCAGACAACCAATGGTTTTAATCCCCGTGGGTTCACTCCATAAGTAGGGGGATGAAGAAATGTGACACAATGGGGACATTGTAATACTATCTGACGAGCATCCGCTCTTGAAATGGAAAAACGCCTGTGCAGCGTTAAAGCATTAACATGGAAATTTTGGTGAAATAATTTAGCCCCCTCTAAGGAGGAAGCCAAGCATATCAACTGGCCTCTAGTGGCTGAGTCCGCACAGGCATTACCCTGTGATAACGGACCAGGAAGAGAAGTGTGAGCCCGTATGTGCATTGGATAAAAGGGAGCAGTGCGGCTACAGATAAGTTGTTGAAGCTGATTAAAGTAAGCAGATACATTATGGGCATTACTAATAGCTCCCACGGCCTCCAGGACTTTGAGTGCTTGTACCACATAAATGGAGTCCGAGATAAGATTAAAAGGAAAAGAACACTGTTTAAAAACCTCAATAACAATTTGTAGTTCAACCCATTGTGCATTACCAGGAGCAAATTGATGCTGAACAGGGGGAGAATCATTAATTACATAAGCTCCCATTCCAGACTTGGAACCATCAGTGAAAATATTAACAGCCCCCGGAATTGGATTGGTTGAAGTTACCTTAGGGAAAATGATGGGATGTTCTTTAACAAAATGGAGTAATGGATGGGAAGGGTAATGATTATCAATATCCCCTTGAAACGAGCAACATAGAATAGCCCAGTTGTCTAGAGTAGCACACAAAACATTAAGTTGAGCCTTAGTATAGGGTATAATAAGAGAAGAAGGTGATTGTCCGAAAAATTGAATGCTTTGGTGAATCCCTTTAAGTGCTAACGCTGCAACAGCATCAGGATAGTATTCTAAGGATTTTCCTGGGGATATATGTGGGTGGATCCATAGTAAAGGCCCATCTTGCCACAGTACTCCAGTAGGCTGCCGTATAGTGGCAAGCACACATAACTGGAAAGATTTATCACTTTGGAGCCTGCATAGAGTAGCATGTTATATAGCTTCTTCTACTGTTATAAGGGCCGCTCTAGCCTCTTTGGTGAGGCTACGAGGAGAAGCAAGATCTGGATCACCCTTAAGGGTAGCATACAAAGGCTGGAGCACACCATTAGGAATATGTAAATATCCCCTTATCCAATTAATATCTCCCAGCAGTTTTTGAAAATCATTCAGAGTTTGGAGATCTTGAGTTCTTATGGTGATTTTTTGTGGTTTCAGTTTATCATACCCAATTATTGCTCCCAAATACTCAATAGAATTCCCCGTTTGAACTTTTTCAGGTGCAATATGTAGCCCATATTGAGCTAACAGCTTTACTAAGTCTTTATAGGCCTCATTAACTATCTGCTCTAACTTAGCGGCCAATAACACATCATCCATATAATGAATAATCTTGATGGAGGAATACTTATGTCTGAGAGGTGCGAGTGCCTTCCCCACATACATCTGGCACATCGTGGGACTATTAGCCATTCCCTGTGGCAACACTACCCACTCAAACCTAAGATCTGGCTCCTCGTGGTTACACGAGGGAAGGGTGAAAGCAAAACGTTGTGAGTCTTTAGGATGCAAAGGAATAGAAAAGAAACAGTCTTTAATGTCAATAGCAATAATATGCCAGCCCTGAGGAATAGAGGAGAGCAGAGGTAGCCCTCTTTGAATGGGCCCCATAAGTTGCATTTGAGCATTAACTGCTCGTAAATCATGCAGTAGGCACCACTTTCCTGATTTTTTCCTAATAACAAATATGGGAGTATTCCATGGAGAAGTAGAAGGTTGGATGTGACCCAAGTTTAGTTGTTCTTTGATTAAATTATGGGCCGCTGCCAATTTAACCGAGGGAAGAGGCCACTGAGGCACCCAAACAGGCTCCTCGGTGAGCCATGTTATAAGTATTTGAGCCTCAGTGGCCCCTAGGAAAAACCCAGACCAAATCTGTTAAGCTTTTGATGACCTTGCACAGGATGCCTACACCCCTGTAGGTGTTTTCCTAGTCCTAGACCTGGCCTATACCCCATATTTTGCATAATCTGTTGAGACACCGGAGAATAGTCATTACTAAGAGTGAACCCCATGTCTTTCATCAGATCACGACCCCATAAAGAGATAGGTAAATCAAGTACATAAGGCTGAAAGGTGCCATTGTGTCCTTCTGGGTCCTTCCAAGATAGATGTCTACAGCTGATTTGAGGGGCTTGGGCATATCCCAAACCTCTTAGTGATTGATCTGAGAGCTGCACCGGCCACCCCTTTGACCAGTCCTTTTGTGCTATTATACTACGATCTGCTCCAGTATCTAGCAACCCCAAAATTGATTTGCCTTCTATGGTTAAGTTTAAAGTAGGACGGTCATTCCTATCTAAGGACAAATAAACAGAATTCCCTCCAGTGACTCCAATCTCATCACTTGTCCTTGAAAAGGAATCAGCAGGAAAGCGGGTATGCAGACTGGGTAGAATTAGCAATTGGGCAATCTGGTCTCCTGGGGAAATAGACACAATACCCCTTGGAGCTTCCACCATAACCTTTACTGATCCTACAGTATCAGGGCTAATGACTCCAGGAAAGACATGAAGACCTTGTAATATAGAGGATGCACGTCCAATTAGCAAACCTACAGTGCCAGGTGGTAAAGGCCCTTTGAATTCAGTTTCCACCAATTGGACTCCCATCTTAGGTGTTAATACGAGTCTGGAGGTGGAACAGAGGTCCAATCCCGCGGCACCTGTAGTGGCTCTCCACGTCTCATGGGATGGCGTAGAGATGGCCATGTCTCGGGTTCGGGTGTGACATTCTCCATTGCCCCATATATTTGTGGGCCCTGGGGTCGGGGGCCCCTTCGGCCGTTTTTTGGCCCAGCTGAAACAGGCTGTCCATAGATATCCCTCACTGATCTACACTCTTTTGCCCAATGCTTCCCCTTTTTACATTTTGGACACAGCCCCGGTTGACGAAGGCCATTGGAAGGGCCACCATGAGGGGGTCCAGTAAAATTATCTTTTTTAGGACATTCACGTCTGAAATGACCGGGTTGACCACAATGGAAGCATGTTCCGGCACCAGGACTGCCCCCTTTTGCCATCCGAAGGACAGCAGCTGCAAGACCTGCATTAGTTAAAGGTCCTCCAATCTCTCTACACACTTTCATCCATGCTTCTATGCCCTTATTTTTATAAGGAGTGATTGCTGCTTTACATTCCTTTGTGCACTGCTCAAAGACCAATTGCTTGATAAGGGGCATGGCTCTATCAGGATCCCCAAAAATCTTTCCAGCGGCATCCACCATCCTTGCTACAAAATCTGAAGAGGGTTCTGTAGGGCCTTGTAGAATCTTGGTCAAATTACCAGACACCTCTCCTCTATTTGGAAGCGACTTCCATGCCCGAATGCAAATGTTGTTAATTTGATCATATGCCTCAAGAGGAAATCCTGTCTGTTGATTTGCAAATCTACCCTGCCCCAAGAGCATATCTTTGTCCCAATGGGGATGTCCCGCCGCATGGTTTTGGGTGGCCTGCTCTATTGCGCCCTCTAGCACGAATGCTCTCCAGTCCAAATATTTACCCGGGGAAACGCAAGCCCGAACAAGGCTAGCCCAATCAGAGGGAGTCATACAGTATCTAGATAGATTCTCCACCTGAGTCAGTGTGAAGGCGGCATCCACCCCATAAGTGCGTACAGACTCCGCCAGGGTCTTTACAATTTTAAAATCCAAGGGTTCATGGACTCTTCCCCTGTTGTCATCCTGAAAAACTGGATAAGCAAGACCCATCTCAGCGTGAACAGCCCTCCATGTTTGGGCATGGAAAGCTCTCCCCGAAGTGCCCCCACCATACGGTGGTGGATCCGGGGGATCGTTCTTCCTGAGCCCTTGTTTCTTTTTATTCCCTTCTCCTATAGCTAAACTCCCTAGCTGACAAGACAGCCTCCCGAGCTCTTCCTCCTCATCCTCCTCCTCCTCTGACCCACTTTCGCATGGGGGTGTACGCAGCATACTGAGATCTGGGTACAACCGTCTCCTCCCCCGTTTCATGCTCCGCACACTCCCATCCTCCCGAGCCACTTCGCTTTCTGCCGTCTCCGACTTTTCCTCATGTAATCGCTCTAAAACCTCCTGTCCTTTAGCAAGTGCTTCCTGGCATCTGCCATCTGTAAGGCAACCACGGACCATTTTCCAAAGGGGTATCACCACACCCTCTAATATGCCCTGCTCAGATGCAAAGTCAAGATCTTTGCCTAATTTATCCCAACTAGGTACAGTAAGGCTGCCCGAAAATGCAAACCACGGTGCAGCGATATCTACCTTTTGTAAAAATCTCTGTAAAGTACTATGTTTCACTTCCAGTCCCTTGGAACGTAACAGGCCATCTAGGGCCAGAAGAAGCGGACTTGAAGATGTGGCACCCATGACACAACAACAAAAGAAGTACAGACAGCAGAAGCACACTGACACGACGAAAGAAACACAGAAAACGAAAGTGAAAGTAGAAGCAAAAGTACACGGTGCAGCTGCAATAAAATGCAAGGCTTCCTCTTTCATTACAGAGGAACTGCCCCGCTTTAGTCGCGGATCCCACTTACTAGGGACTAACCCCGCTTTGATCGCGGATCCCACTTACCTGGGACTAACCCCGCTTTGATCGCGGATCCCACTTACCTGGGACTAACCCCGCTTTGATCGCGGTTCCCACTTACCTGTGATTAACCGGTGCACCACCCCTGACTACTGAGAGTTCTGGTTCCCGGGTTTCGGCACCACTTGTCGCGACCCCTTGCCAGCAAGGAAGACGCAACACTCGGGAATCTTCTCTCAGCAGTTTATTCAGGTCCCTTGATATTTCTTATTCTTTCTTCTTCTCCTCCCGGATGCCCTTCCCAGCCTTAATAAAGCATCCCAAGCCCCAATGCAAAGCTGCCGCGTGGAGCTTTCTCACAGGGTGGTGAAAATCATGTGCCAACTCTCTCAGATAAGGAGTTGTTTGTCACATACCACAGCGGAGCCAGTGCCATCTCGTAATGGCGACCATAGTCTGCAGATATGGCAGAAGCGGCTCACCACACCTAATGGCCCATCAGTGCAGGAATTGAGATTGGGACCAGTGTTAGCCTGTTGTGGAACAGTTCTCAGGAGAGCCATGGGAGCCCTGAGATTTTGGACTTGAATGTTGGCATCAAAAGAAAAGATACTCACTCTCTGAGAACATTCTGGGGCAGGTGAGAGATCCTGGAGATGACTCAGGCCTAACTCTGCCCCAAGGGCTCAGATTAGGTAAGGTCAAGGTTTTGTCTTGTACTTTCTTTCCATCCCCAGAGACCTGAATAATAATTGGTGAAAAAGATGGCTGGTTCTCTTGGCATACATTACTCCTGTACCTGTCAAAGAAGCCCAGTGGTTGGTATTCTGGGCTGCTATGGCTATCCAGCTATGCCATCATGCCCCAGAACCCTTTCTGTTTTTCATTTTGCAATCTATTCAATACAGCAATCAGGGGAAAGGGAAGAAGGAAAAAACAAAGATCTAGAGGCCCAGTTGCTTCCACTGATATCTCCTTGGCCAGCACAGAATTATAGAGACCCCTACCTGCAAAGAATATTGGGGAATACAGTTTGTTTTTTACTTTTAGTTTGGGTTTGGTTCTGTTTTTGGTTGTGGGGACTAAACCTGGATTGCTTAAGCACTGAACAACCATCCCCAACCCTTTTTATAGTTTAGAGACAGCATCTCTGTAAGATTTTTAGGGCCTCACTACATTGCTGAAGCTGTCCTTAGACTTGGGAGCCCCCTGCCTCAGCCTCTATAGTCACTGGGATTATAGGCATGTGCCACCAGGCCTGCCTTGCTTTTTTTTTTTTTTTTACATGCTGGAATTGGATCCTGGGAGGCCATCCTTACATGTGGTTTGAGTTACCTCCCTGCCTGGGTGAGAAGTGCTTAAACACAGCCTGTGTTAAAAAGCCTTCCCCACGATTTCCTAGTCCAAGGGCTTGTCCGTGCTGAGCCGTGCCTGGCCACTGACCTGAAGACCCAATTTCCGGCCCTGAACTTGGGATGCTGCCCCCCTTATCCTTCATTGGATTGGATTTTCCCTTGAATTTTTTGTTCCCCAATAAAAGCTCACTCCCTGGCATGCTCTCACTCTCTCGCTAGTCTCTTCTGTAAACCTCGCCACCACATTAGGTGGCTGGAGGCGGGAACTAGGAGAAGCCGTCTTGGAGCTGTGCTAAAGGTAATGAGAGTCTCTTTAATTTAAAACTCACTAGCAATTTCTTATGCACCAAATCTTCTTTCATGAAGCTCACGCTGGTCACGTGGCAGAGGAACCCAGAGCCAGTCACATGGGAAACACTTGTTTTACTACTGAACTGAACTTTCAGCCCTAAACCTGTCATTTTGAATTATTAGAAACCCATTTTATAAAATATAAGGTCCCAGTGAAATGAATTAGTGATACCTGGACCTGGACCTTAAAAACCAGTTGTGCTCAGGTGGCTTAGTACAGGCTCAGTGCATAGTCACTCGGTGGCATGAAAGAATGGGCATCAAGTGAGGAATGGGTCCTCATGGGCTGTTAAAGGAGAAATGCTGGATAGGTGGCCAGGCTGAGATATTGTTCTTTCATATGTGTTAGGGTGGTCATCCCAGATAGAGAAGGGGTACAGGGTGAGTTCATTTGGGTGGTTACCCACTGAGATACATCACCAGTTTTTAAATATTTTTTCATTGTTGATAGATCTTTATTTTGTTTATTTATATGTGGTTCTGAGAATCAAACCCAGAGCCTCACACATGCCATGCAATTCAATTGTGCTACCACTGAACCACAGGCCCAGCCTCATCCCTAGCACCTTTTATTTATTTATTTGATTTGGCCCTTCTGGGATTGAACTCTTGGATACTCCACCACTGAGCAATATCACCAGCCTCATTTTGTATTTTATTTAGAGTCTCACTAATTTTCTTAGTTCATCACCATTGTTGAGACTGACTATGAACTCTTGCTCCTTCTGCCTCAGCCCCTTGAGCTACTGGGATTACAGGTGTGTGCCACTGTGTGTGGGTCCCCTTTTCTTTCTTGTTTTTTTTTTTTATTATTTTGATAAAGGGTTAAATTATTTCTCAGGAACTCACTAAGTTAATGAGGCTGGCTTTGAACTCTCAATACTCCTGCCTCAGCCTCCACATCCACTGGAATGACAGGCCTGTGCCACTGAGCCAACTCTAATACAATTTTTAAAGTTATTTATTCCATGGTAACATGGATCTATTTAAACTTGCAATCAAAAAACATACATATAATATATTCACTTATTATAAATAAATTTTTAAGAATTAGCATATGACATTTTTATAAAAATAGATGTCATGAAAATTACTCCCATTGACCAAATGTGACCCATAAAATCTTGAAAACATGGATATTTGATTTATATATTTTTATTCTTTTTACAGATTTATTATTATAGACAAGTTCAAAACACTGAATGAGTGAATGCAAACAATTATGCCAAGTTCCAAAATTACTAATTGAGGATAATATTTTTTTCCTAGTAATGACATTTATTTTCCCACAAATACTGCATCTGGCATTTATGTGTTAAAGCTAAAAAGTTGATTACACAGAAACTGAAACAGAAATGCTTCCAAGATTTATGATAAGAATGAGAAAGAGATTGATTGTGTGTAAGGAGTGCCAAAATCAGTTAAGACCAGAAAGTAACTCTTAGGTTTTATGGCACAATAAGGTGATTATGTTCTATAATAACTTCTTAAACAAATCAAAATAGCCAGAAATTTGCAGATTTCAAACAAAGAATAATAATTTTAATTAGATGAAAATTACCCCGATCTGATAATTTCACACTATATACACATGTTGAGTTACAATAATGGGTCTCATATCCAAGTACAAATAGTAGATTCCAGTTAAAAATTAAAATAAACAGAAATCAACTCTTTGATGTTTTAACCAAATATCTACATCACCTCAGATTTTAAAATGGTATCCTATGTTCATAAATATTTTTTTCTATTTTGTTTTTTCTTACTATCCTGTCTTTTATATCTAAAAGGTCTAAAGAGTCATGGAATGATTTAGCCTCATCCACATGGTTTTCTGATGACTGCTATTTTTTTTCAAAACTTGTTTACACTTTATTTTCTTATTTTATTTTTTATATGGTGTTGAGGATTGAACACAGTTTCTCACATGTGCTAGGCAAACACTATACCACTGAGCCACAGTCTTAGCCCTGATGCCTGGTATTTAATAATATGTGGCTTGAAACAATTTAAAGTACATACCTACTATTTCAGACACTTGACTTAAAACACAACATGCCTTGTATAGAAACTATTCTATCAGATTAACATCAAATTTTCTGTATCAATTTTATGTGTGTTTTTTTTTTACTGAAGAAATACATTGCTTCCTACAAGCAGATGAATATTGGTATTTTATGGAAGTTCATCTTTTAGGCTTGGGCCCAATTCTTGTTCTTTAATTAATAACATTACAATGAAATGACTTTGAGTCTATCTGAACTGTGACTTTAAGTACAATCCTTTATTCCAGATGATTGAGGAAAAGACAATAATAATATATTTCTACTGATATTCAATAGCTGGACTTTGGTCACTTAAGATATTTTTTCTGGTCATAATAATAACATATATACAAGGAAGATAGCTACATTGGGGATTCAAAGACAGGCCTAAAATACTGCCAAAGAGCTTTCTACACATATTGCTATAATATTTTAACATTATGAAAACAATTTGAAGCAAAAACATATGTAGCCATTATTAAAAGAAAAAATTTAAATCTATTAAATCACATATATGAGGAATTGCATAATTAAAACATAATGGCCAGCATTTCTACTGAGGACTTTTTATTTCAGAAACCCATCCATATTTGATACTTGTTATTCTTTCATACACAATATCTCTAGAATATATGTAATGTGACTCCTTATATGTCATACACGATGATCAGATTTAGCATCAAGGTAACACTTTAACTCAATAAAAGATTATAAATACAAATTAAAAAAATCACTAGAGGGCATGATTTTCAGTGTCATATTAGATAATTTATTAAAGGCATTAGTTCTTGTAATAAATGTCAAAAGACAGCACTAAAAAATACATCCATGTGCACACCTACTACATTAAGATGCATTTTTGAGAAGGCTGCAATTCTTTACTTTTGTGCAATCCTTCCATTTCAATTCACTGAAAATAATAGAGTTTTCAATATGTTCCTACTGCTTAATCAAGAAGAGAAAGATGAAATCAAAGTAACACACTACCACAGAAAACCTCAAGATGAGATTATATCAAGAACTATTTTGATAATATATGGTAATTCTGAATCTATAAGAAAGCCTATGTACAGTGGGAGCACAACTACCATTACATAATCCAGATATAATTCGGTAATAATATTGGAATGGCACCTGGAGGATATTAGAGGGACTTGATAAACGAAGTGAGAAAATGTGTTTTGGGTGAATCCACATATATCCCTGGTAAGAGGATAGGCTGAGCTTGATGAAGATGACACTATTTGAAACAAAGGCTTCTTCTTCATTTTCTCCTAAGATATATACTATTAATATGGAATATGAAAAAAATGAAAAAGATCAACAAACTATATTATTTATTAATAAAAGAAACATTTTCCTCTGAAGTTTATTTTGAGATTTCAGCTAACACCATAATTTTCTTCTGAAACTTCACATTCCTTTTCTAGCACAAGATCTAGCCCAAGAACTTTACCATTGGTTTCTTGGCCCTAATACATCTAGGTTTGCTAATAATTATGGGGATCATAGTTACAGATGTTTTGTCTCATAATTTTTGAGATGACATCAAATAAAAATTAATAATCTACTTTCACAGTTTTTTGGGGGGTGCTTCTCCATTTGTACCACCTTCCCACTGAGTGTTCTCTATGACATCACCTTCAGCCCCAGAAGCTTCTGCTTGGCAAAGTTCAACCATCAATTCTCACATCAGAGCCTGTGATTCCTTGTTCCTTGTGGGTATTCTACATGTTTTTGAATGCTTGATTCTCATTGTCTTCTACTGCCATCATCAATGTGACCAAACATGATCTTGTATTCACTAGTGTATGCTGAACAATTGTACCAATGTATTACTTTCTAAGGCATTTATTTTCAATATTGGGGGTGTTCCAGGAAGTCTTTTTTCTAAGGCTTATGTCCTCAGGTCTTTCTAAAAGTCAATAAATAGATAAAACTCTAACTAAAAAATAAATAATGTTATCACTATTAATACATGAACATTAAAATAAATAAACAATATTTAAAACTCTCAGCCCATAGGTGTAAGGACTTAGATAACATAGATCAATTTGGTGGAAGACACAAAATACCAAAATGCATTGTATCCTTGGTGATCTTTGTACTGGGAAGAAATTATTGTTTTCAGCATTGGGTAGGACACTGCTGTTTTCTTCTGTAACCATGACATGGTATCAATCATATGGAAAAAGAAAAAAAAAAATAACAGAAATAGGAAATGGTTCTCTCAGAAAAAAAAAAAAAGTACAAGCACATTGTGATAATGCACAGAATATCCAGAATGTGGCCTCTGTATATGGGGCATCTACAGAAAGCATGAACTTGTATACCTACTGGGAGAAAGAAAAATGTTGCAACCCTCCAGCGAATTGGGCTTTATTGTTTGAAAGTATAAAAAATAGCCATTGATAAAGCAATATTTCTTGCAGGACTGAACATTGAATGTACATTTGCAAGAATATAAAATAGATTCCCAGAGCTATTCAATACAGAAATATTGTTAAGTAATGAAATTCAGAAATAGCCCAAATGTCCATCATTTGTTTAGTTCCAATTTCATCTATCTATTTCATGGAAAGTTAAGATTTTTGCATATGTGGAGTGTTTTCCAGGTTGTTTCATTGAGTGAAAAATAAGGGGCAGAAAGCATATACAGGAACACTCCCTTTGGGGTAAGAAAGAAATTTACATAATAACATATTACTCTTATTACCTCCTACCAAAAAAAAGAAACAGTAAGAATATATACTAGAAACAATTAAATCAGTTGTTCATGAAGGGCAATGTTTAAAGATTAGTGGGGATGGAATATAGGTGAGTCTTCAGTGTATTTTAATATGGGTTTATATTTGAGCCACATAAACAAAAATCATGTTCAAAACAGAATTAAATCAAAGGACAAAAATCAAGCCCAACAGACAGGTAAGAGTCTGACAACACAAACATGAACCATACTATTCTGTGACTAATTAATTTCTTAAGCTTGCATGATTTCCAGGATCTCTTCTCCAATGTGAACAAAATGTTTACCTAAAGTAGCAATGCTTGCTGTGATGTAACATTTACTGATCAGTAATTGGCAATAAAAGATCACAGGATTCATATGCAATGTTTAGTGTCAGCAGAGCAAGGGACAAGATGGGTTTTATGCTTTCTCCATTAGACTGGAGTTTACAAGAGCAGCGGCCACTTCTTATCTAGTGTGAGCAGCCTGGTGAATATATAGATATGACTATTAATATACATTGAAGAATTCTTTGAAAGTTTAATGCCAAGAACACAGAGAGGACTTGACAGTTACTTTCCGGTCCAGGTTTCAGAAGCTTAGCTATACACACTTGGGGGAAAATGACCAGTCCTAGACCCTGTGTGAGTATGTATTTTAATGTTGTGGTAGTTTATCATGAGCCTAGGCAGACAAAGGTGGGGTCCTGCAGGTTATTAAGTCATGGAATAGGATTATTGTCATTTATTAAAAGAAAGTTACAAAGAAACTTCTCAATTTATCCTGTGAGGACAGAGATGGTGTACTTCCTTACTCTCATCAAGCTGCTATAATAATCTATGGTAGACTTGGTGGTTTATAAGCCACAGACACTCATTTTTCACAATGTGTAAGATCAAGGCACAAGGCAATTCAAAGTTTGGAAAGGATATTTCTAATGGGTAGAAGCTTCTGGCTGTGTCATCATTTGGTGGAAGAAGCTATCTAGCCTGTAGCACTGTTCATTATAACATTAATTCTACTGATGAAGTCTTCAGCCTCAGGACCTCAACTCCTCCCCAAAGACTCACCTTCTAATACCATCACCTTAATGGGGAGGAGTTCAACCAAGTTACCCAAGGAGACACAAACCTTCAAATTAGAGCTTTCTATGAAAAAGCAAGTTCTCAATAGTCAACAAACCTGTTAGAGACTTGATCTTGGACATCTGAGCTTTCAGAAGTCCACAAATGAATTTTTTTTTTTTTTGTAAGGTATATGTTTCTAGTACTCCCTTAGAGGAGTCCAAACAGACTAAAATATATTTAAAGTGATAATTCTGTCTTTTCAATTGTTCCTTCAATATGAACTCTTCCCTGAATTTACACAGGTTATCAACTCTCTGGGCATCCCTCCATGTATGTGCCTATGTACATGCACATACAACAGCAAGGAGCTTGGGTCTTTCCACCAAGCCCAATCCTCATATTCTGCATTTCTACATGTCAAATTTGGGAACCACCCACTTGGCCCCATCCCTTCAAGGCAGGCAAAGGCCTCCTGTGGTGTTACTCTCTGAGCTACCTCCTTAAGATAGGAGTGAAGCCTCCTTCTACCCTGCACTCTGAACTCTGCTCTCACCTCCTCACTGGCCCTGCCTATATCCTGGTTAGAGCCAGGCCTTCCATTGCACCTGTACATCATTTTCCTGCTCTATGACCTGATCATTATGTGCCAACACTTTACCATGCTCATCTGTGCATTTTGTCCCTCTGTTCCCACAGCAACAATGAAGCTGCCATTTGCTAGCTGTGTGACCTTAAGCAAGTTAACTCGACACAGCTGAGCATTCCTGTCCTGCAACATGGGTGTAAACATGGCTTCAACTCATGGAGTTCTTATTGCCAGTGAAGAGGTCAGGGATAAAATTCTCAAAAACAATAGTCCAGTACATGGTCATCAATTGCTCCTGATGTCATTAAGTGTCACCATTACTAGCTGTCAATCCCACTTCACAACATGGGAAACATGAATCCTTTAAAAGGAAAAAAAAATAAATAAATAAAATAATTAAGTTCATGTGGCCAGTGGGCCCAGGTTTGCTCTGACTCTAGATTCCCTACCCCCAACCAGAGCTCAGGGCAGAATAAATACAAAGGTGCCACATGAGGAGAGGATTAATGTAAAGCAGATAAAGGCAGTTTCATGAATGGACAAAAGGGAAAGAATTAAGGGAAGGAAACAAATCCTATATCTGACACTTGGAGAATCAGGAGATTTTACCTTCACATTGACTCCCTCCTCTTGAGAACAAAACTGTAATGAAAACAGACCACTGAGACAGGTTAGTCATCAATGCAGACAATAAAGGACACTCTGGAAGTTACCAGGCTGGTTGGTGCATGTACAAATAGTCAGAGCCATGGATTGGAAGACCTCAAATGGTTCACAGGAGACCTTTTGCTTCCTCCATCTTCATTCCCTGGTTCACACAATGGCAGGCTGAGCTTGGACCCTGAAGGTCCTGTGTGCTGGCAGGTGATATTCCCAGAAAATATCATCTACACATATTTTCACAAGTTTACTCATTCTACTCAGCCATAAACAAGAATGGAATTATATCATTTGTGGGAAATGAATGAATCTGGAGAATATAAAATTAAATGAAATAAATCAAATGCAGAAAGTCAATTGTCAAGTCTTCTCTCTCACATGTGAAAGGTAAAAGAAAAATGGAGTTGAAAAAAGAAGTGGATCTCAAAAAAAAAATTGGAGAAAGAATAGTTGAGTTTAGACTGATGAAAGAGAGGATAATAGAGATGATTCAGGCACTGAGAAATGAGACTGGTCAATGATGTTATGCCCATATACGTATAGGTCACAATTGAACATACTAAGAAAATAATTACAATGTCCTAAATTAAATGACATTTTTGGTACCAGTGACTGAAATTCAGCAAGCTTCACCATTGAGCAATATCCCCATCATAAGTCCTATTTTTGTATTTTTTTAAACAGGGTTTTGCTAAGTTTTTCAAGGCTTTGTCCAAAGACCTAAAGCTGGGTGCCCACAAAGCAAAAATACAAAGGACTGTCATCCCCCTGGCTTATGGAACACTCACTAGGCACTAAGTGCTAACTATCTATGACTTCATTTAATTCTCACTATAGTCTTGGGAAGCAAGTGGCATTATCCCCATCTTAAAGATAAGTAAATAGGAGAGAAATTAAAGATCTAAGGAGAGAAATTAAAGATGTATTCAAGCTAAGTGAGGTGGCACATGTCTGCCATCCCTGCAGATTAGGAGCCTAAGGCAGAAAGATTGTGAGTTCAAAGCCAACCTCAGCAAAACTGAGGTGCTAAGCAACTCAGTGAGACACTGTCTATAAATAAAAATACAAAGTAGGACTGGGGATAAGACTCAATGGTTATGTGCCCCTGAGTTCAATCCCAAGTACCAAAGGAAAAAGAAACTATTCAAGCCTCCATAAATATATAAAAGCCAGAATACATATGTATGATACGTACTCAGGACCTTGGTCCATTAAAATTTATATTATACTAATCATAACATCTAGGAACCTCCCTGCAAGCTTAATAAATCCAATGCTTGAGAGTACTCCGCAGAGATTTTTTTTTCTCTGACTGGAGCTAAAGTCCAGGTATCAGGGTGATTGACTCTACTGCTCACAATTAGAGATGCAATCACTTTTATATTAAAAATCAGGGAAACTTAGACAAAATGATTGGATTCACCTACTCAATGTTGTGCATCAAGTCCACAGGAAAACCAGGGTGTGTGTCTGTACTTCTGTAGCTCTCCAAAGAGATCTCTGTGGCTCCAAACAAAAGAAGACTCCACAAAGCTGAGGGGACACAAGCCAACCCCTCTGCCACAACTCACCCCACAATACTCCTAGGGAATAAGTGTACATAGAGGAGAGAATTCCAGGTAGTAACTTGGTGATCAATGGACAATGCCACACAAGGAAATAGGGAATAATCCAATCCAGCAAAGGCAGAGGAGTGGCTGGGCCAGGATGGGGGCTGGCCTATAGGATAAACTTTTCCAAGGCACATGAAGCCCAGGGCTTCCTCCTCCACAAATGAGCCTTGCCTTATCACACATAGGCTTGTTCAACTATTTATGCCCTTCTCCTATTTTATTTTTCTTTTGCACATGGCTTTGAAGGTCTCAAGATTTGGCATTTCTTATAAATTTTTTTCTGCAGCTTTCAAACTACTCCAAATTCAACCATGTGGAAAATTACCTGTAGGCCTTACAGGTTTTAATTGATTTTATTATCATTTAATTCAAGTTTCCAAATCTCTCTCAAAATACCTTTTTTTTTTCATTTTTATGATACTTAATACTCTTCACACATTGACAATGGTTGTGATAAAGCAGTATCTTCTGACTCCAACACTGGAATTTCAGTGACCTGCTTGAAATGATTGTACTTTCTTTTGATTCTAAATCACAAGTCTCCATTTTATTTTGTATGCTTTATATAACTTTATATATAGTACAGACAAGACTAAGCTAATATTACATGGTTTGTCTCAGAGAAAGGGCAGGCCTCCCTTCTACCTCCGTTAGTGAATATGATGGCTCATCACAGGTTCCTTAGGGTTGCCTTTCAGCATGGGCTCTGACACAGCTCCATGTTCAATCTTCCTGTGATCTCCTCAGCATGTAGCCTTCTGTTGTTGTTGTTGTTGTTGTAGTTCTTCTTCTTCTTCTTCTTCTTCTTCTTCTTCTTCTTCTTCTTCTTCTTCTTCTTCTTCTTCATCTACTTCTTCTTCTTTTGAAATTTCAGATTAATTTATTTAATTAATTATTAACTTTAATTAATTAATTATTAATCATTGATTAATTATTACTTTTAATATTTTACACAGAGCCTGAATCACAAAAAAAAAATCCATTTTAGAAATGGTGGCATGCAGAAACAACACTACCCAGAAACCAGGTGCTTCATGTGAGAAAAAGCTAGGGAAGAGGAGCCTATCACACATGATAGAGAGAGGACCCTCAGAGCCATGGTGTAACCATGGAAGGTGCCAGAAATCCCTCACCCCAAATTGGAGGCATTGTAAATTGTTTAATTTGACTGGACTAATTTGATCTTATGATCAGAGTAATAGCAATTTTGTTTGTACATGATTCCAATTGAGATGCCTTTCCAAATATGTCCAGAAAAAAATTTGGAGACCAGCTCTCCCAGGATTGCTGTTATCCACAAAAGAAGAAGTAAAATTAAGAGACAGCTTACGTGTTACACTGGGAAAGCCACAGTTCTGTGTTTTCCAGGGAGATTTTTGTCATATTTCTCTAGACAATAATATTATAGGCCTGCAGAGACAGAACTTAAAGATGTCTTTCCTTAAAACGTGCAACTCTTTAGGCTATTACCTGCAAAACATCATCCTTTGCCTCATCCATCTGGATAAGTGCCTCTGCATTCTTAGATTCAGAAGTAGTGTGCAGTTGGGTCATGGAAAGGCTGTGGAATGAGGAAATTTTAGCATACTAGTGAGGTTTCTTGTATATGCAGGAGAGAGACTTCAGCTCCAATAATTTTACTCAATCCAGAGGACTGTGTTCTGTATGGCACATTGAGGATATTTTCTTCTAACAATGTTTGCTTCTTTAATTTTATATCCTCCTAAAATGAGTCATTTTTAATAGGTAATAATGATTAATTTTAGTTTTCCATTTGTTCTAAGTTTAATGAGTTCTATTGATACAACTTACATATGGAATGTCATCTACAGATTTTAAAAATTACTTATTTGTATACATATTATAAAAGAAGACATGAGTTTTAACTTGATATTTTATAAATTTTTATTTTATTTTATTTTCATGTGGTGCTGAGGATAAAACCAAGGACCTCACATATGCTAGGCAAGTGCTCCACCACTGAGCCATATCTCCATCTGTAATTTATCATTTTTTATAAACTTGCTTCTGTAATATTAAAAAAATAAAATAGAACTACTATTGATGTGAATTCTATAATTTGAGTAATTATATTTTTTTTTTAAATTTTAAGAATGAAATGATATTCTATGTTCAAAACTTCATTTCATAGAGGGCAATATAACAATGCCATAAACTAATTATATTTCTCATAAAGTCTTTGGATCCAATTTAACTCAAAAGATTAAAAATTTCCTGATCCTGTACTCTTTCAGTTAGGAAATGACAAATGAGAGAATCATGATAAAAGGGTTTGGAAGCACACTAAATATTTTTGAAAATCAAATGAATGTACTAGTAATTTCCCATTCCCGATTAAAAATAAACAGGAATATAATTTCCAAGTTTAGAGGAGGAATATTTGTGTTAATTCATTCTTTATGTATTAGTTTCATGTGTGTATATATATGTGACTATATACATACATATATACCCTTTCCCATTTCTGTCACAATGAAAATGTCTGAATCTAATTTTTCTTAAAGGAACATTTAGGTCAGTAGAATCCCATTCTACCCTGATCACTGTACTTAAATTTCTGATTTTTTTACAAACTCGGTTGTTTGTAAGTTCTTTTTTTGCTTGTTTGTTTGTTTGTTTTTTGTCTTTAGCATGAACAAATAAGTGTAAACATATCTCTTTCTCTGGTCACTGAAACACAAAGAACAAAATGACAAAGGAAAGCCAAAGTTTTGGGGAAGTAAAGCAGGACTTGAATTTTACATAACTACATCAATCAGAGAGACAGACTGCACTTTAGGACTCCTTGGGTTTCCCAGTAATGACAGCTTGACATCTGTGAATAAGCACCTGTCTGGCTTCCTATTTCTTTACTTTAAGTTTAAACAGATCTTAACTTTATGATCCATATAAATTTATTGATCTTCGACTATGAGAAAACTCTAAGGCTAGACTCTGGAATGAGGAGTTCTTTAAGCCACTGTGCATTTTCTAGCTTGCATGGTAATTGCTCTCTAATTTAGAAACTGTATGATTACCAAGAGTTTTTTTTTAATTCTATAAATAGAAAGAGGCATATAACTCATATAAGCATATATTACATTAATACATCTAAATACATGAAGCACGTGAGATCACAAAACAAAAATTTAGAACTAAAACTCCTCACAAAGCTATAAAATGTGCTGCAATTACAAAGCAAAATAACTGTCTTTTAGGTCCAAAGCATGTGTTTTCAAAGTCCTGTAGCGAATAAATGTCTATACCTTCTTTATTCCAAATTTATTGCTGTGCATGCATTATCGTAATTTGTTTGAAGGATCATGTGTTGATATAGTGTTTCATTTCAAAAAACTCTCTTAAAAGAACTAAGAATTTTTCTTGTAACATCATCCATAACTAATTGTATTAGTACCATAGTTATATGGTGAATTTTGAGCCTATTGGAGAAGTTTGCTTAAAATTTAAAAATTCTGTGTCACTGAAAAGGTAGGAGATATATTATATTAAAGCTGACCTTATTGTTTAGGAAAGAGAAATCTGTCAAAGGAAATATATCCAGGTATTTGGTCATTTTTGCGGTACTGATCTGTGTATAATAAGTAAAATTTAATTTTATTTGCAGATTTATGGAACTGTGCTTCAAAATAAATGTGCCTTGAGAAATAATATTAGTGTATTTAACCTCTACATCTATGTCTAGAAAATTTACATAATATCATAAAAATATATGTTTTGTGTAGAAATGCTATTCACTGTATAGTGTTTTGAGGAGATTCATGGATTTGGTATTTTTGCTTCAAATATGTTTTGTCAAAAATAAACAGAACTTGGTTATAAAGCTTTTTGTTTTATATTATATCATCAATTTATGGTGAAATTTTTATTCTCTTTCAAGCACAACTATATATAAAAAATAGTGATTCTTTTTTTTTTTAGTGTTATGTTATCTTCCAAAATTCTTATCCTTTGTGAAAAAAAGATAATTTTGTAGTGCAGAATTACATCCTAATAAAGCCTATTTTATTTCCTCCAATTTTAATCATGGATCTAAATTTATATTTAAATGTATTGAAAATTTTTGATTGTGTATTATAAGCCCATAAACTAACTATTTTACTTAGAGATCTGGATCTTCAAATATACAAGTCTATTTTACTGACAATGAATTAAAGTAACAGTAAAAGAGAAGCATAAAATGAGACAAACCTCCACAATGAAAAGAGGAGGTAATCTTCAGTGACAAAAAGACTTTAAAGAACTTCTGGAAATGTTGTGCATCAAGTCCACAGGAAAACCAGGGTGTGTGTTTTTATCCAGCCTCTGATGCTGCACAAGATGAATGAGGACTGGGTAAAATAGTGGTTTCCAGTCACCATATTTTATCTATGAATTAAACACCTTCTGGAAAACAGAAAGTCTGGAAGTAGATGAAGGATGCATTTGAGTTCTAATTAGGGCTTTCCAGGAGGTGGATTAAGACCATGACTAGGCACCTTGGAAGTCCATAAGTTAGTGTGCTTCAGATCAGCACAATGGAAATAAAGGGAAGGAAGCACATTTGCGTACACAGACTCTGGGGTTGCAGTCTAATCTCAAAGGAGGCTTCTGCTTACTCAAAGTGAAATTATGGATCTGTCTTGCACTCTTGTATTTTCATACTTGAGACATGGAGTGTGATTTACATGAGTCTCAAACGGTCTTGAGTTTAGGAAACCTTAAATGGTAATAGCCAGAAAAACTATCTTCTACTAATGAAAATATTTTGAAAAGACCACTTTCAGCAATTGTCTGGGAAATGAATCCTTCAGTCCTAATGGTGCCATAAAGCATAGTTCCCTGTAGTAACACCACAAAAACTCACTTTTCAGTCTAAGTTCTGTACTTAGTTTATGGTACTGGTGAGACTCTATTCCTGAAGAAAACTTATAAGAATGGAAAACAGTGCAATTAATTACAGTTTTGACAGCTGTGTAGACTGAATGTCAAATTAATAGTCATCTTATGTCTCTTCCTCTGTTCAGTTTAGACCCACTAAACATACTTCTTTTGGTCTCTATACTCATCCCCAAATCATTTGAGGCTCCTCACTATAATTTTCTCAAGACACAACTACTGCACTGATCCTTTTACAATTCATGTATGGAAAGTGAATACTAAAAAATAGAGAATTGGATCATCTGTTTTCAAATTGAATCATCTGATTTTTATCTTCAAATATACAATAGATTTTTATATTTGGATACAGTGGATACCATGGTCACAGACCAATAGTAATATTTTTATTTTTGTTAAGTGTGGTCTGATTCAATTTTAGGCATGATGTATTGGCACTTTATTAGTGGTACTTGCTTAGCATTGCAACATGGAATCAATGTCCTTCTGGTGAGGAGAGTGAATTGACCTACCTAGGATTGTAATTTCTCCTCTTGCTTTCTGTTTTCTTAGTACATAGAATTTAGAGTCCTCAGGTGCAGTTTAAATTTTAGTTGGAATTTTGTTAAACATCCTGTTGGTAAAGGGTCCTCTTAAATAATTAGGATTTCTAAAAGTGGAGGATGCAGACGCATGATGTAAGAAAATATGATTGCCAAGTGCATTAATAGGAGTGATGGTGAGTTAAGACTCTTAAACTTTGACACTCTGGTTCCTGGATCTATATATTGTGTCTCTTGGTAGCACAACCTGATATAGTGATGTGAAATTTAAGAAGTGTTAGCAACACCATCACCTGTTCCAGAATTCTACCAGGCCAGCAGCTTTTTGTTTCTATTTTTTAGATGATAATACAGTGGATACCATGGTCATAGACCAATAGTAATATCTTTATTTTTGTTAAGTGTGACCTGATTCGATTTTAGGCATGATGTATTGACACTTTATTAGTGGTACTTGCTTAGCATTTATTGTCTGTAAAAACAAAATTAAAAAAAAAAAATGTTTGGGTTTTTCTGGTTAAAATTATTTCTGGGTTAAAAGACATCCACTTGTTAATTTATTATGAGAAAATGAAGAAAAGAATGATGCTTTAACAGGAACCTAGAGATAGATCTCTCCTCCTAGCTGGCTAGATATTTGGAAGAAGCATTTGATAGATAAAATATGGTGACTGGAAACCACTATTTTACTCAGTCCTCATTCATCCTGTGCGGCATCAGAGGCTGGATAAAAACAACTAGCCAAGTCCAGTTGTCGACTAGGTTGTCTTGTACAATATCCATGATGTATGTGCTTTGGTATGTGATAGCATGAAATCCCATTATATTTACACTTCATTGTCTCTCTCAGAGATCCGTCCTTATTACTGTACCCCCCAAATTTTATAGTCTTCAAAGTTCCTTCTAAATCCTTGACCAAGTCTTGATTTCTTCTTATTATTTTATGTACCTTCTTATGTACCTTCTTACCTGAGGTAACTTATTTTTCCACATGAAATTAAGGATGAAGTGTGCTGCCAAGTATTATGCTCTTTAGAACGAGTTTTTTTTTTTTTTCATTTTTTATTTTTCAAGGGTAATCCTGAAAGATACTGTACAATGGTGTTATTTTATTTCACTTCACTTCTAAATGAAGATAACTCATATTTATTTCTAGTAATATTTTGATAGAGGTTGGCCAATTTCCTCTTCTATCTGATTCACAAAAGGGACCTTTTCCCAAAGAAAGAAATGAATAGGTGTTGTATCACACCTTTGCTCTGAAATTGATTGGGGTTTTCTGAGAAAGAGTGTAACTTCAGTGACTATCTTCTTGGTTAGTTATTTGCTTAGTTATTTGTCACTATCTACAAATGTGACCTCAGGTGAAATGCCAAGGAAGATAGAGAGTAAAATAAGTAGAAGTTATCAATTGATTATACTTTTGTAACTGAAGTAAGGTTTGTGAAGTACTATATGACTTGCATATTTCTCTGCCTTCCATTTAAAATCTTTATTTTTATGTATCACAAATAAACTTCTAAAAATATAATTTACATCTATTATTTTTCTAATCCTGTTCATGGTTTCTCTAATTTCATGATTATATAAATTTTTATAACTGACACTAACTTGATAATCTGTGTCATTTCCTGGTTTACAAACACTTATTGATTTTTGTCTCTTTTTAGTTATAATTGGCCTCCAGTGACTAAGGGAAGCCTGCTCCTTAGTCAGACTTCCAGTCTGCTCCCCCCCAGCCCTGCTTCAGCCTCTCAGCTTCCCAGACCCTCATGCAGTTGGTTGTAAATTTTTCCAGAAGCTGTTTTACTGTCTACTTTTCAGGACAAAAAATAAAAATCATAACTTAAAAAAAGATACTTTAGGGCTGGGGATATGGCTCAAGTAGTAGCGTGCTTGCCTAGTATGCATGACACACAGGGTTTGATTCTCAGCACCATGTGAAAAAAATAAAGATATTGTGTCCACCTAAAACTAAAATGAATATTTTTTTTAAAAAAAGATACTTTAAAAAGTAAAATGTAGAGGGAGAAAGTAGCAACATTTTTTTTTGTAATTAGGCTTTTTATTTATTTATTTATTTTTATTTTTTTTATTATTAGTTGTTCAAAACATTACAAAGCTCTTGACATGTCATATTTCATACATTTGATTCAAGCAGATTAATAGGCTTTTAAAAAAATTTTTAATATTTGTCTGATTTCAATGTGGGTCACCCACTAACACTTCATCAAAATAACAGTTTCTTTTCTGAGTTCAGGTGACCAAGGAATAGCCACACCCTTGGAACAAAACAAAACACACACACACACACACCAAAAAAGAGAAAAAAAAACAAACAGAATTATCCTTAACCTAACTTTTTATATGATGTCTCAGATCCCCTTAACTTTGCACATTAGCTTCTTTGTTCAGTTGAATTGTAACTGCTTTTTGTATTTGGAACGATTGTGACTATTGAACTTGAAACATTTTATTCTGGGCATCTTGGTGGTTTCTGGTGAGGTTACGTGGGTGAGAGGGTGAAGGGAAAGTGAGGAATTCTTTCCTATTATAACATGAAGTTCCCCCCACAGTCTGTTCTCAGGTGCCAGACCTCAATTATTTCTTACAGTGGTATACTTTGATTATTTTTACTTCCCTTTACCCATAAGTTTTAACAGCATTTTATCAAACTGTGCTTATTAAGATTCATTTTTTAAAATAAAGTTATAGTTTGCCTAACCAGTCTGCACTTATTGCTTATGGTTTCACTCACCTGCTATGCCTGTTTTTGGTCTGAAAAACAGATATATTATTTTCCATATTTTATCCATTTTCCTACATGTATATACTGAAAAGAAAATTAGGTCTGGAAATATTCCATTTTGATTGAATACAATAATCAAGAAAATAAATTTTAAATATGCTAAATATATCTCCAGATTTTCTCAAGTAGCTATGCTTAAAACAAAGAAAATATCCTGAAACGAAAAACCATGGTCAGCTTCAAGAAAGCAAGAATAAAACCCAAGAATTTATCCTTAATGATGGATTATATATGATAAATACAGAATAAGCACAAGAGTTAAAGGAAAAATAGTATTCAATCTGGTATTCTAAAATGAAGCAGATCGTCCATCAATGATAAATAAAAATAGATTTTCATAAATAATAAAAATCTAAAAAGCTATTTCCCATGCCTCATTTCAAAGAGAGTTACTCAATATAGAAGAAAAAAAATTTAAAAAGAGAGCAGAGTTGGTGGACAGAAACAGTGGCTCTAACTGCAGAGCTCAAGAAAGTTATGCTTATTCTGCAGTAGACCTTGAAAATAGTTTTTTAGCATACCTCAGTCCTACCTTTAAAATGATGGTTTAATAGAAATATTAGCTAGTGAGTAGTCAAGTGATTGAATGTAGCAAATGTTAGAAGATTCTAGTGGTCTATTTTTTCTCACCATAAAAAAATGAATATTAGAAAATACAGGAAAAACAAATGATGAAAAAAAGAAAGTAAAAACATACTAAACACAAATAATGGAAAGCCAAGTTCTGTATATGAAACACAGTAAAATGTGCACTTTTTGTAAAATTTAATGGGAAAGAAGAAAGTAGTACTGATTGTTCTTGATGGTAAGAACATCCCTCCATGAGCAGCATTCATGTCCTGATATTGGATGTCAGAAAGGCTAATAAATTCAATAAAGAAATCATTCTTAATTTTGGTGTGTGTTTTGTGATGAAAAGTATCTTAAAGTCAAATTTGTGAAAATGCTTATGGGTTTTTAACCTTCATAAATTTTCTGTAGACAAAGAATGCAACACATAATTATTTTTTAAAGAGAATAACTGAGGAAGCATGAACACAGGGACTTGTAACTATTAAAAAATAGAGTGGGTGTGGTGGCCTGTACAGATGCTGATACTCAGAAATAATAAAGTGTCCAATGTAAATTAAGCAAGAAATCCCAGAACACATACCGTAAATGATAATCAGTTAAATGCTAAATCCTTTTAATATTTGATTAATTAGGCCTGAAGAAAAAGAAGTGGCCCCATAAGTTAAATTGGTTTTCCTCCCTCTCTCATTGCAATTATAAAAAAATAATGGGAACACCTAAAACATTGTGTAGGGTCTTCTATTTATATTTCAATATTATGATCAATATAATCAAACAACTCATAGTAGATATGGCTAAATTTAGTTTCCTTTTAAAACTTTACATAGTTGCAGATAGAGTGTAGGCTGCTGATCTGGGTGTAAATTTTGGAAACTACTGTTTTATATGGCACTGGGGATTGAACTCGGGGTGCTTTATCACTCATATATATATATATACAAAATTATTTGATATTTTATTTTGAGACCTGGTCTCACTTAGTTACCAAGGCTGGTCTTGAAGTTGTGATCCTTCTGCCTCAGCCCCTATGATATTTAGGATTACAGGTATGTACCACCACATCAGGCCTGGACACTACTTTTTTTTACATGCATCTAATAATCAAAATTATTTTAAATATTTTTGCATTTTCTTTGATATAAAATACTCAATACTATCTTACTAAATTGGTTTTGACCCTAATATTTTTTTTGAAAAGGCAAATATTCATGTTGAGTAGTTATACTTTTTTTTTCTTACCATAACAAGATTTACGCATTAGATTCTATCCTGAGTTAGCAAGTCAATTTCATCCGTGTTTTAGAAAAAACAAATTGCTATAAATTTTTTCCGGTAAGTGTTTTAATCGAAATACCTTCCTCTTAGTCATAATCAAACAACAAAAAAAAAAAGATAGGAGAAAATTTAGTAAAGTCAAAAGCTAAGAACCAACATTTGGCCAGTTCTTGTTTCAACCAGATGTTTATGATTTGATTGTTTCTCTTTTAAATTTCTTCTTCTGATTTCTCTGATGGCCTTTTCTATGATATTTAATAGTCAGCTTCATTTAAAAGCACTTGCTTATGTGAAAAGTGGAAACTAAGGGAAATAAATATCTGAAACAAATTCATAGTACTCAATATGTTTCTCATGATTATATACAGTTTCCTCCCACCATTCTGGGATTTCAATTTATAGAGCTTTAAATGACTTCCATTCCTCACTATATTTCACTATCAGCACATTCAGAAAGAATTTCTCAACAAATTTATATTAAATAAGTAGCAATTTCTAGAAAACCAGATATAATTTACACCTGTGAAATTAAACAATATATGTGGAAGTTTGCTAAAGAATACTTGGCATATTCAAAGAATAAAATGAAGAAATTTATCAGAATTATTGCTTTCCTTTAAGTGATAGGGCACAGTTTATTGACATGTTGTTTCAAAAAGACATTAACATTTTCCTCAAGAAAAAATAGTTGTGATTCTTAAACATAAATTTTACTTGATTTTTTTTTAACTTTTACCCATTTATCTTGCACACTGAGAAGGTTTCTGCTGGGGTAAAACACAGTGAGATACTGATCAATCAATTGTATTTTCAACTAATGTTGTAAAATGCATCTCTGACACATTTGCTTGTTTTCATTTTATATAATAGCATCATGCACAATCAGCATGAGAAGAGTTTGCTCATTAATTTTGGTATCAATAGTGGGTTAGGTACATTGAAAAGATGTTGAGAAAATTACATCTACAATGGTGGAATCTCCCAATTCTTTGTTTTCATCTTTCCTGTGGTGCTTCTGCTCTTGATATTAGTATGTTAACTTTAATTTGCATTGTCCATACAGTTTCTTAAAACATAAGACACTTAGAATTGAGGAAATCACACATAGTAAGTTTATTTCATAAACTGATATAAGACTCAATGAAAGACTTCAGCATTATTAATGTACATTTTATTAAAATTCCATTATATTACAATGGTATATACAATATTAAAATTTTATATAGCTAAAGGTTTTTTTGTTTTTTTTTTAACAATGAATGACAGGCACGCTAAGCAAGTACATAGTTCAAATTATTCATTTACTGAGCTTCATTCATTCATAATATAATAGTTGACAAAAAACACATCAGAGTGTCTGTTTTTGAAAAAAATTGTTTGGTGAATTACTAACAATGCAGCACGATTTTTAAATTTATTATTGGTTCATTATACCCGCATCTTACTTACATAGTAAGATTGTTATAATATTCAATAAGTTGTAGCGAAAATCATGAAATACCACATACCATATTGTACAGATTATATAAATGCTCTTATTATTTCTTCATTCTTTTTCACAAATATTTGTCAGGCACTTACTATATGCTAATTTGAAATAAGTTCATGATAATTATTTCAGATATTTTTTTTAAAAAAACTGCAAGACCTCATTTGAAAAGAGCAATATAGATTTCAGAAGTAACTACTGCTTCTCTAGTGAATAATGTGTATAGAAATCTGCTAAGGTCTCGGGGTATGCAAATATATTTGAGATGCATCAGAGAGTACATATGAAAAAACAGTACTATTTATTATGTTATTTAAATAAAGTGAAATATCATACCAAAGGTTAAAAAAAATGAACTTTTGGGAAAACAAAAGCAAAAGGGTGCACTAGTATTTGAAATAAGGTAATAATAATTTTTACTATAATTAGTTGTTTCTGAGTCTCATTTCACTCTTTAATTATCTATCCATTGTGTTAAGAACCCCTAGAGGTGTTAATCTATATAAGGTACATAAATTGTGGTGTGAGGTGTTATTGGAAAATATTAGCATTCAGTGAATAATGCTATCAATTTTCTGTTTTGCAATATTAAAGAACTATTTCAGATTTATTGCAATGGATAGTTTTGTTTAAAGGGAACAGTCATTTTTCAATGTAGAAATTACTAAGAAAAATTTAGGTGTTCTCTAAAAGTCTGTAACAACCATATTTGATGAACTTTGTGTCATAATGTATAAGAAAAGTTGCTTCCCTACCTCAAACCAGACATCATTGGAATAACCTTGTGTAGTATCAGCACATTCAAGTTTAGATGAGGACTTTTGCTTCTTTTCTCCTTTTACTTCCCACCTACAACATGGCTTATATTTCATAAGCATATTTCTATGCTTGTTCAACCTCTCACACATCTCAGAATTCACTAGAAGGGATCCCTGACAATCTAGAAACAAACATATCTGAGATAGTGTATAGATTAATATATGAAGAAGTTCAAGAAAATATTGATGTGGCCATGAGATGGTGTGGTAACTATATAGAAAGCTAAAAATTGAAATTGAAAGAAATATATTACTCCTGAGAATTACTATGAATCATGTAGTATTTGGAAGCAGATATTTTAAGTAGGAAACTCTTGAGACTGATGTCCACTGCATCTTTTATATGAATATTTGCTCTGCTTTTGAGGGCCACCAGATTTTAGCCAGTAAACTTTTGGCTTGATATAGCATAATCAGAAAGCCCAGCATTCTGTTTTTATACTTAGGCATGGTTTACTAAATATTCATTGAGTTTTTGCACAGACTTTTCCCTTATTTTAATATAACTAGCCTATTAGTCTTGTCACATTCAAATTCATTCATTCTTCAAAAAGTAATTTAATTAAATTCCCTATTCTCTTTAAAATAAAAAAAAAATCAACCTAAAATAATTTCTATACTGTAAAGCATTTTATTGTAGTATCTATAATCTTTATAACTACTAAGAAATGGCATTCTATGTCTCATTTTTACCATTGTCTCTCTAATATTACTTTCATTATAATTTGAGTATGTCCCCCAAAAGCTCATGTGTTTGGAACTTAGTTTCAAGGGGAGAGAGTTGGAAAATAGTGGAATGTTTAAGAAGTGAGATCTAGTAAATTGTGGTTAGATCATTGGGGGAGATGTTCTTGGAGAGGGTTAATGTAACTTTCATGGGGCACAACATAGTTCTTATTAAAGCTGGTTGTTATAAAAGAGCAAGTCTTTTTTCTGAATTTCTCTGACTTCCTGTCTCATTATGTTCTCTCTACCTCTCAGATGAGCCCTCACCATAATGCCACCTCATGTGTAATGCAGGTGAAGGAGCTGTCACAGGAGCTGAGAAGTTTCTAATACAGTGCACTTAAATCTTCAGAACTATGTACTCAAAACTATATTTTTATTTATTTATAAGTTGTAGTTGGACAAAATACCTTTATTTTATTTATTTATTCATTTTTATGTGGTGCAGAGAATTGAACCCAGCTTCTTTCATGTGACAGGTGAGCACTCTACCACTGAGCCACAACCCCAGCCTCTCAGAAAATATTTTTATGCATTTATATCTCTTTTTATACATGGACCTGCTTCTGGTATTTTTCTATAACATTATAAAACAGACTAAAAGAACCTCTGTGTCTTATTTCTAAAGAAGACAGTTGAGACTTTGCAATGTATTATCAAAAAATTTGGTAAAAGCTTTAGAATAAAAACTGTTATACATTCACTAAGTGACTTTAGTGAGGGATTAAATATCTTTGTGTCTAAGGCATCTTACTATGAGAGTGAGTAGAACATCTAAGATTACATTTTAAAAGCTCTGGTGTAGTTTAGATGGTAATGGCTTAGCATTTCTGATTCTTATTTGTTTTTATATTTCAAAGGTGATATCTTGTATTTCTTATATTCCTCATGGTGCTTAGGTTAATGTATTGCCATTTACTTTGTGACTCAAATATGTGGAATTTGTTTTGTTTAGTAAAGCAAAAGCAAGAGTGGTACTTCAGAATATAGCAAAGACTATTTGAGAATGTTTTTATTTTTAATGGGAAGAATTGTCTCATTGCTAATGATTATAGAGGGAATTTACATCTTGATGACACCCATTAATCAGAAATAGTCTGAATTGACTAGATCAAAACCATTAGAAAACCATGAATAAAGAGGCAGATTAAAAAAATAGGTTTGTCCAGCACCATTTTGAGTCTCCTATTAGAGTACAAATTATAGTATTTTTTTTTCTTACCAGTGAAAGGACTTAAACACATGTAGCTGCATTTTACGCCTCCTGTAATCATACAAGTCACCATCAATCATAATACCATTGTAGGAAGAGAAATGTAGATCTTCACAGGCAGAACAATCAAATACAAAAAAGCGAAATTTGCCTTATGCAAAAAAAGACCTCATTATTTATGCCATACTTCTTTTAGCTCCCAGGTTCCATATCTTTGAGCTCAAGATATTCAACCAGAAGAAAGTGGATTTGTTTTTTGCTAGATGAGTTAAGAACTGATATAATTAGATTGTAGAGTAAACATATTTTGATTTGGGATTCAGTTGTTTCAAGTATGATGGCTTGCCCAGGAAAGCAATGCAGGAAATTTTGTCCTCCACTTCACCCAAATTGTATGGAAAAATTACTATTTGTTTAAATTAAAAGTGGAAGCCACAGGCAATCTACAGCAGGTATTGAAATTTCATGATGAGACATCAAACTGTAGTTGTTTTTCTCATGTTTTTGTATCATTGATTGCTGTGGATTTTGAATATTTTAAATATAAAAACTATATTTAAAAATAAACATTAATATTCTATTGTATTTTAAGGCTCATAGCCTAAGGTCATAATACCCAGTATAATTACCTCATATTTTTCCAATGTAATCCCAAGACAAAGGAGTTGGGATATATTTTTCATGAAGAAAAATTATTTTTACTAACTAAAATTATGTTGTTCCATGTATCATACTTTTCTATGAAGTATATGTTTGGCCTTAAAATTAATAGAAGTAAATGCCTTGATCTGACTACCAAAAGGTTTATATTATCTTGTCCTGGTGAATATTGTGGCAGAATATATAGAGGATGAAACAGAAAATATCTGAAATTGTGTATTTTTGTGGCTGGAAACTGTTGAAAGGTACATCATTGTTATTAATGAAAAAGACTGACTGAAAACAGCAATGTTCTTTAAGCGTACATACGTGAACAAAGTCTTTGTTAAGCAAAAATGCCCTGTGCAGCCAGGGATAGCTGAAATACATTATACTTAGACTCTGGTAATCTCAGTTCTTTTTTTTTTTAAACTCTAACTAGTAAATTTTTCTAGCTCAATAAATTTCTCTCTATTCCTTTTCTTGCTTTTTAAAACCAGAGGAGGAATACTTGTCTTTTTTAACTTTCTGGATTGTTTCCCCAATTTTACTGCAATAAAATATGCAGAAAACTTTTAGAAAATATTACAAAGCATACAAATGGAAGTGAATTATCTTTGCTTACTTTGTGACTCTTTTTCATTCAAATGCTGTTGTAGCTCAAAGTGGGTAACTTATCATTCTTCAATTACCTTTAACTGATTATATGTCCATTATTGCCCTAGCATTTGGAAACCACACTTCATCCACTATTGGTCTCTTGCTTAAGTCTTTACAAGTTTTTATTTATATATTGTTGTGTGTTGACCCAATTGATTTTACTTCTCATTTAAAGTAGTTTCATGTATAATTAAATTGGCATAAATATGTCTATATTGGAGAGTGCACAATGTCCCCAGATCTTGTTCTTAGGCCTTTGTTGCTGTAAACTCAGTTCTTCATGAATTATATGTAATGTTAATAAAATTGTGAATGATATTCAATATGATTTTTGTATGGATTCTGTGTATAAGAAGCTTTTACCCCATTGTACCTGAAAAGCCAACATTTTATGATAAGAAACTTAATCTTTACATACAACCTTCTCAGTTTACCTCTTACTACTTGGTCCTCAGAAAATGAGACTATAAAACATAGCTCATTGATTATTTTGTCATAAGTATAAGGCCTCACTCAACCTTGACTCCACATCCATTTCTCTAATTTCTGCCCTGAAATAACACAACCTATAGAATAACAAGGACATCAGAATTTACTAATGTACATGAAAACACTGATCATTGACCTCATTCCATGAAAAATGAAATGTCTCCAATGAGGATGAAGTCTAGAAGGCCATTGTGCACAAAAGAAAGATAAAGCTCTTCTTTCATGTAAGAGCTATCTTTAAGTTTGTGGAAATTCAGTCTATTCAAATCACTAGGAAATGTTAAAATGTTAAAAAGTTAAAATTTTAAAATTTATAAATCAAGATATGAAAATCTGGGGCTTATTTTCCTATATCTACATCCTTCTTATAACTCTTAATTTCAACATAAATACAAACAGAAAAAAATAATGATCTGACTTATGCAAATTGTATTCCACATTAAGTTTGATTAAAATGTGTAAAAGTATTAACAGATGCTAGAGTATTATTCACTCAACAGTATGTTTTACTGTTACATAGAACATTTAGTCAAGTGGAACACTATGATGTCTGTCATTTAACAACAGGATGCAATACATGAGTGTTAACACATAAACAAATATTCAGTTTTAAAGACATTTTGCATACATAAGTTAAATATAGGTTAAAAAATGCACTGTAAACCTGGTATGATGGTCCATGCTTGTAATCCAAGCAAATTGGGAAGCTGAGTAATTTCAGAAATTTAAATTCAGCCTCAGCAACTTAGTGTGGTTTCAAGCAACTGAGCAAGACAGTCTCAGAATTTGAAAAAGTGGAGAGAGGGCTTAGGAATGTGGCTCAGTGTATAAAAATACCTAAACTTAAACTGAAATACACACACACACAAAAAAATAAAGTTTAATATTACACTTGAGTGTTAAACATCAAAAATAGATTTCATATAATTCTTTTCTCAGTATTCAAAAGTGAAATAGTAATTTTTGATTTAGAAAAACAATTATATTCTTTCAAAGATGAGGTTTCTTCACTATGCATATATGATATTTCCACAAAATAACTTGATAATGCTTAATAAATTTAAGCAAAATTTAAAGACAACTACTTGTTTTCTAAACTTAAATGAGTTCTGTATTTTACTGATCCTCATATACATCAAGGTGTAATATATAGATAATAAATTTACTATACTCTAGCATTTATTATAAATGTTTCATTGTTATATAAGGCATACATTTTGGACAAAATCTGTTCAATGTTCACTACTAGTATGAGTTTTCAGATGTTCTATGATTTAAAATTTAAGTACATTTTGGAAATATTATTTAACTTTTTAGAGTTTCTGGGCATAATGAATTCTCCAAAAATAAGCAGTGTTTAAGAACATGTAGCTACATTTTTTTTCCATTTGTATTTTCTCTAACCAGTATGTATCCACAGATGCTGAGTATTGCTGAATAAATTTTAGAGGCATTGTCACATTGTCAATTTTCACATTACAAAATTTTCTCTATGCCATGGTTATTGTGTTGAGGATTAAATGCTGTCCCTTTCTTAGAGTAATGGTACAATGGTCTCATTTGCAGAGCTTCTCTCCAGTGTGTTTTCTCTGATGTCTAGTAATATATGATATAAAATGTTTCTACATTCTCTACATTTAGATGTATTCTTTCCAGAATAAGTAGCCTAGTGGTGAAAAGAATTGATTTCTTATTAAAAACTTTGCTGCATTGTTTCAATTTGTAGGGGTTCTTTTCTGTATAAATTCTGTTGTTAATAAGGTGTAGTCTTTCTTTTTTTAAGTGTTTACTTTTAAGTTGTAGTTGGACACAATACCTTTATTTCACTTATTTATTTTTATGTGGTGCTGAGGATCGAACCCAGGGTCTCAAACATGCAAGGCTAGCACTCTACCACGGAACCACAACCCCAGCCCCAAGATAGTCTTTCTTTAAAAGTATTATTACTTTATTCACATTTCACATTCACCAGGATATCTTCTGCTGTGGTGAATAAAGTTTTATTTTTTATTAAATGCTTTTCCACATTATTCACTTTTGTATGGCTATTCTCCAGTGTGAGTTCTGTTGTGGTGAATAAGGCCTGTTTTATTGCTGAAAGCTTTGCCACGTTCCTTATATTTGTAAGGTTTCTCTCCAGTGTAAATTCTTCTGTGGCACATAAGGTGTAATATTTGAGTAAAAACTTTGTCACATACTTTGCATTTGTGAGGCTTCTCCCAAGTGTGAGTTCTGTTGTGGCAAATAAGCTGTGATTTTTGACTGAACGCTGTGCCGCATTCTTTACATTTGTAAGGCTTCTCTTTAGTGTGAGTTCGTCTGTGGCAAATAAAGCCTGATTTTTGAGTAAAAGCTTTGCCACATTCTTTACATTTGTAGGGCTTCTCTCCAGTGAGTTCTGCTGTGGTAAAGAAGGTCTATTTTTGACCAAAAGCTTTGCAACATTCTTTACATTTGTAGGGCATCTCGCCACTGTGATTTCTTCTGTGGTGAATAAGGTTTGATGTGTCACCAAAAGCTTTGCCACATTCTGTACATTTGTAGGGCTTCTCTCCAATGAGAGTTCTTCTGTGGTAAATAAGGTGTGATTTTTGACCAAAAGCTTTGCCACATTCTTTACATTTGTAGAGCTTCTCTCCAGTGTGAGTTCTGCTGGGGCAAATAAGGTGTGATTTGTGACCAAAATCTTTGCAACATTCTGTACATTTGTAGGGCTTCTCTCCAGTGTGAGTTTTTCTGTGGCAAATAAGGTTTTATTTTTCACCAAAAGCTTTGACACATTCTTTACATTTGTAGGGCTTCTATCCAGTGTGAGTTCTGCTGTGGCGATTAAGGTTTGATTTTTGACGAAAAGCTTTGCCACATTCTTTACATTTGAAAGGCTTTTCTCCAGTGTGAGTTCTGATGTGGCAAGTAAGGTATGATTTTCGACAAAAAGCTTTGCCACATTGTGTACATTTGTAGGGCTTCTCTCCAGTGTGAGTTCTCCTGTGGCAAATAAGGTCTGATTTTTGACCAAAAACTTTGCCACAATCTTTACATTTGTAGGACTTCTCTCCAGTGTGAGTTCTGATGTGGTAAATAAGGTGTGATTTTCGACCAAAAGCTTTGCCACATTGTGTACATTTGCAGGGCTTCTCTCCAGTGTGAGTTCTTCTGTGGAAAATAAGGTCTGATTTTTGACCAAAAGCTTTGCCACAATCTTTGCATTTGTAGGGCTTCTCTCCAGTGTGAGTTCTGATGTGGCAAATAAGGCTTGATTTTTGACCAAAAGCTTTGCCACAATCTTTACATTTGTAGGGATTCTCTCCCATGTGAGTTCTCCTGCGGCAAATTAGGAGTGATTCTAGACTGAAAGCTTTGCCACATTCTTTACATTTGTAAGGCTTCTCTCCCATGTGAGTTCTGATGTGGCAAGTAAGGTGTGATTTCTGACCGAAAGTCTTGCCACATTCTGTACATTTGGAGGGCTCCTCTCCAGTGTGAGTTCTGCTGTGGTAAATAAGGAGTGATTTTTGACCAAAAGCTTTGCCACAATCTTTACATTTGTAGGGCTTCTCTCCAGTGTGAGTTCTGCTGTGGCGAATAAGGTTTGATTTTTGACCAAAAGCATTTCCACATTCTTTACATTTGTAGGGCTTCTCTCCATTGTGTTTTCCTAAAAACTTTGCAACATTCTTTATATTCGTAGAGCTTCTCTCCAGTATAAATTCTCTGGTGATGAACAAGGCCTGATTTTTTATACGATTTCTGTTGTTCACTCTCACTTGTAGTTTTCCGTATTTCCTTTTGTGGTAAATAGTCAAGATCACAACTTTCATATTTTGCACTTATCACTTCATGTAATATATGTTTTAGGCCCTTTTCTGGTGAATATTCTTGGATATGATTAGGAGTCATGGCTGAAATAAACAAAAATTAAAAAAATAATACCTATTAGACTGGGATAAATATATTTTGCATACATAACATGAAATTAAGGTAAAATAAGTACATCAGGAGTGTAGCAGATTAGTAAGTCCAAAGTCACCATAAATCCAAAAAATATATTAGTTCAATAAAAATGTACAGAAAAAAAATTACCTTGGGAATATTATCCAAATTCTTGTAGAGACCACAGTATCCAAGAGGTGTACATCATTAAGATGAGTAATATAATAAAGTGTAGAAAAGAATCTTTAACACCCTTTTGTCCTTCATAAGATAGTATTGGGTATTTAGGAAATATCTACCACCTACCTTCACTGTCAGTAGAATAAGAGAAATGTAAAACATATACAAACATTTCCGGGTTTTTCAAAGTGTGTCCAAAAAATGATTTTTGTCTACCATGACATAGAGACATGAAAATAACTAGTAGATTTTGAGTGATAATACCATAAATATTCAACAAGGGCAAAGAGGCAATGGACTCTTAAAAAGAAATATGAGCAAAAAATTTACTGAGAAATATACATATATGTAAATAAAATTTTTTGTAACAACATTTTAAAAGACGATAAAAACCTTGCATAGCCTGTGGCCATAATATTTGGATGAATTCAACACATGACAATCAAGTATAATAAATTGATTTTTATATTTTTACATTCGTGTGATATGAGAATTTCCTTTATTGACAAATACAACTTTGTTTATTTATAAATATATCATGGTAATTTATACTATATATAGAAGGTTAAATGACTAAATAGAATGAATTAACAATCATTATTTCATATAATTATCAATTTTGTTCTTACAATGTATTGTTTTCCTTCTACTAGTATTTATGAAGAACATAATACACTCACTATGTGGTAAAATAAAACTCTTGACCCTATTATGCTCAATAAAATAAAAATATGGAGACTTTTACTATAATATCAACCCTACGCAAAACACAGTGCCTGGTGACAAAATTTTGCTCACTAAATTTCTGACTTCCACGTGTGAATCAAATGCTCCTACAACTTAATAATTCAAAGTCCTTCATATATTTCTTATAACACTTTAAGAGACAAAATGTTTTATAACTAAATAATAATAGTATATAAGTACATATTTTTAAACATTTGACATTGATGGGCACACACATTGAGTCCCTAGCTTTAATACTGAGAAAATGTTGGCACTAAACACAAAAGCAGGGGTATCTCTTCAATTTTCTGATTTAATTGTTCATGGATACATACTTAGTACTGGCAATTCTGGATCTTTATGTCATCCAACTTTTAATGTTTCATGTGTAATGCTTGAGATTACCCCAAAAATTCTATATCACAAACTACAACACAAGTCTTTTTAAAATTGTTTGAGCCATGCTCTTTCTAAATATCTGTGACTTCTCTCATACAAGACGTACTTTTGCATGACCTCCCAATTAGCAAATATTACAAAGATGCAGCACTGTTCTTGCCTATTTTTATTTATTTAAAAGTTTTTATACTTTTTTTCCCAAAAATGGAGTATATAATCTACTGATGGCTCCTTTAATGAACAAATGAAAAATAGTACAGCAAATATAAACATAGAGAAGCATGGCTAAATCCGAGACATAAAAACAAAAATAAAACATTAAGAATTTAACATTAGGATACTGACAGTTATGAATTACTCAAAGAACACTAAATAACTATTTAAAAAAAGTTTAGAGACTGAAATTGAAAAATATTAACATCAATGAGCACAATGTTTATGTGAATAATTCTTTACGAAAAATGAGAGGGGCATTCCTAGTGTGGAAATCTGAAATTCAACAAATATGGTAGAGGCTTATCAAGCAGTAACAAGTTTAAGACAAGTCTAAGCAACTTGTAAAATACTGTAAAAATTAAAAATCTATAGGATATATAAAGAGAAGTGGGATATATATATATATATATATATATATATATATATATATATATATATATATAGTGAAAAGAATCCAAGCATGCCACAATAAAATAACAATGATCCAGAAATTAAATCACGAATCAAAATAAAAAATATTTAAAAATTACAAAGTAGAAGTATAATGATTTATTCACTTCAAAATATTTATGATTACTAATGCATTATTGCAAAACACAAAACAAAAGAAAAAATTTAATAACAGAATTGAATCTACAATAGAAAACGTGAAGTAAGTTCCATCAGAGAGCATGGAAAGAAACCAAGCATGATCTGCTCCCAGAGGCCCTATTTGTTTAAATATGGATAATGCTCCTGCCTTTACATCTCATCCTTTTGCACAATTTTTAATCAGTGAGATATAGTTTTAAATCATGAAATTTCTCATAATTTTTTGGATGAGCTTTTGTTGAGTGCACAAATTGTATCCTAATACTTGCCTTTTAAAACAGAAACAAACAAAGATCTAGCCTCTATTATATTAATATGCATTAAATATTGTATTATTTACAGTTAATGTGCTCAATATACAACATAAAGTTAATACTCAAAATTGGCCATCTGCATTGAATAGACATTTTATTCTCAAACAGCCATTACCAATAAAATTATGTAATATATGAGGTTCCACCTGACCAGCATGACAAGCTCCAATGGTTTTGCTCACATGGGGAAAAGCATAGACTGCTACACTTATGCTAACATGTCCTGTTTGGAATCTAGCTTCATGCTTGAAAAATAGCAATTACAAATGTACATCAGTGACTTCACAAGCTGATTTCTAAGTTTCATTTAACCCTGGAAGATAAGAGTTCATCTTCAAAAGAGGAGAAACATTAAAAGAGGACCCCACAATACTTAAATTCTAGTTACTTGTTGAGATATAAAATCATCAACAGCCTCAGCTCAACAGGTGTTGGCTAAAATGGGGTTAGAATGTACTCTAGATAACTTTGTTACTGCTTTGATTGCTAAACTCACACAAAACTCTGTAAATGCTTTGGTCTTAACAACAATTTTGCTCTGTTTTTGTACACCAGCTCTGGGAAATTCAGTACTGCCAGATCCTGGACTTCAACAACCCATTACAATATCTTGACTCACTTGCATAAAATTGTTATACACCTGCAAAAATATCTCATGGTATTCATTGTTGTCTTAGCAGAATAATGTGTCCTTACCATCCACATAGTATTTAATAGGTCAAAATCCTGTGTAATTTATTCATAAAAGATCTATTCCTTTTGATAAAAACTGTGATGATTCAGTGAAGCTTCTCTCTAAGGCAGAATTTAACGCTTTGACATTCTCCTTGCTGAGTTTACCTGGACTAGCTCTATGGGCTTAAAAAACTACTATGAAACTCGCCTATGCTATCATAAACAGTACTAGTCATGCCTCCATGGATGTAAATATGCTTAATGAAGAACAAAAACAACATTGTCATGCCATACTTGACAATTATGCTGCAATTGATTGTCTGTTATTGTTACATCATAAAGAATATCAGAAGTTTAATACCATGAGTTCCTTCAATTAAAGTTATAATAGTAATTTTATTTCAAAAAGCTTAGATTACCTTAAAGATATCATTCATAGGGTTCAACAAGATGATGGATTTTGGACTTCTTGGATTGGTTAACTTCATGTTTACTCAATTTCATCTGGGTCAAAAATATTCATAGGTGGATGTTTACTGATGTTGGAACTTGCTGTTGTCTATGTCTGCCCTATTTTTTGCCCCCACCAGCATTAAGGAGATAAGTAATATTATTTATTCAAAAGGCCTTAAAAAAGAGGGAGGTATTAGGTATTCTGATCTTGGAATAGACAGGAAAGTGTGGGGGTGATTGTAACTGGCACCCTGCGTACCACAATTGTAATGCCCAGCAGTTTCTCCCTGAAGATATTAAGACAACTCTACAGGTGTACTATCTAGTTTCTGTGGTAATTTCCTTAGGGAGAAGGGGCTCTATATTTGTATTAATTGTACCTAATCTTGGTTAGCTAGCACATGGGGTTAAAGAAACACTGGGTTAGAATGTAGTCATGGTATCAGAAGCTATGTAATTCTGGGGGATTATATGTGTAGCTGTTAAGAGGGGTGGCCAGTTTTTTTTTTCTTTTCTCCTTTTCACTGTGTGTGCGTTTCTCTCTTCTGTTTGTTCCTTTAAAGTTTCCTCACAAGAAGATTTTAAACAGATCATGCTGGCCCTCACAACAAAAGCAAAGTTTTGATGGTTAATCTGAATAAACTGGGACATCACTAAAGAAGAAAACAGAGAACAACAAGGAATTTGAAAATGTGATAAATATAGGGCAGTATGTGTTCAATGATTACAATCAAAATAAATAAACCTAAGCTTCTGAAAATTTCTTCTGCTGGGTGACTACTCTTTCAACATTTTTTAGTTTGGTTTTCTTCTTGACATTTGAATGACTCAACTGTGCCCGCTGCTATGTGTAGTCTACAATAGTTTACATCACTAAATTATACTAAGTACTACTTATCTAAAGTGAAGGATGTGCAACACACAAAGAAAGAGACAGATTAAAAAGTAAAATTATATATATATATACAGAGAGAGAGAGAGAGAGAGAGAGAGAGTAAAATATCTGTACTAAAAATGCCCTTTTTTTTGAAACACAAATCTGAAACTCATTTTTATAGAGAAGTTCCCAGAATATACTCTGCAACAGAAGTAAATTAAATAATAATTAGTAATTAATAATTTTAAAGGGAAGTTAAACTTACCCAGGAAAGCCAAGTTTCTATAGTTCTCTAGCATCACATCTCTATATAAATTTTTCTGAGCAGGATGAAGGCATTCCCACTCCTCTTCAGTAAAATCAATGGCTATATCCATAAATGTTAACAGTTCCTAAAATAATAATAGGTAAATAAATAACATATTGACCACAGGAATATTTGCACAGTCTGTAATGTAAATACAGTTGAAATTAGAGTTAGTAGACTATCATGTAGGTAGTTTTTTGGAACACAATTATACTATTATTTACTTCTGCAGAAAAAGTAATTTAAGTTCAAAAAAGTATACATACTCCACATTTATGAAACACAATATAAAACTCAGGCATTATCACAAAAATATATATTTTGTAATTTTTTATTTCTTGATCTAAATTATACATATTTTCAGATGAGAAAATCATGGTAATTAAGAACGGGAATTTTCAAATTTTAATTGTACAACCACTAATCAGAAATTTACTAATGTGTAGAATCTTATATGTTATTTCTCTGATAGAGCTGACTATTCTGAATGTGTAGTGAGATCTCTAGTAAGAGAAATTTTGAAATGCAACAAGGTAGGCAGAGCACTTAATGGAAATATTTAATAGTTTATTTAAGTTCGAATATTTTATGGTTTTTATGTATGTTATTAATATGAAAAATAGCAACAACAATCCTGTTTGAATTTTTCCTTTTTATAATTTTAACATACAAAATTATATATATATATATATATATATATATATATATATATATATATATATATATACACAAACTTTGATCGATGTGTATATTGTAAGATATTTATAATAGAATATATATAGAATATATATAGAAACAAATTATATTTGTTTGAAGATATATATATATCTTCAAACAAATATAATTTGTTTGTTTGGTTTTTTTATTGGTTCTTTCTAGTTCTACCTGACAGTAAATTGATTTTTATGGTATTATGCAAGCATGAGATATATCTTATCCTAATTAAAATCCTGTTCTTGTTGGTGGCTACAATGGTAGGATTCACTTACAGATATATAATATTTCTATCCTTGTCCCTTTTATTTATTTATTTATTTATTTATTTACTTATTTATTTTTGTTTACCATTGTGCAATCTACTGATCTTCTTTTCTTACCCTTCCCCACTTTATAAGATTTAGATTTCACATATCAGCAATAACTTTCAATATTTGGTTTTAAAGAAATGGTTTGTTTTACTTAGCATAAAATCTCCAGATTCATCCATTTCCTGGCAAATGTCATAAAGTCATTCTTCTTTATGGCCGATTCATAGTTTATTGTGTACATAAGCAATATTTTTTATCCTGTCATCATTGAATGGACCCATTCATCATTGAATGGTTGGTTTTATAGCTTAGCTATTGTGAATTGTGCTGCTATAAATGTTAATGTGGCTGTGTCAATGTAGTATCCTGATTTTATGTCCTTTGGGCATATACAGTGCAGTCAAAAACTGGGTAAAATTGTGGTTCCATTTCTTTAACAATATCCATACAGGTTATTATGTTTCACGTAGACCTCTATACAGCTGGAAAAATTGGAATTCATCTATACCTGAGGTGAAAATAAAACATACAAAAAAATTATTAAGCCATAAAATGACTAGAATTTATTATCAAATCATACATCCCAATAAAAAGTAAAATTCAAAAACTAAAAGTAAAGAAAGTCTTAAGCAAAAGAGCAAAATTAGAAGCTATTAAAGATAAACATAACACAGAGTTACCAGTATCAATGTTGGTGCTTTTAAAAAGCAAATGAGCCCAGTCTAGTGATGGACAACTGTAGTTCCAGTGACTGAGGAGGATAAGAAAAAAGGATCATAAATTCTAAGACAATATTATATATAATATTGTCTTATATATATATTGTACTGAGCAACTTAGGGAGGCACTTAGCAACTCAGTAATACTCTGTCTCTAAATAATATATATATATATATATATATATATATATATATATATATATATATATATATATATATAAAACGACTGAGGATGTGGCTTTATTGTTAAGCACCCCTGGGTTCAATCTTCAGTACAAATTTTTTAAACAGCAAATACAATTAAAAGAGCACTAGCAAATTTGAAAATTCAATGAATAAAAATTATATCAATTATACAGTATATAATTGCAAATATAGGCATATATAATGATTTCTCACTTTATGGAAATACACTCTGGAAAATTTATCCTAAGAATCTTCTGCAATTTTCCAATACTCTGGGTGCAATGATAGAATCTAGATGGTATAGACTAGTACATGGCTAAGATATTTGCTAGATCCATGGTTGTACATAAAGTCTACTGCTGACCAAAATACCATGATGCCACATGATTGATGTTATGAAGTAAAATCAATCAGGGTAAACCTCATAATAAAATAAATGGTGGAACTACAGAAAACACCAACAACAAAACTCTTAAAACACGCCAAGATATTGGGAAAAGAGTGTGATAATAAAATGCTATTTTATCCCTTCACTCATAAAACATAACAACATATTTTGACACATTAAATGCTGAATATAAGTTATTACTAAATAATACTGAAATATATAAGAAAGTACAAAGCTCAAAAGTTTACATACAAAAGGTAGGGTTCATATGATGGTGCACACCTGAAATATCTACTATTCTGGAGTCTAAGGCATGAAGTTCAAAATTTAAGGCCAACTGAAGAAATTGAGCAAACCCCATCTGGAAATAAAATTTAAAACAGAGCTGAGAAAATGCTCAGCATTAAGACACTTTGGTTGAATCCCTAATATCACAAAAGAAAAAAAAATAGTTTTTTTTGTTTTAAAAATTATACAATATAATAGACTTAAACTTATGAATTACAAAATATTAATACAAAAAAATCTATTCATCAAATGATTACATTAAAAGCTGCAAAACTGACAAGTTAAAAATAAACCCTAATTTCCTCACATATAATCAAACACTTATATGAAGAAGAAATACAACAGAATGCATAAGAAAAAAAATTCTTGAAGAGTCACTTTAAAAAGGATATATCTAACTTTTCAATTATCATAAAAACTCAAAATCTTTAGAAATTAGGTAACATTGAATAAAATCACATCATATAGATGAATTAAATAGTATTGATGAATATGTGGAATAAATGCATTCACAAAAAAGGAAAATAATAATTTAACCTTTATTATCCATTTGTAGAAACTGTTTTGTAATCATATGTATATGATACACCCACAGAGGAAACAGAGACTAAAATTACAGCAACTTTTCATGAGAGTACATCCACATTCTTCCAGAGTTGAAACCAAGGGGCATGGCTAAAGAGGAAGAAATAATTATTAAATTTTGTAAAATGTAAATTCTAGGAGCTAGAATTTTTGTTGATGTATTATATCCAGTTTGACAAATACTATAAAATACCATGTATGTTTTATGCTGATGTCACATGAATGTTGCATTTCATATGCAGTATTTGAGAAAATAAAAATAAAAATACAGAAAATATTCAACATATTTACAAAGGATAGAACTATTATAAAAATGATCATTTTTCCCAAGGTACACTTTAATAATAACTGGTCATAATTTTACCATTCTTTGATTTTTGTGAAAGAAGAAATCAAAGCAAAAACTTCTAAAATTTTCCTGGAAAGATGCATGTATATAAAATTAGACAAGTACTCTCTCACATGTAAGAACAAATGTACTAGTGATCATTACCTGACACTAATACATGTTATAATACTAAAACAGTGTAGTAATTTTAAGATAAAAAAAATCACAATACAGAAAACTACATAGGGCAGTTCATATGTATGCAAATATCTTTTTATTGTTCATTATTATAAGTATATAAATCAAAACATATCAATAAAATATTTAATGTTAATGAATGCTACAATCCAACTTCAAGGTAGATGTTAGAATAAAAGGCATAGATTACAAAAGCGATTTGTGTGCAGAATGTGTGTGACACTGGAATTATACACAAGCATCCACCAAAGAGCAGATATAAAGAGAGATAATTTTAAAAAATAAAATAAAAATAAATAAAAGCAGAATATAAGCCTACCTCCATTTATGGTACACCAAATAAATATATACTCCTGTTTTGAGTCCTTCTAAAAACTGTAAAGGAATTAGAGGCACACAAATTGGAAAACTGAAAAAAAAAAAATATCGACCAAGATGAGATAAGTAGAATGCACTTGAAGATTTTTCTGATTTGAGCAATATGCAAAATTACTGGAACAAAATGCCCAAATACAGTGTTAATATAAATAAAGGAAGATTGGTTTGCATTTGAAATATATTATTTAACTCTAAATTGCCTGTAGTTTAAATGCTAATTTATCTGTACACACAGAGGAAGGAATAAGATATACATGAGTATTTACTCCAGGGGGAAAAATAAGTGGTTTTCTATGGCCATGCAAGATCTATGGGCTTTATTCCATTAGGCCAGAGTGGAAGAGATGTTAAATCTTAAGGTAATCCCTTAATTCCTTAGAGGGATTTGCCAACATTCTCTAAAAATGCAAATAGCTGTTGCTGACAGTTGAACTATATCTAGAAAGTACCAAAAAATTAACAGGGAAATACAGACCACCACTGAAAGCCAAAGTGGCAGTTCAGCACTTCCTGATGTCTCTCACCCAGCTCACTTTACTAATAACACCAGACCTAACCAATTCTTTCTGTAAGTAATTTGTCCCGATATTAACTTTTTCCATTCAATGGACTACATCTGAAACCTCAAACATTGAAAGCACTGGTAACTGTGGAGGTGCAAATCTACCTAGATCAAAAAGGAGTGTTCTCACATTGGTGTGAAAACATTGCAATGGGCTAAAATCTCGAATATTAGTGCAGAAAAAATGGTTACAATCACAGATCCCTCGTTATTTCTAAAATAGGTGTGCACATCATTTTTTTTTTCCAGTGAGCATAAGGCACCCTGGAATCTAAAAAGCTTGCATCAGAATTTTAGTGCACCATCCAACTATAAGATCTTCTGTATGAGCACAGCTGTTAGAATGGCTACTCTCAAAAAGTGGAATAGTAAGTAGTACTTCAATTATATGAATATGGAAGAAAGAAACACTGTGCTAGACTATAAAATTAGTGAAGACATTTTTAAAAAATGGAAGTTGAGAGTTCTCTCAGTTATTTATTTGAGAAACTAAGCTCTCTACATTTATATTGCTCTTGAACAAGAAAAGCCCCAAGTACTGGTCTGGACTTATGAGAGGCATTAGATGTGCCAGCTGAGGGATCCTCATATTACATAGTTCTGAAACACAGTTCCAGGAGAATACCAGAGTAGGGAATGAGAATGCTCTCATATACATTCCACAAAAGGAAATCTGAGCATAAAGACACTCTGACAGGTTGTCTCCCTTTGGAGACACAAAGGAAGAATAGAAACACATGAGTTTTCCAATATCAAGTGATTCTTCTTTACTTTTCAATCATGTAAAATGCTCATAAACAACAACAAAAAAAAGTTTGCTTTTGATATTTTTCTATGGTACTGGGGATTTGAAACAGCAGCATGTTAATTCTGGGCTACATACCCAGCCATGTTTTCAAATTTTGAGACAGGTTTTTCTAATTGTCTAATTAGTCTACCTAAGTTCCTGATGTTTACCTGGAAATTGCAATCTTACTGACTTAGCCACTTGAGTCTCTGGAATTAATATGCATGAATCATTGCACCCAGAGAGAAAAAATACTTTAAAATCTCATCCAGTTTTTGGTATAACAATTGAAAATACCATGTTCATTTGAAATGTAATATGGGTAAAGAAACTGATAGTACTGCAAAAAAGTAACTGATAATACTGGGAAAGTGGGAAGTTGTCATTGAACAGGAAGCTAAAATTTTATGTATAAATACAACTCAAAATACTGGAGCATAAATTTAAAATCACACTCAGCAACTGTTTGAAGATAAAAAAAAATTAAAAGTACCAGGTATGTAGCTAAGTGGTACAGTACCTCTGGCTCAATCCACAATACCACAATCTCCAAAAAAAAAAAAAAGGAGAATGAATTAAGGAAGAAAGAAAAACTGAGATATCTATAGAGTATCTCACCCCACTCCTAGAGGAAAAAATACATGGAGTTGTTATTGGGATGATCTCCTCACTCCAGAATCCACAACACAATCTGAGAAGATTCGGAAATATTGCCACAAATGTTCTCACATAGAATTTAAGGTAGGGGCTGAAGATATTCTATAGGATACTATAGAACTTCCAGTGTCTACTGTTAATATATGGTCCAGTTGACTGGCCAGTGGAAATTCATGGCTGACCTTTCTCAGGAGAAGACACAGGATTGCAGAAACTAAAGATTACACCAGGGATTCTAGCCAACCATAGCCAGTTCCCACCATAGTTAGTGCAGCCAGTTTCAACCAGACTCACCATCCAGTCTCAGGATTTCACTGCACACTCATCATTTACTGTATTTTTAGGAACCACATGTCCTCTCTATAAATCACAAAGTACGTATACAGGAGAAAAAATAAGGTTCACTGAACATAAGTGAGAAAGCCTAGAAATGGATACCCACTCTGGCAGACTTCACACCAGATGGTCACAACTTGCTTCTCTTTACTGAATATGTGTACATTGGTCAATGCTTATATAAGGGGTCCTGATTAGACACAACTTATGTCTTCATATGCTCAATCTGAGCCTAGTGAGTTTTTTTGAGAGTCAGGAGATAACCTCAAATCCAGAAATAAATGATGTCTAATTGTAGGGTCTTGTCTGTACATCTATTTATTTATTTATTTTTCTTTTGAGGCTCTGGGAATTGAAATCCAGATCCTCAGGCTGCAGCGAAATTAAGGCAAGGTATCCTTGGAGAAGTAAAATCCAGCCAACCCAGACAAGCATTTGCATTTAAACTTCCATATGAGGCCTTTTGAATTTGAAGATTATATATGTAAATATATTATTTATTGATGGAAATAATACAGTGAAAATCTTGTAAAATTTCAGTTAACTTCTCTTGTATGGAAACAGAGTGAACATTAAAATTATATGAGGTGGAAAGATAATTATTTTTTAGAATTCATATAAAAATAGTAAAAATTGAATTTTATAGTATAACCCATAATTTCCACTATGTGAAAATTACCATTGTGAATTTAAAATATTACTAATAAAGTATATGTAATTTTGGAACAGCACCCTCAAAACCATGTCAAGACTCCAGAAAATCTCAGTTCACAGAACCATATTTGAGAGTTATGCTTGTCCTGAGTTCAGGAAGATGAAGGACATGATCACTTCTTTTATGCTACAGGTGAAAGATACATTTATTTTTTTTAACCAATATTTCTTTTGACATATAAAAACTAGAGAGAAACTGCCCTGAGTGAGGGCAAGGAGATTTAACCAGAAAGTGTATGGTGTGTGTGTGTATGTGTGTGTGTGTGTGTGTGTATAATAATAATAATAATAATAATAATAATAATATATATATATATATATATATATATATTATATATATTATATATATATTATTATATATATATGTTTTTCCAGAGATCCAAAGTTTTGAGTATATTATTTAAATTGATTAATGGTATATTCTTTATTTTATGTCGTGGCCTTAGACCCAGTGGCCTGTCTATAACATTTTCTTTTTCTTCCTAGGATGAAAGCCCCTTAAGAAAGTGGGCTTGAAATGAAGATGAATCGTGTTGCTATCATAATGTCTTACTGTAATCCCAAGTAGGGGATTTGAAATTTTGCTTCTTTAAGAATAGTACTAAAGCACAAGAAATAGAAACAAGAATCACTAGATGAGATGAATTCAAACTGAAAAGATTTTTCTCAGCAAAGGAAACACTCAGTGAGGCAAAAAGTGATACCAGAGAATAGGAGCAAATTTTTACCACATGCACATCAAATAGAAACCTAATTTCCAGGATATATAAAGAAGTTAAAAAACTTAATAACAGAAAACAAATTTCCCTATCCTTAAATGAAATGGGCTAAGGAACTGAAGAGACACACTTCTTAGAATATAAACAATCAATCAATAAATAAAAAATGTTCAACATCTCTAGCAATTAACGAATTGCAAATCAAAACTACTCCAAAATGTAATCTTATTCCAATCAGAATTGCAATTATTAAAAATACAAGCAAAAATATATGTTGGTGAGGATATGAGGAAAAAGGCCCACTGTTACACTGTTGGTAGGACTCTAAATTGGTGACACCAATCTGGAAAAGAATAAGGAGATTCCCTAGAAAACTTGGAAAGAAACCAAAATTTACCCAGCTATCCCACTCCTCAGTTTAGACCAACGATAGCTAAAAACAGCATAATACAGAGGCATATCCACATCAATGTTCATAGCAAAACAATTCACAAAAGGTAAACTATAGAACCAATCTATATGCTCTTCCCTAGATGAATGGGTAAAAAAATATGGTCTATTTACACAGTGGAATATTACTGAGCATTAAAAGAGAATAAAATTATGGAATTGGGAAGTAAATGCATGGAGTTAGAGAATATCATGTTAAAGCAAGTAATCCAATCCTCGTAAACCAAAGACAATAATGTTTTCTCTGCTAAGTGGATGGTGATCCACAATGAGGGAAGTGGGAGGTAGCATGGAAGAAATGAAGAAACTTTGAATAAGACAAAGGGGAGGGAGGTGATGGGAGATGTTATAGAGGTAGGTAAGATGGTGGAATGAGATGAAAATCTTGTTGTACACAAAGTAGAGTTACATGGGTTTTGTAACTATACATTCTGAACAACAAGAGAAATAAAATCTTGTGTTCCATTTGTGTGCTACAAAGTGAAATGCATTCTGCTCTATTAGCAAGTTAGAACAAATTAATAAATTAATTGATTTTTGAAAATTCAGGAAAGAGACTTGCCTTTCCCTAGATTTATATATATATATAATGTATATAATTTATGAACATTTTTTTTTCATATTTCTATCAATTTTTTTAAAGAAATGACAGCAGAAGCATTACAATTCTTATTTCATGTATAGAACACAATTTTTCATATTTCTCGTTGTATATAAAGTATGGCGATACAAATTTGTGTATTTGTGCATGTACTTTTGATGATGGTCTCTATCACATTCCACCATTCTTGATAATCCCCTGCCCCCTTTGTTTTCCTCCCACCCCTCTTCTTTATTGAGAATCCATGGATTTCTCTCATGCTCCCCCTCCCTACCCCATTATGAGTCAGCCTCCTTATATTTGGCATTTTTTGTTTTATTGGAATTGGATAACATCACTTAGCATTATCTTCTCCAATGCTATCCATTTACCTTCAAATGGCAGATATGATTATATACCTAGAAGACTCAAAAAACTCCACCAGAAAACTTCTAGAACTAGTAAATAAATTTAGCAAAGTAGCAAGATATAAAATCAACACCCATAAAGCAAAGGCATTTCTGTATATCAGTGAAAACTCTACTGAGAAAGAAATGAAGAAAACTACCACATTTACAATAACTTCAAAAAAAAAGATATTTTGGAATCAACTCAATGAAAGACGTGAAAGGTCTATACAAGGAAAACTACAGAAACCTAAAGAACAGAATCAAAAAGGAAGATGGCTTTCCATCTACTTTCCATCTACTTTGCTCATCAACTATCAAAACTATAATTATTATATATTAGACAAAGGTGTCAAAACATGCACTGGAGAAAAGATAGCCTAACACCTTAGAAGATGGCTTTCCATCTACTTTCCATCTACTTTGCTCATCAACTATCAAAACTATAATTATTATATATTAGACAAAGGTGTCAAAACATGCACTGGAGAAAAGATAGCCTCTTCAACAAAACACTATCTCTCACCATGCACAAAACTCAACTCCAAGTGTATCAAGATCTTGGAATTAAACCAGATACTCTGTGTCCAATGGAATAAAATACAGGCTCTAATCTTCATCATGTGGGATTAGGCCCCAATTTCTTTAATAAGACACTGAAAGCACAAGAATTAAAACAAATAATCAATAAATGGGATAGAATCAAACTAAAAAGTTTATTCTCAGCAAAAGAAACAATCTGTAAGGTGAAGACAGAGCCTACATTTTAGGAGGAATATTTTACCCCGCACATATCAGATAGAGCACCGATCTCTAAGGTACATAAAGAACTCAAAAAAAAACTAAACAAATAATAATAATTGTGATGTTTATGATGATGATGATAATAATAATAATAATAATAATAACCCAATCAAGAAATGGGCCAAGGATCTGAACAGAGAGTTCTTAGAAGAGAATATACAATCAATTAACATATATATATATATATATATATATATATATATATATATATATATATATATATATATATATATATATGATTGGTTATGGTCCTCCCTTTTCAGGACCAAGAACAGTTCTGGTTCAGTTTCTAAGGAGGGGAAACACGAGCAAGAATCATTCTCAACTCTCCTTTATAAATTATCAAATAAAGGCCAGAACTGAGTGGAGACTTTAAGAAGCCAGCCCTGCCGGCGACCCCAGCAGTGCGGAGTAAGGCTCCGCAAACCCTGAGGAGGTGAAGAAGGAATGGCCCACGGAGCCGCGGGACTCTGACTCTACGGAGCCCGACGTTCCGCCTAGGCGGGACAGCGGAGAGACTAGGAGTGGAGAGACTAGGAGTGTCCAGGAAGAGCAGCTGCGTCCCCCCACCGCGGTTTCCTACCCTGGTGGCCCGGCTCGAGCTCTGCGGTACAGAGAGCCGCCGTGGGGCAGCCCAGCCATGGCCCCCTATAGCCTAGAGACCCTGAAGGGCGGCACCATCCTGGGCACCCGTAGCTTAAAAGGGACAAGTTGCTACCTTTTGGGGAGGCTGTCTAGCTGCGACATGTGCCTGGAGCACCCTTCGGTGTCTCGGTACCACGCGGTGCTCCAACACAGGGCGTCCGACCCGGACGGAGAATGCGACGGCCAAGAGCAGGGCTTCTACCTCTACGACCTGGGAAGTACCCATGGCACGTTCCTCAACAAAACTCGAATCCCTCCCCGCACCTATTGTCGAGTCCATGTCGGGCACGTTTTCCGCTTTGGTGGTAGCACCCGGCTCTTTATCCTGCAGGGACCAGAAGAAGACCGAGAGGCAGAATACGAGTTAACAGTAACACAGTTGAAGGAACTGCGCAAGCAGCAACAGATGTTGTTGGAGAAGAAGATGCTAGGAGAAGATTCAGATGAAGAAGAGGAAATGGATAACACTGAAAGGAAGAGGAATACTAGTAACCAAGATGATGATATGGGTTGTACCTGGGGAATGGGAGAAGATGCTGTAGAGGATGATGCAGAAGAGAATCCCATTGTCTTAGAGTTTCAGCAGGAAAGGGAAGCCTTTTATATAAAGGACCCAAAAAAGGCTCTCCAAGGTTTCTTTGACCGAGAAGGAGAAGAACTAGAATATGAATTTTATGAACAGGGACATAGCACTTGGCTCTGCAGGGTGAGATTACCTGTGGATGATTCAACTGGGAAACAGCTGGTGGCTGAGGCCATTCACTCAGGAAAGAAAAAAGAAGCAATGATTCAGTGCTCACTGGAAGCTTGCCGGATCCTTGATACTTTGGGATTGCTGCGGCAGGAAGCAGTATCTCGGAAAAGGAAAGCCAAGAACTGGGAAGATGAATATTTTTATGATAGTGATGATGACACATTCCTTGATCGCACTGGCCTTGTGGAGAAGAAGCATCTTAACCGAATGAAGAAGGCTGGGAAGATTGATGAGAAGCCAGAGACCTTTGAATCACTGGTTGCAAAGTTAAATGATGCTGAAAGGGAACTCTCTGAAATTTCTGAGAGTCTCAAGTCCTCAAGCAAAGCTCTGTCAGAGTCCCCACCTCAGGATTCTTTAGATGCATTCATGTCAGAAATGAAATCAGGGAGTGCATTAGATGGTGTGTCCAGGAAGAAACTTCATCTCAGAACTTTCGAACTGAGGAAAGAACAACAGAGGCTTAAAGGGTTAATAAAAATTGTAAAGCCAGCAGAGATTCCAGAACTAAAAAAGACTGAAAGTCAGACTACAGATACAGAAAATAAAGCTAAGAAACTTACACTGCCTCTCTTTGGTGCTATGAAAGGAGGAAGCAAATTCAAGTTAAAAACTGGAACAGTAGGGAAATTTCCCCCCAAGCGTCCAGAACTCCCTCCGGCTCTAATGAGAATGAAGGACGAGCCTGAAGTAGAAGAGGAGGAGGAAGAAGAAGATGAAGAAGAAGAGAAAGAAAAGGGGGAGCACGAAGAGAAAATGGAGGATGGAAACAGCAGGTTGCCACAGGAGATAGAGCCAGAAACTTCAGTGCAGGAAATGAGTTCTCCCACAGATCTCACATGTTCTAAGGAAACAAAAAACCATGAAAACATGTCTCAAATCAGCCACATGGAACAGAAGAAAAATTATCAAGAGATTAATGAAACATCTTCATCCTGCAAAGAACCATCAGCACCAAAGAATGAATATGAGAAAAGCAGAGATGAATTGAAGAAAAAGAAAGCTCCTGGTCCAGGCAAATTTCCCCCCACACTTTCTTCTAAATATCCCGAAGATGACCCAGACTACTGTGTGTGGGTTCCACCTGAAGGCCAAAGTGGAGATGGCAGAACTCATCTTAATGACAAGTATGGCTATTGATTACATCAGAGTCCCAGAGGAAGATCTTGTGGACTATGTGACATAGAGTATTTGGAATAATATGTGAAGTTGAATGGCCAGAGAAGTTCAGATGATCTTATGTAAAATCTGGTGACTGACTTTTTCTTCCATGCTCTTGGCTTCTTGAATTTATCTTGTTATCCAGTTCTCCTGATTTGGGAATTTATGTTTAAAAGTATTTATTTTTGTATATATATATATATATATATATATATATATATATATATATATATATATATATATGTGTGTGTGTGTGTGTGTGTGTGTGTGTGTGTGTGTGTGTGTATGAAGGGAACCCTATATTTTGAGAAATAGTAAAGTGAGAAACAGGGATGCTATTATAAAATGAAAAGTCAAAGTGCCCCTAATACTGATTGCCTGTTTGATTTAAGATTTAGGGACTGTGGGTTAGAGGTGTAGCTTGTCTAGCATGCTTGAGTCCTTGGGTTCCATCCCCAGAAACACAATTTTAAAAAAAAGATGGAGAATTGTGCTTTCCTAAGCATTAGGCTATGTCTGGCAGTTAGGGTGTAGAATTCACTAATATTGCTTCCTCAGATGTGAAATATGAATATTTCATGGATCTGACTCTGGATGTCCTTGTCATTCTTAGAACTAAATTTAGATTGACAGTGAAAGTTTCCTACTGCCTCCAACCCTAATCCTCCCTCTACATTTGAGAATAGACCCTGACTTATCAGGACAAGGTTAACCATAGATAGCACCATCTCATATACTCGGGCCCCAGTCTGATAAAAACTCATCCCATTGAATATCTTGGCTCTGACTAATCAATTAGTCATCCTCCTCTTACAGAAGGGTGCAAATATTGTTATGGAATGAAAAGTTGAATGTGTTCCGCCCAATGTGTGTTTTCTCACCTCTGTGTTTTCCTCTTGGGAACAAAGAAATGTAAAAAGATGTCTTACTCCACCCGTTTTCCCCATAATTAATGCCTCACTTTACTTCCATAGATAGAAAGCGGGAAAGTAAAGGGATGCAGCAAGGTAGAGAGCATTTGAGTTAGGCTTAAGGCAGACATTGGGGAGAAATGCTGTGGCCCAGCCAGAGAGTGAATGAGACTGGTTGCTTTTTTATTATGCATTACGCAGTATATACAACAGTAGGCAGGAAGAAGTAATGAGCCATTCCAGTTACCATGACAGATGGGGGAAGTTCTTGTCTACTAAAAGTAAGTCCTTCATCTTTCAAAAGAGAGTGTTGGTACTCTGAGAAACGTACTTTGGACTTCATTCAGACCAATAGGGAGAACTGATTGATGATATAAGAAGTGTCAGGAATTTGGGGGCAGTGTTCATGACATTTGGATTAAAACAATGGACAGAGGTCTGAGCCACATCAGTGGTCTTTGCATATGAAATTCTATTCAAACACAGTTGTATGTGTGAGCCTAATATTTGAATGGTAAAAATATATCTGCTCTGGGTGAAGTGAAGGTGCAGGGATTGGAGCTACTACACACACACATCCTCTCCTCCAGTGACCCTAAGGAATCCCAGGAGCTATAGGAGGATAGACAGCTTTAGGAGGACAGATTTCTAAGGTTCTGGGAACAGTAGGTATGCTTTCGTGTCTACAGACACTGAAAGCAAGTGGGATTCCACATGCCAAAATAAAATCTAAATATGTAATTTGTGGGCAGTGGACTTGATTTAAATGACCTACACATGTTTCTTAGCTGCCTTTTACTAAATAGAGCCTGGGAATAGGACTAAATTCTCTGAGTCTCAATTTTGTTATCTCAAGCAAGTCTAGCAAAGCTTCCTGCTCCTAGAACCTCAAATGTACTTAAGGATTGGATGAGATGATGGAGGTGGATTTAGTACAGGACTTTATAGATGTTAGTAGTTGTTATTTTAAAAAGGGGACACAAGCCAGGCATGATGATGCACACCTGTGTAATCTCAGCAACTGAGGAGAAATTTAAGTTTTTAGTTACAGTACTTGGATCTTAACTGCAGACCAATTGAAGCAGAATCCCTGAGGTGACCCCTTCTACAAGGGGTCTCTGATGTACAACCCAGGGTGACAAACCTCAAGAGTACTTTTTTCCTTCAGCCAATTTTTTTCTATAAGGGCCAGGTATTTTAGGCTTCGTAAGCTGTATGATTTGTTGCATGCAACTACTCAGCTCTGCTTTTGTAGTACACTTGTAAATAGCATTAACAATATATGAGTGAGTGTGACTTCTTTCTAATGTGTTTATTTATAAAAACAAATAGCAGGCTGGTTGGCAGACCCCTGGTCTAGACTGATTCATCTTCAAGGTCTTATTTGGTTCAAAATGTTCCCTTATACCTTTTTTTAAAAAAGCGTGTCCCAGTTCATGCATATTTGGAAGATTTGTATTCAGAATACCAATTATCTCCTCCTGAATATATGGGTTGCAGCTTATGGTTACCAGAAGTTAAAGTAAACCAGTCTCTCTGCCACGCGACCAGCGCGAGCTTCATGAAAGAAGGTTCGGTTCATAAGAAATTGCTAGTGAGTTTTAAATTAAAGAGACAGACTCTCATTACCTTTAACACAGCTCCAAGATGGCTTCTCCTAGCTCCCGCCTCTAGCCACCTAATGCGGTGGTGAGGTTTACAGAAGAGACTAGTGAGAGAGGGAGAGCATGCCAGGGAGTGAGATTTTATTGGAGAACAAAAATTCCAGGGAAAATCCCATCCAATGAAGGTTAAGGGGGGCAGCATCCCAAGGTCAGGGGTGGCGATTGGGTCTTCAGGTCAGTGGCCAGGCACGTCACTGCACAGACAAGCCCTCGGACCTGGGAAAGGGTGGGGAAGGCTTTTAACACCGCTGTGTTTAAGCGCCTCTCACTCTCCCTCTTGCCAGGGAGGTAACTCAGATCACGTGCAAAGATCGCCTCCCACAAGGCTCCTTTTCTCAGAAATAAAAGTAATGTTATTTAGTCATTAGAAAAAAAATACTTGGTCGCAGCAGGAACACAATAGTTAACTGCAACCAGGGTGTCCCTAGTCAGCTGTCCTGGACAGGAATTCTGAACCTTGAATTCTCCACACTCAACCTATAGTGTGGAGAAAGAGTGAAAAAAGGTGAGAAGACTCGGGGACCAATTAGGAGCCAGTGGCAGCAGTCCAGCTGAGAGATTATGATGGCTTGAATTCAGTGGAGATCGAGAAGGAAAGAGACACATGGATCTTAGCAATATTTGTAAAAGTAGAATGACTTAAGTTGAGTGGTGGGGGGGGTTGTGTAGGGTAAACGAAAGGAATCCAGGAAGATTCCTAGGCTGCTAATTTCCACATCTGAGTGGATGATGGGTCATTCATTGAGGGGGGAAATAAGAAGGGCTGGTGTAAAAGTGGAGGGGTCATGAATTCAACACTTTGAGGCACCTAAATAAAATGTCCACCAGGCAGTTGAATACATAGGCCTGGATCTCAGAAGAGAGGGCCTAGGAGCAGTTATGGCTGTCCAACAAATGAACCTCAGCATTGGGATGGGGGGATCCAGTAGGATTCATTAGAATCTAGGTGACCGACAGGAATTATGCAGAGAAACCACTGTCTTGGGCAGCTGATCTTCCTATCTTGGTGCAGGGAACAAATTTTTTTCCTGGTTATAGGTACTCATTTGTTGTAAGAAAAAGATAAAGTGTGGTACCATGTGAACAGTGGAGAAAAAAATGTCAATGCATGTATTTAACATCAAAATAAGTCTCTTGATTCACTATAGGAATTAGGGGCCTAAAACTTACCTAAAAGGTCAAAACTTTTCTTAATTGTTTTTTTATTTAAAATTTCCCAAAGTAGCTAAGATTTATTTAATGTCCCCAGTGTGTCAACACTATGCTAACTTCCTGTATGATTCATTTAATCTTAGATCACTGAAGTAGTTCTATAGTTGAGGAAACTGAGGCCCTGAGAGTTAAGACTTGTCTAAGGCCACTCAGTAGTCTGTGAATTAGACTGAAGCCCAAACAGTCTAATATCTAAGTCCGGCTCTTAACCCTCCAGTACATTGCTTTAACATTTTTAATATACTGTATTTTAATTTTTTTTTATTTTTTTAAATATTTATTTCTTAGTTTTAGGTGGACACAGTGCCTTTATTTTATTTTTACGTGGTGCTGAGAATCGAACCCAGTGCTTCACACATGCTAGGCAAGCGTGCTATCACTTGAGCCACATCCCCAGCCCAATATACTGTATTTTTTACAGAAGTATTAGATTAACAGCAAAGGTGAACAGAAAGTACAGACTATTTCCATCCATGCCCTGTGCCCCACACATATAGTTGTCCCAGTCCCCACCAGAGCCTGCATTTGTCACACTCAAACCTACACTGATATGTTATCACCGAAACTCCATAGTTTACTTTAGGGTTCTCTCTTGGTGATGCACATTCTGTGAATTTTGATAAATGTAAATGACATGTACCCACTATTACAGTACCAAACAAAATAGTTTCACTGCCCTAAAAGTCCTGCATGATCCACCTGTTCATTTTTCCCTCCCCACCAATCCCTGGCAACCACTGATCTTTTTACTGTCTCCATAGTTTTGCCTTTTCTAAAATGTCATATTTGGGTATTACCTTAATTTTTAAAAATTCCCTAAATAATTAAACAGGCCTCACAGAAAAAAAAATATCAAATAAATTATCTATGTCATTTTCTAAACATAGCTGGACATGGGAAATATAGGTTTGGAGCAGAGAACATTTTTATTAGAAACACAGTGTAAAAGAAAGAAAAAAAAAAATAGTTATTTGTACCACATTGTACCACAAGAGAAACGAAACGTGGAATTCAGAAAAGAAAGATTCAAACTTTTATAATTGGGAATGTGGATGACATGGATGCCTAAAGTGAAAAGGTTATTACAAGCTTTTGAAAGAAAATTCATGTGAGTGGCACAGTGTATTCCAGGGGCTTTGTCAGCTGTGCACTACAGAACATACAGGTATTCATAGCCTCATGAAGAACATTATTCATCTGTTCCCTCTAAAATTATTCCCATAGTACAGATGAAAAAACATGGGTATCTGGATATTAAATGGCAATTCAGCAGCCCACAGAAAACTACCCAGAGACAGAACTGTATGAAATTTCTTCAAAGACCATCAATGTATTGTTAGCTCCTGACACAGGGATGTCAGTCTGAGGAAATATTATTTTCTCTCCATTTTGAAGAGAGTGCATTGAGAATACATTTCGGGGGCAACATAAAGACTTTTTTTTTCTTTCATGTTAAGAAACTCTTCAGAAACAGAGCTCACAAGACAAGATTTCTTAGAAGGGTAAATGCCTGGAGATTACAGAATTAAAAAAAAAAAAAAAAAAAAAAAAAAAAAAAACATCAGTGGCCCTGAGTGACTCAGGAAGGAAATAAACCTAAAAGGCTTATTAGAAACTGAAAAGCAAAAAAAGTAACTATTTCTAAAAATAAATATGTTCATTAGTTGCTATCTCCACAACATGTCATTAAGTAAACAACAATTTATGTATGAATATTTCTAGGATTGGCCAAATTTTATTCCATATGATTTTATATTAAATCCCAAAATCCAGATAATAGAATTCATGATTCTCTGCCAAAAATATTACAGAAAAAAAATTTTTAAGGAGTGGATGTTTAGTAAGTATGTCATTTAACAATTTTATTACCATATGATTTTAAAGAAATTTATTCATTTTCCTGCAGCCATAGTGTAGAGAAATTTCTTATTTATTTTTCCTGTAGTAATTAACAAAGATAAGTCCTAGAATCCACTTTAAATAACCTACCCTTACAATCATACAAGAAACCTAAACTAAATGATGAGTAAAGAAAAAAGTCAATTAAAAATAATTTAAACCTTGTTTTTTTTTTTTTTTCAAATCAATCTCTAGCTGCATTTTTGGATCCTTTTCTCATCTTTTAAGCCAAAAATATATAAACGACAAAAGTCTGAACTTCAAATTTATACATGAAATATGTTTATTAACTATAAAAATTCAAAATATTTAGAAATTTAAGAAATATAAAATAAAAACCCATCATGGGAAAAATTAAGTAATATTGATGAACATTTAAAACAAATTAATAATCATTAACTCAAAAGGAGTTTAAATTAGTATCTATTTGTGGAAACTATTTTACTATTGAATATACATGATACTCCCCATCACAGAGACTTACTGAAATTAGAGCATATGTGATCATGAGAACATGTAAGTATGCAATGGTACTCATCCAAACACTTGAACCCCAAGGGCATGGCTCAATACAATATACATCTTGGAAGAGATAAATAATAATCTGTAGGAAAAATGGTCACTGGGGCCAGTCACATTTCATAATATATCCAGTTTAAAAAAGAGCATAAAACACTATGTATAAATTTTACATAGGTGCCTTAGGAAAGTGGTATTTCACATATGTACATTTTTAGAAACAAAATATGTAGAACTTATGAGAAAATAAAAGTCACACAAAGCACATAAAAGACTGAATTATACATCCCATGTAAATAAGAAAACTCATCATTACAAAGGTTATCATTTCCCCCAAATTTACTGACAATAGATCTCACCAAAACTGCTATGCACAAATATGAATATATCACAGTGAAGTCTACTTTTATGTGTATTCTATAAAGCAATAATTAAAAAAACTATAAATAAATATATGATAGAAGAAACTTAGAGAATAGGGAAAGGGGAACTACTGAATATTGAAGGGGAGCAAATTATATTTCATGTTTTATGGTTATGTCAAATAAACTGACTATTAAATACAACAATAATGTAATAATAAAAAAAATCATCAAGCTTTACTTTAAATGAAGAAACCAAAGCATAAATTTTTAAAATTCATCTACAAAGTTATATGTAACTTTAGCCAAAAATCTTTTCAATTATAAGAGCAAAAAAGGAACTTATCATGGCCTACTATTCATATATATTGTGAAAATATAATATTACAATAATAAAGAATCACAATATAAATAAGATTCCCATATGAATACATATGTATGTAAAAACACTATGGTTTATTGCAATAGCAAATTCTAGATAAATCAAACCATAACAAAAATAATCTCAGCAACTTAGCTAGGACCTTTCTCAAAATAAATTTAAACCTGTTAGGGCTGTTTACTGGTGAAGAGTCCTTGCTTCCCCAATGCTGAAGTATAACATCAGAGAAGTGTGCCAAGGCAAGTTTAGAGTGGAAAGTAGAAGCTTTATCAAAGGACAGTAGAAAGGACTTCTCCCCAGAAGAAAAAAGGGACCCAAGAGGTAGAATCCATGAAAGGGATTTTTTTTAAACTAAGGTCTTTTTAGCTTTTTTATAGCTAAGGTCTTCCTTCAGCTATCCTGCATTCCTGTCACATTGCTGTCCTTTGTTCTGTTTTCTTGCAGTGTTGGAATGTAGGTGGGAAGGCCCAAAGTGTGGAGGACAGGTGGGCTGAAGGAGCAATCTGGGCAGGAAAGTCTATTGGATTAGCATCTCCATGTTTGCGGTGAGCTGCTTCATTAAAATTTTCTTGGGATGGGCTCAGGGCCTTGGGGACATTTTCAATTACCCCTATCCTGGACTCCATCCTCAATATGGTGTTTATTCTTGATTTTACTGGATATTAGACCCAATTTACCTAACTACACTAACTACCTATCTGTAAATCTGGCTCCACTACCAAGGATATGGCTAAGTAGTACAGTATCCCGAGTTCACCTAACTTTAAACAAAATAATAATAATGAAGAAAGTAAAAATAAAAGAATGTCAAAATGAAAATTAGCCAGCTAAAAAGGAATTTAGGTATCCAAAAATGACAGCTCCTTTCCTGCCGGAAAATGGACCTTGGAGATTTGATTTTGATAATTATTCCACCTGTCAATCTCCAACATCTGGTAAGACACTGGGCTGCAGGAACACTCCTGCCACATAATATTTTATGCAGATTCTGAGGATGCCCTTTGAGCATAAGGAAGGCAGCAAAGAGTCTCTGCCACTGACATGTTCCCCACCTGGTTGGCCAGCAGGACTGAGGACATAGTGGCCAAGTGGAGGAGTAAAGCCTGTAGACTCCAGAGACTGCCCAGAGTCCCAATGTGCTAGCTCCTGTTTTCAACACAGCCAGTCTTGTGGTTCCAATAGTCTTCCTCCCCCAGCCTCTCTTGCTAGGCCAATGCACACTCACCATTTCCTGGTTCTCAGGAGTAGGGCTACTTGGGATCCTCAGTTCCTGCACAGCAGAACAACCTGTGACTCTGAAGTATGAGACTACAGATGGCAAAAATGGAGGACTCAGGAGATAAGAAGTGAAAGCCAACCCTCCTCCCCCCTGATGACACATGATTGGACAGTTCCCACAAAATGCTTTTGATTGGAAGGGGCTTCAGATCATGAATCTGAGAGAAGTGATCCCTTTTTTGAGTGACAGGGAATATTATCCAATCCAGGCATGAATAAGGGCTAGAATCTCAGGTCGTTGAGTGCTGTTTTTTTTTTTTTTTTTTTTAAACTGAGAAATGTACCCCAGAGTCTCAGGCTGCTATTATTTTGAGGCAAGGTTTTTTTCCCATTAGTGGGAACTAACCCAACCAACAGAACATTTTCATTTAAACTTACATATAAAGTCATTTCAGTTTATGGATTATATATGCTTGTATATTATTAAGGAATTAATATAAAATGACAATAATTATCAAATTTTATTTATTTATTTTTTGATCTCTGTTCTTTTTATGTTACAGATTGAACTTTGAACTGGGAAGAAAACCCCTAAAGTAAAAATGCCCAACAAAAACAACACATAAGGGGCTGGGATTGTGGCTCAGCAGTAGAGTGCTCACCTCCCATGTGCAAGACCCTGGGTTCAATCCTCAGTACCACATAAAAATAAATAAGTGAAATAAAGGTATTGTGTCCAGCTACATCTAAAAAAATATATAAAAAACATAAGGTACAAGGTGAGAAACCATCCTCTACCTCAGAGCAAAGACTGTCCAAGGAAGGGGGCATGACTCTTGTCCTTGGAAAGACACACAGAGCACTCCTAGGCTCATACCCAACCTGCTGAGTTGTTTATCTACAAATAACAGGAGAGATCTGCTGTGCCTGGTGTCCCAGACTCAGTCAGGCTAGGTGGGGATCCATAACAACCCCCTAGCAGCCACCAATCAGCATGAGACAGGGAAAATTCCTGGGATTCCAAATGAAACTTCCAGTAGTTTATGGTGATTGATAAAATTTTGGGAAACCATATAGTTCAGCATATAATCCCCTCATGGCCTAAGCCAATCTGTTCAAATGAATCCCCATCTTGTACTAACCAATCATGCTTACCCAACTTGTTCCCACCAGTGAATGTGCTAATCATGTTTTAGAGTTGTTTATGATTTTCCCAAGGTGTGTGATGATTTGCTAAGAGATGCTATGATGTATGTGGGGTTCCTGCCTTTCCCAAAGAGTTATAAAACTGCTGCAAACCCCAGGCTCAGGGCCTCTAAGCCATCAGTTTCTGTGTGCGTGGAGGACAGAGCTAGCTTGGAATAAACACCTCTTTGGTGCTTACATATTGGTCTCTGGTGGTCTTTTGGTGGTCCCGCATTTGAGCATATCAGTCTCTCCTGAAACCCATGGAAAAAGAATTCAGCACTCCAGTTCTCTAGGACTGTAGTTTTATAGCACAAAAAGTTACAAAAGGGGGGTGACTTGAGAACTTACACGAATAACAGGATTTTCACAAGCATAATACAAAGACACATAGTAGATTAATGGTCTAAATGATTTAGCACTTAGGGAGTAAATTTAGATCAAAACATCAGAATTTATGATAGACCACTAAAGTTTCAGAGTGAGTTTTTATTTGGTCAGGGAAAGCCAGAATTTATGAGTCATCACTAAAGTTTCAGGGGGGGTTGTTTTCTCATCAGGGAAAACCAGACATGGGTGAGTTCAAGGCACTGGTAGGCATTTCAAGCAAATCACAGTAATTTATAATGAAGCAGAAATTAACTTTTCATGCCTTTGTGATGAGATGGCTCCCAATCTTAAAAGGAAATTAGGCTGGATTTTTCACTTGCTATAGCCATGGCTTTTAACGTATATGTTTCATACTTTCACAAGTATGAGAATTAAATTATTAATATTAATTACTACTAATTTTTTAAAAGACTGAATAAAATAGGAAATTAGATATTTGTTATTAAATGCATAAAAATTTTGATTAATATATTGATAATATAAACATGGAAAATTTTGACAATGATAAAAAGACATTTAATATAAGGGATTCAATATTATAAGTCCCTCATGTTCAGTGGGTCAGTCCTTCAATGATATTTTTCATTTTTTTAGGTCATTTTGAATTACACTTCTGCAAATGTTTGTTAAGTATACAAATTTAAGATTTTGTATTTTGTAAAGTAGAAAAATGGCAGATTTGAGCTCCTTTCAGGATTTTAAAACTTATAAGCCATTTGGGGCATCTTAGCACTTTTTTTTTATATTTGCACACAGTCCAATTCTAGAGAAGAATGAGTTGGAGATATAGTCTACTGTTCTGAGCAAAAGAGAAATTGCATTAGGATATTTCTAAAGCTTTTAACTTTTGTAACTTTTCAGAATTTTTGGTGATTTGAAAAAAATTATTTATTTTAAGAAATGAATTGTTTGAAATTAATTATTTATCTTTCCTGCATTATTTTCAGTTTCATTGATTTTTTTAGAAGAACTAACAGAACAGAATTCCAAAAGAGTTCCATGTAAATTTAAAGGTATGTTTCTGATAATTGAGATAGAAAGCAGAAGCAAAACATCATCTAGTTTGGTGGTTCTGCCTCAAACTAAAGAGTTACTTATTTATTTCTGCTATTATTCACTAGGTTCCTGAGGTTGCAGAAATCACCAACCAACACACATAAAAGTCTTGTTAGTTTGATTCTCACAACCAATTCAAGCTAAAATACACTAGTATCACTGTAGTTTCAGACCAAAGGGTGTTTCTAAATAATAAAAATATGTATACATAATTATATAAATAAATATAAAATAAAATATAATATTAGATAGATTTTTTTTCCTGAATAATCATTTTTACAATATCCCTTTAGACACAGTTCTGGGAACAAAGTGTCACAAATGAGACATAAATCCTACATTGCTACACAGAGTAATTAAGGCACATACTAAGAGCTTGGTATAAAACTTAACAAAGTGACATAAATAACTAGAGAACATCATAGAGATTTATACCTAAGTGCTAAATAGCAAATTCATAGTCTAAGTACATGAAGAGACAAGTGATCATAGCAAATTTTATAACTCAGTTGCTGCTAATATACAGAGATAGAGATATTTATTAAGAGATGGTTTTATGCAGATTTTTGGTTTAAAAAGGGAAAGATCAAATAATGGAGGCGATTTAAACATGAGCAATAATATTTTTCTGCATTCAGTACCTTTTTTGCAGATATATGAATTATAATTAATTTCAACCAGAAAAATGCAGAAATAGTGAAAAGATTATTCACTAGGAGTAAAACTACTTAAAAAGACAACCAAAACTTCCATTCCTGTCCAAATGTTTATTCCTGACAAAAAGACTGCTTCTTTTGAACCATTTCTGTAGATATGTTTTTTGTTTTTTGTAATAAATATTTTGGTGATTTTTTGCATATTACTTAATATATTTATGCTTCACATTTTCTCTTTTGTCCTATTTTACTACCTATATTCTGAAAGAAAAAAAATTTCTAACTCCTAAACTCACTTGATATTTGAGATATCTTTTAATTAATTTTTAAGCTTATATCATTTCTATAATGAATACTGTGCTTTCAGTAAAGAATGACTATTTTTATGCACCTGGCTCATTTACAGGAGTTTTGTTGTGTTCTTTGGTTTTATTTACAGTGACATTTAAAAAAAGGTTAATGTTAAACCAAAACACAAAAGACCACTAACTCAAATTTTAAATCAAATTAAATCAAGATTGTATTGTGTACACAAAAGCTGGCCAGGACTGTCTCTTACAAGATTCCATGCTAGAGATCATCCACCTGATCATCAGGAAAACGTTTTTACAGCACAAAAAGTTACAAAGGAGGTGGGTGTCTAAGGTACTTACAGCTAACAAGATTTTGACAATCATAATACAAAGGCAAATAGCAGGTTAAGGATCTATGTGGCTAACATTTCAAGGTGGAAAATAAATTCAGCTCCAGACATTAGAATTTATAAGTTGCCACTGAAATTTAGAGAGAATTGTTATTTGGTCAGCAGGAGCCAGAATTTATGAGGCACCAGTAAGGTTTTAGAGAGGGTTGTTATCTGGTAAGGGATAGCCAGGCATAGGTGAATTCAAACACAGGTAGAAATTACAAGCAAGTTTAAAACATCAAAATATTGTCAGGCCAAAGAGAAATTTTCGTTTCCTTACACAAAACAGAAATACACTTTTTACCTCTAAAAGCTCTAAGAGAAGACTTTATTTATTTTTGTATTTTCTCATATCTAATAGCTTCTGGCATTCCTTTGTTTGTGACTATAAATGCTTCTCTTCTGTGTTTATGGGGCTTCCAAAACAAAAAAAAAAATATATAGATAAGCCCTTCTCATAGGGAAGATTTTGCAAACATCGCAAGTAACTACCCTTTAACCCACAGGGTCTGACAACCATATTATAGGATATGAAAGACAATCCAATATGCTTGTTCTTCCAACCATTGTTTGCAAAGATTGACAAAAGTCAATTCATTGCACAGAATGAGTGAGGTGAGTCTCTGCTCTGCAGTCCAGAACAGGATGTAAAAGAGCCCCCAAAGTGAGTTTAAGACAGGGCTTTACATGACATAGCTGACAAAATCCTAAAAACAAAAGAAAACATAAATTCAGAGAGAACTATACCCACATAATCTCATTTGACAGAATCAAATTCATAAGAGGAACAGAGGACAGAGGTAAATCTAAAGGGATTTAACTATATTTTCTTTTTTCTAAATTGCTATTAATGTCTCCCAGGATTATAGAGTTCTGGATCTCCTCAGTTACTACTTTATCATTACCTTCAACCTACAATGCATGAGGCACACTGAATTTACCCTCATACTCATGTACTTATCACTTATTTTTTTTCTATAGAAAAACATATATATATTAATATATTTTTCCCACATTGCCAAGATTCTACCCTGAAAATTTCTGTGATATCACTTCCCTGAAATGCATTTTCATTATTTCATGTCAGTTCACCTAAGTATTCTATATCATGTGTTGGAAAAGTTGAGACAACTCAAAGGCACTTCTTATTTGACTATTTATAAACTATAATTAAATGTCAACCTCAGTACCTCCAAAGAACTTAAGTCTCATTCACCTTTCTCATTCATAGTGCTTTATTTTTTAAGTAGGTAGCAGAAATTTTAGTTTGAAGAAGAGTACGTGATTTAAAGCCATTCAGTGTACTTTAGAGGATCCCAAAAACCTATGGTTGTGGTTCTTAAACACCCTTACCACTGAAAGATCTAGATTACACTCCAGGTTGCACACTGATACTGTGCTTCCATGGGAAATGGTTTCTTGGTTGTGAATATTGTCTTTCCCTTTCCCCTATACTCTTGGAAATGTGTGCATTGTGTGAAGTTTTAGAATCACTATTTTCAACACAGTTAGCATGGACCCATTTGTTAATAGAAGGAATCTATATTCTGAAAAAAAAGACCTTCACCAAGGCCTAAAGAAGTGATAAAATAATCCCTGGAAAAAATAACAGTCATCCATTAGATTATTATTTTTTAAATACTAAGAATAAGTTTACTTAGTAATACATTACCATACTAGGAAAAGTGATATAAATGCAATTTTAATTTTTAAAGTTGTTTCTGATTACTACAAAGAGAGTATAAAAAGCTGGGTACATGGGCTGGAGTTGTGTCTCAGTTGTAGACTACTTTGCTAGAATGTGCAAAGCACTGAGTTTGATACTCAGCAATAAACATAAAGATTTTTTTTGTTTTATTTTTTAAATACATGACAATGGAATGCATCACAATTCTTATTACACATATAAAACAATTTTTCATACCTCTGTTTGTATATAAAGTATGTTCACATCAATTCCTGTCTTCATATATGTACTTAATTTTTTAGAGAGAGAGAGAGAGAAAGAGAGAGAGAGAGAGAGAGAATTTTATTATTTTTATTTTTTAGTGTTCTGCAGACACAACATTTTTGTTTGTATGTGGTGCTGAGGATAGAACCCCAGCTGCACGCATGCCAGGCAAGTGCACTACCACTTCAGCCACATCCCCAGCCCCATATATGTACTTTAGATAGTAGTGTCTATCACATTCCACAATCCTTGCTAATCTTTACACAACACTCCTACACTGGCCACTTCACATAAACTTCCCTCAGGGATTCAATGCATTAATCAAATAGATTTTATTCAGCCTATGCAGTGCTGTTGGAATGGCTATTATAAAAATCTAAAATTGTCATGTGTGGTGGCATATGCCTGAAATTCTAGAAGCTATGGGAAATGACACAGGAGAATTGTTAGTACAAAGACAGCCTCAGTAACATAACAAGGCTACAATCAACTTAATGAGAGTCTGTCTCAAAATATAACATAAAAAAGAATGTGGATGTATCTCAGTGGTATGCAACTCTGGGTTCAATACCCAGCACCAAACCATACAAAACCAAGCAAATATCTCATAATTAATAGGGATTCAAGGGTACAAAAATATGTAAAAATATTGGTGACAATATAAATTTAATAAATATATTTTTTATAAAAGTGTTAAGGTTCTTTAAAAGCCCCAATTAAAAATGCCACATAATCCACTAGGAATAATTTGGGGTAGCAGTGCAAAATCGTACATGCCTGTACTCCCAGTGGCTTAGGAGAATAAGAGGTAGAAAACTAGGGATTTATTTTCAAGTTAAAGACCAGCTTCAAGAACTTGGCAAGGTCCTAAGAAACTCAGTAAAACACTCTCTCAAAAATAAATAAATAAATAAAAGTGTTGGAGACTGGGTATGTAGCACACTGGTAAAGTGCCCTGGGGTTAACCTCCAGTATTTAAATAAATAAAAAATAATAATAATAATTGTCATTAAAAATGCCATACAATCCAGTAATAATAACAACTTTTGTTATGTATGTAAAAAATTTGGAATCCTTTTGCTAAATATATTGACGCACATCTATTTTTTATTGCACCTTTGTTCACAGTATCTAATAAAAGGAAACAAATAAAGTACCTTTTAGAGAGAAAGTATATCAGAAAATGCCTTCCAGTTGCAAAGCATCCAATTAGTCCATCCCTTCAGAAGCTACACACTTAAAATTCAAAGTGGTCCCTAGAAGACAAGACTCAGAGAGTGGTGTTTTCTAAATACTCCAAAAAATTTGGAATCTCTGGGAACCTTGTTTCAGATATTCTAAAACTCAGAACTAGGTCATAAGGGAGGTCAGAATGAGAACACAAGACATAGTAAATTCTTTAATGGGGAATCTTAACTCAGACACTGACATAACCAAAAGCAGAGTTGCAGATAAAAAATAGATTCTGTTTCACTGATTTCTGGGTTATGGATTCAAATCAAATATATATTAGAAAAAAAGTTAAGGCTACTGGTTAAAATCTACATAAAACAGGTATTAAAAATGTACCAGATGCTGGGTGTTTTAGTGCAAGCCTGTAATCCCAGTTGCTGAAGAGGCTGAGGAAGAATTATCAAAATTTCAAAGGCAGCCTTAGCAGAAGTGAGGTGTTAAGAAACACAGTGAGATCCTGTGTCTAAATAAAGTAAAAAAAAAAAAAAAAAATCCTGGGGATTTGTCTTAGTAGCCGAGTGTTCGTGAGTTCAATCTCCAATATCCCCCATGAAAAATGTACCAGGGGGCTGGGGCTGGGGCTCAGTGGAGCTCACTTCTCTGGCACATGTGAGTCACTGGAATATAAGGTCTATCAACAACATTATATATATATATATATATATATATATATATATATATATATATATATATATATATATATATATATAACCAAGATATTGACATGGACTTTGATCTAAATTGCGTGTAATTTAGCCCTTAAGATTGAAGTTGGTTGGGGCTTGGGATGTGGCTCAAGCGGTGGTGGGCTCGCCTGGCATGCGTGCAGCCCGGGTTCGATCCTGAGCACCACATACAAAGATGCTGTGTCCGCCCAAAATTGAAAAATAAATATTAATTAAAAAAAAATCTCTCTCTCTCCCTCCCTCTCTCTCTCTCTCACACACACTCTCTCTTTAAAAAAAATAAAAAAAGATTGAAGTTGGCCAGGCATGGTGGTGCATGCCTGTAATATCAGCTGTTTACAAGACTGAGACATAAGGATCATGAATTCAAAACCAGTCTCATTAATGGTGAGGCACCAAGCAACTCAGTGAAACCCTGTCTCTAAGTAAAATACAAAATAAGGGTATGGATGTGGCTCAGTGGTAGAGTCCCCCTGACTTCAATCCCCAGTCTCCCCCCCAAAAAAATGGGGCTGAGAAAATAGCTCAGCTTGTAGAGTGCTTGCCTTCTAAGCATGAGGCCCTGGGGTCAATCCCCAGTACAGAGAGAGAGAGAGAGAGAGAGAGAGAGAGAGATTGAAAGTGAATGTAGTTTAAATTCAACTTAGTCCCACTTTTATTTTTTTCCTGTCACACCAGAATAAAAGAGTTTCCTGAAATATTTGGAATGTTTGTGTGGGTTATTTATTTATTTATTTTTTATTTACTTATTTTTATGTGGTGCTGAGGATCGAACCCAGGACCTTGCACGTGCTAGGTGAGTGCTCTACCACTGATCCACAACCCCAGATTGCCTGACCATAAATAAATAAACAAACAAACAAATTAATAAATAAATAAACCCTCAATTGATGACCCATTACAGTTTTTAAAAATCCTTAATTGGGACACATAAATCTCATTTAGGAGAGATTCATTATTTTTAATGTCACCTACTTTTATTCTGCTTTCTTCTCATATGAAAATCTCAGAATGATAAATTAAAATCTTTTAAAAATGCCCTCCAGTTCTTGAAGAAAAACATTATAAATGATGCATACATTTGAAATAAAACATGGGAAAATGATTAATAATGCTGAAAGTGGAGTTTTGAGATTAACCAAAATTTCTCAGTTTGTAAATTGAATCTGAGTGCTTGTCTCATAAATTTTGAAGAAAAAAAAATCCATTTAAGCAAGAAGAAATAGAACGCCCACCAGGTGGTATGAGGAATGATACCAGGAAAAAAAAAAAAAAAACCTCATTTTTGTGTGCCATCTTAGATGATTTTGGGCAGAACAGGAAGCATAATGCATTTAGAATAGGCTTTGGAAAAGGCATCCTGACTACTATATGGGTTCACTTTCATTCTTTCTATGACCCATCTTTTTTTCTTCAAATTCAATCAGGGATCACCCCTGGGACAAAGGACTTTGTTGAAGGTGTTCCCACAAGTGGGCTTCAAGGTCTTTTACATTTGAAATAGGCCTTAATGGTGCTCATTAACATCTTTAGGTTAGCCACCAGGCGTGTTTGAGTGAGGCCCATTATCCACATTACATGGTTATTATACTATCTATTCTATTTTATACTTATTTTCTGTGAACAGAGAACCCTAGTTTTGGATATGGGAACAGAGAGCTAGAAAACTAGGGGTTTATTCTAAGACCTATGGAGAGCTAAACTGAAGTTTTGGATTTCAGATTTTTGTTTTGGATTTGAGATACTGCTTCTGCTACATTTAAAAATCTCAGGACTCATGAAGAGAATGAGTTAAAAGCCAGCATCATCAAACTTGTGAGGCCCTAAGAAATTCAAAGGGACCCTGTCTCTAAATAAAAATATTAAAAAAGGGGTGGGAATGTGAATCTGTGGATGAACACCTCTGGGTTGAATTTATGGTGCCAAAAAGAAAACAACATACACATAATAATAATAATAATAATAATAATAATAATAATAATAATAATAAACAAACAAGCAAACAAACCCTCATGAGTAACAAGCCTTAAAATTAACAGCCTCTCTCATGCATGAATACAATAAATGGATTTGTAGTTCTCTCCTGGTAATTATCTCAGTCTTCACTATGAAATCTGGAGACATGCTGGACTCATGGCACATGGAAGCCCACAAAGGGCTTTAGAAAGACGCTGTAAACACCATACAATTATGGAATAAAATGCGCAGGTTTTCAACTGCTGATCTAAGCCTCACTAAACTAGTCAGAGGTGAAGGCTAAGCTACCACAGAGAGACCCTCTGGCCACAAGACTCTGGAGAGGACCACGAGGAGTCCCTAGCCATGACTGCCAGTTTCCACCATTGCCACTCCTGTCAGCTTTAAGCCCCCTTCCTACACAGACTCAATATAACAAGGCACACTTACCATTTCCTGGCTCTCAGGGTTCTCTGCGTTCTCCCTGTGGTTTGTTTTCAGATTCTGCATAGCACAGACACCTGGGCTCCGGATCCAGAACAGAAGCCTACAAAAAGATTGAAAAAATGGAGGTTCCAGACACCAAGGAAACAGAAGATTGTGGAAGCCCTCCCCCTCATCACTGGCTGCATGAGGATTGGACAGTTCTCACCTAAGTGACTGATTGGTCAAGGCTTCAGGCACTGCCTCCAATCTGAGCCAAGTGGGCACAGAATCAATGTCTGAATGACAGGCTGCTCCATTGTCATTGTTAACCGACTACAGATCAGGGCTGAGAATATAGCTTAGTCAGTAGAGTGCTTGTTTTGCTGATATAAGGCCATGGATTCAATCCCCTGCACTACACACATACACTCCCACCAAAAAAAATACATTAAGCAACGGACTTTGGGGACTAGGGTTATGGATCAGTTGTAGAGAACATCCCTAGCATGCATGAGGTACTTGGTTGAACATGAAGCACCGTATTAAAAAGCCACCCAAGAGGGGGATGTGGCTCAAGCTGTAGCACACTCACCTGGCATTCGGGCGGCCCAGGTTCGATCCTCAGCACCACATACAAACAAAGAAGTTGTGTCCGCCAAAAACTAAAACTAAATATTAAAAAAAGCCAATAAAGAAACTACTAATAATACTGTGTCCATCTACAACAAAAAAAATTCAAAAAAAAAAAATTGTATTGGACTTGTGCACCTTCACTACAGAACTCATAAACACTTTTTATAAATAATATATACATATATGTCTTCAGAAAATGTATAAAATTCTCCTGTGATGTCTTTTCAAGTAACTTATATTACAGGTATGCTTCACAACCTGAAATCCTCCCCACCTCACTTATTATTATTATTATTATTATTATTATTATTATTATTATTATTATTTAAGGCCTGTTAATTGCATTAAATGCCTCTGTATGGGGTTATTTTAAGGCAAAGTTTTCTTCCAATAATAGGACCTCGCCCAGCGAGAAATGTATTGACACTTATAACTGTTTATAAGGTTAAATCAATTTATGAATAAATACGTGTATATATATTTTTATGAAAATGATATCACAATTACTTTAATATATATATTTTTTTAATTTTTCTATTCTTTGTCTCATAAAAAAAAACAGTTTTAACTTTAAACTCTTCAGCAATGTTCTTATATCCCTTCCCCCAAAAATGTGACTCACAAGTATAATTCAAATTATTGAGACTCATAAATTTTTGATCCTTTATTTTAACTAGTGAAGTCTAAAGATTTTCTTTTTATTTTCACCTTTAAATGAAGCCCACTTTTTATAGCTTTCTTGTTGTGTAACTGACATTTAATATTCTGCAATTTTTACCCCCATTCTGATCACTTTGGACTATTGATGTTTTGATGGAGGGGATCTCAAAGTGGTCATGCACAAGGTAGGAAATGGATATAGTAAGATATAAGACTGGTGATTGCTGAGTATGTAGATTTTGCTATACAAAATAAGTATTGGTGGATGATATGGGGGTAGGGAGAAAAAGAGCAATGAAAAAAAGAAGAAAAACTTGAACAATAGAGGGGTTCACATGCTACAAGTCTACAATGATAGCATGAATATAGAGGGTAGTGTCCTTGGAAGCAGCAATAAAATTTGAGGGAAAGAAAAACGTAATTTTTTGCACAGTTCCCAAGTGAGAGAGCCAGGTGAATGGGTTCTGTGTTCAACTCTTCCCACCTAGGAGTGGAATTTATAGTTCATAGGGTATGTCTCAGTAAGTAGTAAAACACCATTTCTATGTACCTTTACATTTTTTCATGGCTACAAGCTGACTTTGACAATTCCAGTCACATTACATCTTTGCACTTGTTAGCTATTCATTAATTAATTCATTCATTACATTATTTATTTGTTTTTTACTAATTCACTTTTTCTTTAGTTGTCATTGTTTTTACATTACTGGTGATTACATAATTGCATAAATATTCTGAAGGTTGACTTTTGGTTAAATATTGTTTTATGTGTTTATTCATACATTTACTTATCATTGAAATGTTTTTCCTTTACCAAGCATGCTTTATATTAGACCTCAATCTTCATTTATGAAGACTAGATAAAATCACATTATTCCAAATAACTCAAGGATTTATCATCTTTGCAGAACCCTAATCACCTGCTAAAGTTGACCCAGTCTGGGTCATCTAAAAGCTGTGTCAAAACTCCTTTTTTCTTATATACACTTTAATAAAGAATTTCTCTCTCACTTTTATATTTTGGAGAGTAGACTAACTTCCCAAGCAGTAGTTAATAACCTAGATGAGTTTTCCAACTAGCTCACTATTACGTTTAAATTATTTAATCCTTGACACTAAATGCTGAGAGCCATAGCTAAGTAAGAATGACTCATGGCAATTTCCTTGTCAGCTTACCCCATGTTGCTTAGACAGAGGACTCTCCATTGTGGAAATGGGCTTGCCTTGGACCCAGGTCATTTGCAGTGACATTGCATGTATGTTTGAGTAAGGTGACCCTGCTCAAGGACAAGGATGGATCCGGGTTTAGGGAGGATCTTGCTGGATTAGGGTGGGTCCAGGTTTAAGGAGGACCCTGCTGGGAATAGGGCGTATCCTGCTGCCTCAGGCCCAGCCCACTCCTTGAGTTCCCTTTGAGTTCTCACGGGATTCAGAGAGTATTTTGGGATGCAGAGCCCAGTGGAAGTGCTTTTTCCCCAGAACGTGCGTGTAGAGTGCTGGTGACAGTTCAGGAATAAAGAATTGCTGTTTGAATCTACAAGGCTGTGGGTGGCTCGTGATTTTGTGCCCAGGCAGACTGCGGCAACTAACAGTGCCACTGATTATTTTTTTTAATTTTTGCAAGATCTCTCTCTCTCTCTCTCTCTCTCTCTCTCTCTCTCTCTCTCTCTCTCTCATATGACAAATTGAAATCAGATATGCTTTTTTACTAAGAAACACTCTCAGCCTTTAATAAAATATTCTATAAAAAAAAGGGTTTCACTGATTTTCTTAGAGCCTCACTAAATTGCTGAGGCTGGCTGACTTTAATCTAATGTTATAGAAGTTTGCAATATATATGTATATATATATATATATGGAGAGAGAGAGAGAGAGAGAGAGAGAGAGAGAGAGAGAGAGAGTAGTGTTCATTTGACTCTTTCTATTGGGGACTGTGCCAGAGTTACCTTTTTCTTTCACTTCTACCTTATTTCTGCCTCCAAAGAAACTACCCTTTACCCTCATACTACCATTGTTCCACCATTAGACTTTTTAAATCTGAACTCTTGAGTTGGTCATTCTTTCTCTCTTCCCTTCACAGCACTTTTTTCTCTACCCGTACCTATTCCACCAATACTTTTTCATGAATACTCACTACTACATACTCAGTATCCACCAAGGTCACATCTTGATCCATCCCTGTTCTGTCTTTTCCATGGATCACTTTAAGATCCCCTCCACCCAGATATCAATAGTCCAGAGTAAGGTCAGGTAAGGGTGTTATATATACAGGTTTTTTAAAGTCATTTACATAACAATAAGCCTATTAAAATTGGGATGTATTTTGTCTTAGGTTAAAAAAGAAAATCTACAGACTGCACTGTTATACTGAATTGTTTAAAATTTATTAATCTCAATAATTTAGAAAAAGAAATTCTATAAAAAGGAGAATAAAGGAAAGAACATAATATATAAAATTGACAAATTTGAGGACACACCAAGTGTACATATCAAGGAGTGTCATATATCAGTGCTTTCAAAAGACAAATTAATTTGAAATAAATGTATTTAATGTGAGATGTAGTAATCATTTTTTAATTATATATAATGGTAGTATGCATGTATATGTACAAAATGCATCTCATATAATTATGAGTATACATTGCAAATAATGAACTCTACAGTATTTATTTAATTTTTCTGACAACAGAATGCATTACAATTCTTATTACACCTATACAGCACAATTTTTCATTTCTCTGGTTTTATACAAATTATATTTACGTGAATTCACTTCTTCATACATATACTTTATATAACAATATACATCATATTCCACCATCATTTTTAACCCCATGATCCCTCCCCTCACCTCCCAACCCCCAAAAGGTCATTTTGATAAACAATGATATATGCTTTAAAGTTATAGAAAAGAGTATATACCTTATAATAATATGAAGAGAAAAAGTTTTGTAACTAATACATAGCAAAATAATAATAATAATAATAAACTTGCCATTTAGACATTAATAAATTATACACCTAGCACTATTGACATCTTTTCCCAAAAAATTGACATCTTTTCCAAAAAAAGGGGGGAGTTATTTGTGGGGGAAAATGGTATTCTATGCTTTCTTAATATCAAGAATAAATTATTTTCAGAAGTAATATATATTTCAATATAAAAATAAAATAGAACCAGGTTCCATGGCACACATCTCTAATCCCAATGGATTGTGAGGCTAAGGCAAGATAATCCTGAGTTTAAAGCCAGCCTCAGAATCATAGCAAGGCCCTAAGCAACTATGTGTGACCCAGTCTCTGTGTGCCCCTGATTTAAATTTCCAGTAAGAAACAACAAAAAAAAGAATACAATGTTTTGATGAGGACACAGAACAAATTATCATGAACTAAAGATGGAGTAGAAATTGCTGTTATTTCATCATGAAAACTGTATATATATATATATATATATATATATATATATATATATATATATATATATATATATTTCTCACCAAGCAGCTTAGACCTGTAGAAATTATAGTATGTGTGTACAACGACAGTGTACAAGTATGTGATAGCATAAGACTAGAGCTATACTTGTCAATACAGTAGAAATGTGCAGCCTAGGAGGAAAGAGGAGGTGATTCAGAAAAATAAAAATAATAAAGTTTGAGAAAAAATGGTTCTGGAGCCCAGAAAGATTTTCGGTTTAATTAGAGTACAAAATATCACATAAGTATTATACTGAAGTTACATCTGTTAAATACATCACATGTATAATGGATTTCAAGGAAAATATGTGGAACTTATCACAAACAAAATAAAAATGTACAAAAGCACATAAAATAACGTGTGTAAATAAAACTAATCATTACAAAGACAATTATTTTAACTCAATTTAATATATAATATTTTCCTATCAAAATTTTAGCATGTTTTTCTTTAAATACAAGGAGAGAGCTGGACCTGTTGGTGCACAATTGTAATCCCAGTACCTTGGGAGGTGTATTGTGAGCTCAAAGCCAGCATCAGCAAAATTGAGGCCCTAAGCAATTCAGTGAGATACCGTGTCTAAATGTCATACAAAATATGTTTGGGGCTGTGGCTCAATTCCCCTGAGTTTAATTCCAAGTACCAAATAAAAGAAAAGAAAGAAGGGACCAAAAAATTATCTTAGAAATAAAATATATGTAAAATACCCCAAAACCTTTAATAAAAAAAAAAACAACAAATAATATAGTTATTGTTATGCGACACATTTAATGTATATTATGAAACTATATTGCAATAATACAGACCAATATATCATAATATAAAACAAATCTGAAACCATATGTAGATCAATAGTATTGTTAAGAGCAATAGAAAGGCATATGTAAAACCGACCATATGAAAAATAATATTAGACGTGAATGAATGAATCTATCCAACCTAAAGTTAGAATTGGGACATAGAGGCAAAGTTCACTGTTAGAGTGTGTGTGCAGAATGTGCAAGATAGTCAGCTCCAACCTTAGCAACACTATAAAAAGCAAATATTAACAGGGAATGATGTTGAAAATAAAGCAGAATATTAAATGAGACACTGTCCCTCCATCTATAGATAAATTTAAGGAAAAAAAACTACTGTGAGTATCTCTTTGGCAAAATCATGAATGAGTAGAGAGATTTAGATACACTGGATATTAGTCCGGTCTTAAGTAATGTACCACATTTGGGACAAAATTCCCAATTACCATCATCACCTCTAGTGAACAGAAATGTGAGAGAGGTTCTGAGGATGTTGCTCAGTTTTTAGAGTGTTTGCCTTGTATGGACAAGGCCCTGGGTTCAATCTCTAGCACCACAAAAAAAAAAAAAAAAAAAAAAAAAAGAAAAAAGAAAAAAAAGAAGGAAATATGAAAGAAATGATACAAAAAAAAATGGTGATATCTAGGAGCCATAAAATTTTTCACAAGTGTTTCATCAGCTGTGACCAAGATACGAAAATACCCAAATATCAAAGCTGTCAATTTATCTAAAAAAAAAAATCTGCAAGCATATTTTCCCAATTGCTGTTGCTGACAGATGAAGTTCACTCCAGCTTGTATTATAGGTGAAATAGGGAGGAATCCAGTAAACTACTCTAAGCCTGACTGAGATTTTAGCACTTCCTGAATCCTGCCCAACCCTGATACACTAGTAATAAGGCCAGAACTACCAATTCCTCCTAGAAAAAGTTTTTTTTTTTTTTTTTTTTTTTGTGGGTGTGTGTATGTGTGTATTGAATGTTTCACATTTAACATATTTTGTTTATGTTACTATGTCCTGGATACACTAGTAATAATGCCAGAACTACCAATTGCTCCTAGAAAGTTTTTTTTTTTTTTTTTTTTGTGTGTGTGTGTGGATGTGTGTGTCAATGTGTGTACTGAATATCTCAACTTTAACATATTTTATTTACCTTACTATGTCCTGAAGTTCCAAACTCTAGAACAAAAGGTGACTGAGCTAATGTAAATCTCTGTAGATTTCAAACAAATGAATTTACATCCTTTTCCTAGCACTTTTATGAACTATGATACCAAACAGCTGTTCAGAAAGGAGCTTTAAAAACAATGATCCCTGTTTATTCCAACAAATCTTTACAGAATAGTCCTACATTGGATACTTCATATGAACTTTCCTCAGGGATAAAATGCATCAGTCAAAGAGATTTTCTGTAGCCTGGGCAGTGTTGTTGAAAAGGTTATTATAATAATGTAAAAGAGCTAGGTGTGGTGGCAAATATACTAGAGGCTGGAGAGGCAAGTCAGGAGGATTGTGATTTGAAAGCCAGCCTTAACAACATAGAAAGGCTATAAGCAACTTATTGAGATATTAGTGATATATCAAGGTCTCAAAAAAAAAAAAAAAAAAAAAAAGGACTGGAGACATAACTCAGTGGTAAGCACCCACGGAGTTCAATTCCTAGCACCAAACCACACCAAACAAAACAAATATCTGAAAGATAGTAGGGACTCCAGAGTATAGGTGTATATGCATAGATAAAAATTTTGGTTACAATATAAAGTTAATAAAGATACTTTTGAAAAAAAAATTCATGGTTCTTTTTTTAAAGAGGAGAGAGAGAGAGAGAGAGAGAGAGAGAGAGAGAGAGAGAGAGAATTTTAATATTTATTTATTCATTTTAGTTTTTGGCAGACACAACATCTTTATTTGTACGTGGTGCTGAGGATAAAACCCAGTGCCACACGAATGCCAGGCAAGTGCACTACCGCTTGAGCCACATTCCCAGCCCCTATAATTGTTCTTAAGATCTCAAAATAAAAATGCCATATAATCCACTAATAATAATTTTTTTTGAAGCAGGGTATCATTGTGAATGTCTGTACTCTCAGTGGCTTGGGAGGATGAAACAGGAGGAACTTAAATGCAAGACCAGCTTCAGAAACTTGGCAATGGCCTAAGTGACTCAGTGATATCCTGTCTTATTAAAAAAAAATAGGGATGTAACACAGTGGTAAAGTGCCTAAATAAGTAAAAATAAATAACAATAACAATTCTTGGTTTAAAAAATGCCCTATAACCCAGTAATTATAATTCTGGATAAATATCTAAAGAAATTGGAACACTTTTGTTAAAGATATTACTTCACTTCCATTTTTATTGTAGGTTTATTCACAGTATCTAATAAAAGGAATCAAATTAAGTGCCTTTTAGATGCAAGGTATTGATCCAAAATTAAGGAATAGGTAAATTTTGGAGTTTGGAATGTGGACAACATACCGTAAATTCTTCAAGGGAGAATCTTAATTCAGACACTGTGATAAGGTGTCTGGTCTGGGGAAGAAAGAGGAAGTAAAATCAGAGTTTGAGATAAAACTAGACTTTGCTTCACTGATTTCTAGGTTATTGATTTAATCCAAACAGATATTGGAAAAGGGTTAAAGCTACTAATTAAAATTTATGTAAAACAGGTATTTAAAAAGTACCATGAAAGAGCTGAAGGTGTGGCTCAGTGGTACAGTGCTTGCCTAGCATATATGAGGCTGTGAGCTTAATTCTCAGTGCCCCATATAAAAAAATTAAATATAAATAAATATTTTAAAAAATACCAGGTAAGGATTTAGGGTTGTTGCTCAGTAGTAGAGTACTTGGATAGTATGCATGAGGCAGTCTGTTTGATACTGGACCCACATTAATAACAATAATAATAATAATAATAATAATAATAATAATAATAATAATAATAAATATATTTTGTTCATCCACAACTAAGAAAAAAATTATTTTAAACAAGTACAACAGTGCTATGGCCTGTTGAAAGACCCGCCGATTCCCTGTCCAAGAAAGACGCACGAGGCACTGGCTGCAAAAGCAAGAGGCGATTTATTGATACACAGGCGCCTGCGGGTGCTCAGTGAAACCTCAGCCGGAGCTTCGGTGAACTGGCACACCGGGCTTTGGGGCACAGATCTTTTATAGGGAATAAGTGGGTTAGTTCTTAGCATAGTACAGTGACAGTCTTCCTGTTGGACCTTCTGAATCCGGTCAGTAGGTCACCTAGGGGGTAAACTTGTTTTTCAACTCATTGTTCTCGGGAAAACCATAGAAGGGTATCCTGTCTCCTTTTTTAATTCCTATTTTAAACCTGCATCCTATTCTTTTAGTTCCTGTTTTTAAACCTGCATCCTATCCTTTTAGTTCCTGTTTTTAACCCTGCATCCTCAAGTTTGACCGTTAGGGTTATCTATATGGAACATCTTGTGGTAGCATTGTGCAGGACTTGAAATGCTACGTGCTGCTGGAAGGGTCTTGGCATGGGGGTTGTAAAAGGGAGCATCTTGCAGCTTCAGGGCCCAGGGGTTAGATTTCCTAATGTTGGGCCTGGGGCCTTGAGGTCCTTCACTGTAACCTTCTAATTATCTGTGTTCTAATTAAGCCCTTGCAATTCAACTTTCTTGTTATTTAAATTAAAGTCCAGTTCCACTTTTATTTCCTGCCATACCAGGTCTAAGGAGTTTGCTTGAATATTAGGAATGCTTCTAAATGTCACTTTAATAAAGTCATTTTACATATTTAAAAACTCAGTTGAAAGCAAACTTGGTGGCACAGGCCATAACCCCTGTGGCACAGAAGAATTATACATGGGTATCATGAGCTCAAAGCTACCCTCAGCAAAAACAAGGCACTAAGCAACTGAGACCCTCTCTCTAAATAAATACAAAAAAAGGACTGGGGATGTATCTCAGTGCCCCTGAGTTAAATACCTGGTACAAAAAAAAAAAAGAAGAAAAATGAAAAAATTCACTTGAGGACAAATACATTAAAGAAACAAACAAACAAACAAAAAAGCACATTAATTTTGGACAAATTAACTACACTATTGTGAGGATGGCCTTAGGCCTGGCCTAAAAAAAACTCCATTTTAAAAACTTCAGTTTGAAACATGCAGTCCCACCAGGCATGCCTAAAGAAGCCCTGAAGTATTGCCTTCAGACATAAACAAATCACTTCCCCTCACCATAAACAGAGTGAGGCCTCTGGCAGGTTGTCCTCACCTAATAAGAGGGAAGGGTGAGAAGACCAAGGTGCAGACCACCAGACCAGATGTTTCTGGCCCTAGAGTAAATGATGTCATGGAAAAATCTGGTGGTAACTAACAAGGATTGAAAAAAGGGTAAAAAAGCTGCAAAATTTAGTATAAAGAGTAGAGCAAATGAACAGATGTTCAGCCAGCTCAATAAAAAATGCACTTGAGCTGGGGAGGCTGATGAGGTCTTGGAATGACATCTCATCACTTCTCACCATTTGTATTTTCCTCGCCACTCTTAAACTCTACAGCCACACCTTAGTGAGAGGGGGAAAGGTAAAAGACTATAAGATGTTCTTCTCATGTGATGAAAACTCAATTTCAGTGGGGAGAAACCCAATGGGGAAAATAAAACCAAGAGGCAAGATCTCCCACACACCCAAAATATATACTTTTATGAATAAAAATTTTATCAAAATTACTTTAAAATTTCATTTAACTTTTGTGCTGTCTGGTCTTATGAGAAAGCAAATTTTATTTTAAACTTCTAAGCAATGTCCTAAGGCATTAATATTTTCCCAGAGGGAAAAACAATATAATGCATTAGTATAATTTAAAAATTTCTAGTATTCATAATAAAAATTAAGAAGGACAGCTTAAATCAATTTAATAACTTAAACCACTATATCCAAAATATTATTATTTTTGAAAATATAAATTGACTAATAAATAAATGTATTTTTTCAAGCTTCATCCTAAAATTCACTCTTGATGTCTCAGGGATATCTATGTTCACCACAGCTATATTATATGTTTGAGATTCATAAATACCCTGACCTCAGCAAGGTGAAAAAAATGGACAACTCAGTTCTGTGTCATAGGTTTTGGAATAAACATACCAAACAACATTCTCTCAGGGCCAAAGAACAGGAGAGACTCTGCACTTTGAGAGAGAAGCCATCTACAACTCAGAAGTGTACAAAAGTGGAAACTGTTTCTCACAGGATTCTGGGCATGGGTCCATTTTCATTTTAGAGAGCATACTTTAACCAAAAGAGGTTGATATCACTGGAGAGAAGACTCTAGGTAATCAGATCATCAGTAACCCAGAAACTAGAGTCTAAACATTTAAAAAAATTTATTTTGCAGTTTTGTCTTTAGCCTAATGCAGGGTTGTTATTTCAATTTTCTTCTTTAGGATGGGGTACTCTGAGAATATCATCAAACATTAAAGGCATAGAAGTCTATACATATTTCCATATAATTCAATAAAGCCTGTCAAGAGATTAAAGTTTAAATTTAAATTAATAAAAATTTAACCAGAACCTATAAGGCACATTATGTTTTTCACATAACTTCTGTTCCACATGTGATTGAATCCTGGCATTCAGCCCATGTTTAGTGAATTAGATATCTATCACTGAATAAGAAGAAACCATATAAAATTATTGTCTCAAGTGTGGGCTTATCATCAATTAAGCCTGGGTTCATATGGGATCTTTTTACTGCATTAGGTGATAGTTGGTAAGGTTACTATACTTCAGAGGGAGATATGGTTGCCAAAAAAAGCATCCTTCTTCTCAGAATCAAATAAATTAAGGTGGGCTCATTCTCATGGAGGTGACAGTGTTATGAAAGTAAAAACAAAGTATTCAAAGTGTTTCCTGACTAATACATTTTCATAGTCACATATTTACATAAGTCATTCACAAAAAATAAGAGCTCAGATTCAAAATTTGTGAAATATACTCTGCACTTTGGCTACAAGAGGAGTAAAAACACATTGTCAACTTTATGTATACAGATAGGGCTAAAGAATTACTAATATGTTGACACTCTGTATCATTCTGTTTTTTTGTAATGGATGAGGTTTACATAGCTGTTCAGTGTGAAAGAATATTTGAAAGGTCTCCTGAATATTAACTTTACTGGAATTCAGGATCAATTCTCTGTGACTCCAAAGCCACAACTCACATCCTCTAGACTACATGAATTATAAATCTTTCATTATTGTCTTAGAAGTTAGATAGTGGCACAATAAATCAGAATATTTTTTTTGTACCAAGGACTGGACTCAGAACACTTTATCATAAATCACATCTCCAGCCCATTTGTTTTTAAAGACAAGCCAAGTTCTTACTAAGATGCTTAAGGCCCCACTGAGTTGCTGAGTCTAGCCTTGAACTTAAAATCCTTCTTCCTCATCCTCTTAAGTCACTGAAATTGCAGACATACATTACAATATTGGCTCTTGTTTCCTGGTTTATGAATAGGCAAAATTGAAATGATAAGCAGAGAAGCAGCTGTTATAATCACCCCTTTATTCTGGCTTAATTCCTAAGGTTTAAATATTGAAACCCATATTTCAATGTATACTGAAGGTAACATTATCTATTATAGTCAACAGTCTGTTGATCTCCATCTTATCCAGACAATTATTTACTGCCTAAACTTGATTTAATTTGAAAATGTTACTCAATATGTTTGAACTTCTGGTTTTTCTTCTGGCATTATTAGGATACTAGGTTCAAACCATACAGCCTATGGAAAATTATGGTGTGCTTATAGCTAAAGAGAAGACTATATGATAAATAAAATTTTAAACTCATGAGGATGAGTTATTTTCTTTAGTTTTATGTAACCTTGGTGAATAAGATACAGAGTACACAACCAAACCTTAAATCTTTTAAAGCAGGCTCTAACTCTAGTTAATAAAGAAAAATATCTAATACAAAAAGTTGTGTTGCAAAATCACATAGCAGTTGGTTTGTTATCAGAAGCACAGGAATGGGTTTCTGCCATATAATAATATCAGTATGACTTCAATACATATGATATCTTTAGATGCAGCCACACAGCAGTTGATCAATGATAAGTTGCAAGAATGATGAGCTTGTTTAGATACCATCTGGAGATGGGTTTTAGTAATCCTAGACAGGGGGATTGTGTTCTAGTCATTTCACAATACAGCATATTTTTTGAAGCCTGTGGATGCAGAGCTCTTACCTCCTTTCTAATAGATCATTGCAGAAGACTTCAGGTGTGTAGATTTTTTGATGATGAAACCTATAAGAGTGGATCATTGGAAAGGCCAAACATGGCTATAGCTACTCTGTTGTTGATGCTTCCAAAAGGTTATTGTTATGATGATGATGATGATGATGATGATTATAAGTATTATTATCATTTATTTAAGTAACAAATACCTTGATTAAGTGTATACATTTATTGTCATAAACATTTTTTCTGAGCATGTCTTCACTATGTAAAATATTGATCATGCACCTTTGTTTTCTGGCCTATATATGAAAGGGCCTATGGAATGATGCAGGATTCTGAGGGCTGAATGCTCTGGGCTACCTGGAGCTATTGTTACCTCTGCATAAGCATGACTACACTGCCAACTCTTCCTCACATCTCTCAATTGCTAGAGACCAAAATTTTACATCCTGGGTCACAACACCCACACAGCAACTCGCATAGTCTTTAGGATATTTGCAGGTGAGAGATATCTCAGTACTGATAGATTAATGGAGATTTTTAGGGGAGTAGTGGCAACTACGGACATGAAGAAGCATACAACACTTTGTTGCCTCAGTCCAATTACAGTGAACTCCTGTGGAGAGCTGTTACATAGTGGGATTAGTTCCTTGTAAACAGAAATAAGGATTCTGACTGCACTGTGTGCAAACACAAACCTTGGAAGTTGAACTATCAATGAACTGCTGAAGCCCAGGCCTCAGCCCCTGGCCAAAGAAAAAAGTGGCAGCAGTGGCATAGATGATTTGGAGAAGTAGTCAATTGAGTCATGTGCAGCTGCTGTGGCCATGGGATGAATGGTTTCTATAGATCTGACAGCAAAAACTGATGCAAGTGTATGAGAGACTACCAGAATGAGAAATTGCAAAATAATCAAGAAGTATAGGAATCCAAAGTATATTCAGTAGAGTAAGATGTCTGTATTTTGAAAATACCCATCAACCTTTTCCATTGTGATGACTGAGTCTGGGGAGAAGAAGAAGGATAAAGGCCTTCAAGTCCAGTCAACGGATGATGCATAAAATGAAACAACAGCAGCCTATGGCTCCAGTGAACAACTGGCATGGCCAGCCCAGGTATCCAAGTTTTCCCCATTTTACCTGTTAAGCAGAACTGGTGGACTTTTAAAAATAATTTACCCAGGTGGCAAGAGAGCAAGATTATTATTTTTTGTCTGTAAGAATTAGAGATAAACAGCGTTCTGTGTTGCACCTTAAGAATGGAGAGGTTAGCATTGCTCCTTACAGTTGAAGTTGTAAAATGCTCAATGCCATGAGGCATTTAAGGACAAAAAAAGACCAAGTATGTTAGTACCTGGCCAGGCTTCCAGAGGGCTGTATTTTTAGCAAGTAACCAAGGTCATAAACACTCATATTCAATCTATGTACTCAAGGTCAAAAACATTTGTTTGTGAGCATGCTCTTACATCAGTAAAATGTTGTTGATATGCCTTCTTTGTCTGACCTGCATAAAAAAAAGTTCTATTTAATAATTTGGGGGGCTGAGGGATAGAAGCTAGAGTTTGGTTATGGGCTATTGCTGCCTTCAAAAGTAGCATGCCTACCATCCCAAAAGTTCCTCATATCTTCATTCAACTGCTTGAGCCCCAAACCTTACTTTTTTGATATAAGCTCCTGCACAACAGCCACAGATGTGAAATCATTTTAAATTTGAGACTATCACAAATCCTCTGCTTTATGCAAGGGGTATTGTGTTGTTTTGTAGACATACTCTCAGATAAAATTCATATAGTGGATATTTAGTATATTATTTATTTTAGATTACACATATGGCCTTAATGTTGTCTCACCCTCACTTTTTTAATGTAGTGTTTCATATTGTCCATTTACAAAACTTTTGTGATACAGATACAGTTCTTTTGTTGCAGTTTCCATAGCATCCTGCATTTTCATCATGACTGAAATGAAATATGCCTGTGTTCAAAGTTCTCCTGATAAGAAATTTTAAAAATATTGCTTGTTCTTGATTTTTCAATTCAATTTTCAGCAATTTCCCAAGTTTATTTTAAATCCTTGCTATTAGCTTTAGATGTTTTTCTCAAACATATTATCCCCATTGAATAAAAAGTTCATCAGATGTAAAAATTTTGGTTTTCTTTTTTTTTATTCTTTCTTTTCTTTTTTTTAAGGGGAGAGGAATGAATACTTAACCCAGGGTAGTTCTCCTAAACCCCTATATCATCAGGCTTTTTAAATTGTATTTTATTTTATTTTTAGTTTTCACACAAATTCTTGCTTAGTTTCTTAGGGCCCTCTCATATTATTTAGGCTGAATTTGATATTGTGATTCTTCTGCTTAAGTCTCCCAAATTATTAAGATTGCTGACATGAGCCACATATGTGTGTAACCCCCCTCCCCTTTTTTAATAAATGTCACTACTTAAAAATGTCACTACTTAAAAATAATGATGAATCATGGCTTCTTAGAGGAAGTAAGTTTTGCCTTTGGGTCAGGCATATTTGATCTTGATATGTACTGAAAAATTGTGGGCACACAACAAAGCATCTTTGTAAGATCCTGTTTCAAAATAAAAAAAAAGAAAAGAAAAAAATTGAGGATATAGCTCAGGAATATTAATTCTCTCAGTTTAACCACCAGCACTACACTCATATAAACACACACACTCACACACACACACACACAGTACTTGTGGGATTTTGAAAATATTTTTAACACTGAACAGCTGTATTAACCTCATCTATTACAAAAGGCAGAATTAGTGACATAATATCATGGGTCCTTTAGCCTTATCTGTGTACAGAAATTTGGTAATGTGATTTTACTCCTACTCTAGCCAAATGCAGAATGCATTCTACAAACTTTGGGTCAGGGCTCTTCTTCTTTTTTTATGGCTTTTATAAAGTTGTGGCTATGAAAGAGTACTAGTCAGGTACCTAGTCAGGAAATATTTTTTAATGTTTTTGCTTTTGCTTTTAGAATACTGTCTCCTCAATGAGAACAATCTCACCTTAATTTATTAGATTCTGAGATATCATGTGAAGAAGATTCAGGGTGCTTTTTTTTTTGGCAGCCAGATCACCCTCTGAAGTTCAGTAATCTTAACAGCTAAACATATGCAGCAAAAATATTGCAGATGAATGCAGTTCAATCCAAATGTGAACTAGTAAGTTTTAGAGTGACTTCTTATACAGTTATAGACAACAATATACCCACTTCTGCCCCTTTCAATGCTTTATTCATTCAATTACTCAACATAATTTCACTCTATAGGTTCTTAATCAAGAAAACAACAATTCTTAATGCTAGGTACCGCAATAGACATAATCCACTCACAGCTAACAATTATAAATTAATTCTAAGCACTGTAAAGCACACTTAATAATGACAGGCTAATTACAGACATTCCCTCTGCATGCTAAGTTCAAAAGTCTCAAGCCTTAGGCTTTACGTCCAGCATATGCACACTCACTCAGACCAGGGTGATCAGGACAAAAAACAAGGCAGGGCTTTCCTGGTGTGGAGCAGATGACTGATTGAGGAGAGGATGATAGGGAGAAGTTGCAGCTCTCACCAGGGTCCAGACAAGGGCATAGAGTTGGAGAGTGGTGAGTATTATGCAGAGGATCAGGAAATGAAGACAACTAATGTGATGTCAGGTCCTCATCAGGCTGTCCATCTCAAGTGCATCTTTGTTTTGGCTGGCTGAATCCCTGTTCATTAGCTGTATTATTTACATAAAATTTTGGGCTTTTTGACCCCCCTTGCAATCTTCTTCAGCTACTACCACGCTTATCATTTTCATTTACCCTGGGGTCAGAAACATCTTGTCTGGTGGTCTCCACCCTGATATTTTTTGCCTTTCTCTCTTATCAGGCTAGGAGATCCTGCCAGGGGCTTCATTCTATTTATCAGGTTGAGGGGAAATAACTTGTTTGAGGCCATACTGGAGTGCTCTGTATGTGTGTGCCTGGTGAGACTGCAGGTTTGAAACTAGAATTTTTAAAATAGAGTTGTGTAGGCTCAGGCCTGAGGCCATCTTCACAGGACTCCTCAGTGGGTCTCTGTGGCAGATCAACCTCCACCCCCCCCCCCCCTTACTAGTCTAGTGAAGCTTAGATCAGCAGTTAAAAACCTGGGCATTTTGTTCCATAATTGTATGGTGTTTTCAGCTTGTCTCTAAAGCCCTTTGTGGGCATCCATGTGCCATGAGTCCAGCATGTTCCCACATTGTGTGGTGAAGACTGGAATAATTATCTGAAGAGAACCCCAACTTCATTTGTTGTTTCCATGCACAAGAGAGATTGTACTTTTAGAGCTTGTTATGGACGGTTTTTTTTTTTTTTTTTTAATGTGTGTGTGTGTTTTGTTTTCTTTTTGGTACCAGGAATAATTCAACCCAGGGGTGTTCCGCCACTGAATCACATTCCCCAGCCCTTTTAAAATATTTTTATATGGAGACAGGGTCCCTTTGAGTTTCTTAGGGCCTCATTAAGTTGCTGATGCTGGATTTTAACTCAATGCTCCTCATGACTCAAGAGCTTTTTTAATGTAGGGGAAGCAGTATCACAAATTCAGAACAACAATATAAATTCCAGAACTTCAGCTTAGCTCTTCCTAGGTCTGAGAATTAACCTCTAGTTTTCTAGCTCTCTGTTCACATATTCAAATCTAGGGTTCTTTTTTCATAGTGAATTAGTATAAAATAGAAGGGATAGTAAAATTACAGTGTAATCAGGATTATGAACCTCATTCTAACACAGCTGGAGGCTAACTGGGAGATATGTTAATGAGCACCATTAAGGCCTATTTCAAATGTAAAAAACCTTAATGCCCACTTTTGGGAATACCTTCAACAAAGTCCTTTGTCCCGTGGTGAAGTTGCAAGAGGAAAGATGGGTCATGGAAAAGATGAAAATGAACCCATATGGTAGTCAGGATGCCTTTTCTAAAACCTATTTTAAATATTTTTTTCCATGTCTGCTGAAAAACATCTGTAAACTTTTAAGATGGCACACAAAAATGAGTTTATCTGGTATCATTCCCCATCCCACATGGTGGGAGTTCTATTTCGACTTGCTTAAATAAATAGATTTTATTCTTCAAAATTTGTGAGACAAGCACCCAGATGCAATTGGCAAAGTGAGAAATTTTGTTTCATCTCAAAACTCCACTTTCAACATTATCAATGACTATTTTCCCATATTTCGTTTCATTTTTCTTCAAGAACTAGAGAGCATTTACAAAAGATTTGATTTATCATCTGTGTAGGAATGGTGGAAAAGCTCCATAAACTCAACAAGCAGAATTGTAGAGGCCTGTCACAGAAGAGAAGGGGGAAGGGGGAAGAAGAGAGAGAGAAGGGGGAAGAGAGGGGGAGGGGGATGGGGTAGAGGGAGAGGGAGAGGGTGTTGATATTTATGAGCTCAACGGGGATGAGGAGGAGCAGGGGGGAGTGGGCTCTTACTTCTTTATTGGCTGAGAGTTCACGCCACTTTGGGGATTTGGAGGTGTGCCATTGTGCCATTAAAAGTTCACGCTATTCATTGTCATGGACCTGAGCTCCTGGAAGAGAAATGCTCCAGGCACCATCTTTTTTTTGAAGAGAAAGAGAGAGAGAGAGAGAGAGAGAGAGAGAGAGAGAAAGAGAGAGAGAGAGAGAGAGAGAAAGAGAAAGAGAGAGAGAGAGAAGAGAGAGAGAGAGAAAGAATTCTTTTATTTTTATTTTATTTTATTTTTTTAGTTTTCAGCGGACACAACATCTTGTTTGTAGGTGGTGTTGAGGGTGGAACCTGGGCCGCATGCATGCCAGGTGAGTGCTCTACCACTTGAGCCACATTCCCAGCCCCTCCAGGCACCATCTTTACCAACAATCCAAGCTTTTTAAATATGAATAAAGCAGAATAAAATTAGGTGACATTAAAAAGAATCTCTTCTAAATGAGGTAGTGTAGTTTATGTGTCCCAATAAAGGTCCTCAATTCATTTTGTTTTCATATGTAAGACCTTTTAATTAAAATGGCCCTGAACCATAGAAACATTCCAAACATTTTAGTAAGCACCTTTCTCTGGTGTGGCAGGAAAATAAAAGTGGGACTATCTTGAATTCAAACGACATGAAAGATCAATCTCTCTCTTTCTTTCCTTTTTGTTTTTTGTTTTTTGTTGTACTGGAAATTAAACCCAGGGCCTCATGCTTAGAAGGCAAGCACTCTACCAGCTGAGCTATATCCCCAGTCCCATATTTTGGGAGTCAAAACCAGGGATTGAAGTCATGGGCGCTCTACCACTGAGCCACATGGCTACCCTTATTTTTTTAATTTTTACTTAGAGAAAGGGTTTCACTGAGTTGCTTAGCTTCTCACCATTGCTGAGACTGACTTCAAATTCAGGATCCTCCTATCTCAGCCTCTGAAGCAGCTGAGATTACAGGCATGCACCACCATGCATGGCCAACTTCCATCTCAAAAACTAAAGTGCACAGCAAATTAGGTCACAGGCTGTCAACAAATAGGTACACTATGAAAAAAACTATTTTTTAGTTGTTGATAGACCTTTATTTTATTTACTTATATGTAGTGCTGAGAATTAAGCCAAGTGCCAGACAAGTTAGCTACTGTTAGACCAGGACGCAAGAAAAGAACACCAACTCCAATTAAAATCAAATTAAAGCAAGCTTATTATTTCGACCAGCTGGGCTGCCTCTCCCTCCCCAAATGGCGGGAACAAGACACCACCCCAGCTTTCCTGAAGCCCAGCTTTATAGCCCAGAAAGTTACACAAAGGGGGGTCACAGATAACAGAACTCTGACAAGCATCACACTAATGGTAGTTTACATTTTTTTGCTGGCCCCAACATCAGAATTTATGAGGACCATTAGAGCCTCAGAGAGGGTCTTTGTCTGGCCAGGGAAGGCCAATATTTATGAGGTGTCACTAAGTTTCTGAGAGAGCTGCTATCTGGTCAGAGAGCCAGGCATGGGTGAGTTCAAGGCACGGGCAGGCATTTTAAGCAGGTTCAGAATTTGCAGTAATTTATAGTAAAGCTGAAATTATCTTTTCATGGTTTTGTGGCGAGATGCCCAATTTTAAGAAAAGATCAGGTTGGGTCTATCACTACCACTGAGCTCCAGCCCCAGCCCCCTGGTACATATTTTTTTTTTTTTTTTTTATGGTGGATACTAGATATTGAATTTAGGAACACTGGACTACTGAGACTCAGTCTCAGGGTTATTTTTTACTTCATTTAGAGATGAGGTTTCACTGAATCATTTAGCACCTCACTTTTGCTAAGGCTGTTTTGAATTTTGATCGTTTTGCCTCAGCCTCTCCAGCAACTGGGATTACAGGCCTGCACCAACACAGCCAGCCTTTGGTATATTTTCAATACCTATTATAAATAGATTTTAACCAGTAGCCTTAAGTCTTTTCTAATATATGTTTGTATTGAATCCATAACCCAGAAATCAGTGAAAGAGGGAATCTAGTTTTATCTCCAAAACTGTTTCATCTATTAGAGTGTCTGAGTTAAGATTACCCATTGAAGAATTTACTGTATATTGTGGTTTCATCCTGACCTCCCATATGTACCTCGTTCTGAGTTTTAGAACAGTCTGAAAAAAGGTGCCCACAGATACCAAATATCTTGGAGTACTTAAAAAACACCAGTATCTGAGTCTTGCCTTCTAGGGACCAGTTTTAATTTTAAGTGTGTAGTTTCTAAAGGCATTAGTTGAATAATCTGCAGCTGGAAGGCATTTTCTGATAATACCTTTTATCTAAAAGGCAGTTAATTTGTTTCCTTTTATTAGATACTGTGAATGAAGATACAATAAAAATAGAAGTGCAGCAATATCTTCAGCAAAAGGATTTCAATTGCATTACATATATACCCATATTTTTTAAAATTTATTTTGAATTTAAATTACATGCAAGTTCAATCTATCTCTTTCTCTCTTTTATTTTATTTATTTGCTTATTTGTGGTACTGAGGATTGAACCCAGGGATTAACCCATGGGCATTTTACCAATGTGCTACTGTAAGGGTAAAAGAAATTGAAGTTAAGCGTAAAAGTTAAAGGGTAAAAGACCGGGTGTTGTAAAGTTTCTAAGCTGCAAGGTCTGAGTTAAAATGTAAAGGATTAGGTATTGTTAGGTTTCTATGCTACCTGCAAAACCTGAAATTTCTGTAGCTGTTAAGACAATGCTTGGAACTGCCCAGTAAATATTTCCCCTGACTATTTGGATTGTTTAATAAGGGCTCTGTGTGGTCGCACATAGGCTTTGCAGGGCCTGGACCAATCAGTTTAAATGTAACCCCCTCCTTAGGAATGACCTATCACTCCAGCCTGACCTGTTCCCGCCAATGAATGAACCAATCATGTTTAGGAGTTGTTGTTCAATTTTCCCGCGCCTCATGATGATTTGTTCTGATGTATACAAAGCCCTCCGCCCTCCCCAAAAAGTGTACTTAAGCAGTGCTCAGCCCCTGCTCTGGGCTCTGGGCTGCTTTCCCTTCTTGAGTGGGCACGGAGCCCCAGCATGCTGGTTCAATAAATCCCCCTTCTGCCAATTGCATGAGTGGTCACTTGGTGGTCTCTTTCTCCGACGTTTCGCGGGACCCTTACACTACATACCCAGTCTCCACCACTTTTATTTGTTTATTTATTATTGAGACAGGGTTTACTGATATGCTTAGGACTTTGCCAAGTTTTTGAGTCTGGTCTCTAACTTGAGATCCTCCTGTCTCACCCTTCTAAGCCACAGAGAGTACAGGCATGTACAACCTTGTAGTAGTACCCCAAATTATTACTAGTGTATTATGTAGCATTTTTATTTTGGGCTTTTAAAGAACCTTAACACTTTTATCAAAAATATATTTATTAAATGTATGCTGTTGCCAACATTTTTTACATGTTTTTGTACCCTGAATCCTTATGTTTATTATTATTTTTTTAATTTTTGGTTTGGTGCTGAGTATTGAACCCAGGAGTGCTTTCCACTGATACACATCCACTGTCTTTTTTATGTTATATTTTGAGACAGGCTCTCACTAAGTTTCTTGGAGCCTTGTTAAGTGAATGAGGCTGTCTTCAAACTACCAATTCTCCTGCCTCATTTTCCTGAACTTCTAGGATTCCAGGCATGTTTCACCACTCATGACAATTTTACATTATTATAATAGCCATTCCAACAGCACTGTACAGGCTGCAGGAAATTCATTTGATTCATGAATTAAATCCCTGAGGCAAGTTTATGTGAAGTAGCCAGTGTAAAAGTGTTGTGTAAAGATTCCTTGGGAATAAACAGGGATTTTTTTTCTAACCTCTTTTGTGAATGACTGTTGGAAACCATAGTCCATAAAAGTCCTAGAAAAAAGAATGTATATTTATTTGTTTGCAGTTTACAGATATTTGCACATGCCCAGTCGCCTTTGCATCTAAAACTTTAAACTTCAGAACATAGTAACTCGAACAAAATTTGTTAAAGTTGAAACAGTGCACAAACAAAAATTTTAGGAGCAATTGGTAGTTGTGGAGTTATTACTGTGGTCAGCAGAGTTGGGCCAGGGCTCTGGAAGGTCTCACTCAGGGTATTGGTGATTTATTTTATTCTACACTATTACACCCACAATACAATACTCCCAGCAATAGTAATTGAGAAAATATGCTGATAATGTCTTGAGCTAAACTGGCACCTTTGATATTTGCCTACATCCCTGCACTGATCCCAGCTGAGTAATTAACATGCAACCAGAATGTGAATAGGGTATATCCTGGGCCTATTGTTTTGGGGTCAGCTGCTCCATTAGTGTGTGGGGGGGTCTGAAACCAGGCTGGTGCAAGTATTTTTTTATATGTTCCTTTGCTCTGGCTGAGATCTATCATTTTAAATGACAAAAGATTTAGAGTAATGTGCTCGGACATATTTTTCATACACTTCACAGTTTACATCAAGAAGAAATGCTGCAGTCTGTCTGGGCACAAAGCCTTGTAGGTTCAAACAGCAACACTTTATTTCAACTCTCACCAGCATTGCACACGTGCTTTTTGGCCAACACCACTCACATGGCCCTTCCAGCAACCCCCCACACTGCAAATCCCTCCTCTGGCACTTCCCCAAGCAATGGGCACTCTCCGGGAATCCCCAGGAGAACTCCAAAGTAGAGCAAGAACTTCAAAGTAGCGGGCGCCCAAAGCAGCAAGAGCCACAACATTGCCTGACAGTAAAGGTCAAATATACAATGCAATCAATCCAGCATCATAGCAATTGGATATAGCTTAACTCAAATCATCATCTCAATGGTTCCCTGGCATAACCTTTCAAACATTCCCTGTCACCTTTCAAACATTCCCTCTGGCAAATGCCAGGCATCATTCTGACTGGCTGTGGCTCTCAACAAAGAAACAACAGCTAGAATTTATCTCAACACCCCTTTACATACAAAATATAGGTTGTCATTGAATATGTTGGAAGTTTAATCAAGGTTTATTAATTAGAGAACAGGCTGATCTAGAGAGAATGTAAAGTACCACCAAGTGCTATGTTTTCAAAACAAAAAGAAATGTGAGATATATAGACATGCAGAATAATTTTTTTTAATTTTTTCTTTGTTTATTTTATTTCATTTTTAAATAGAAAGCAAATAGAGGAAAAAGGAGACCAAGGTGGGAAATATAATTACCGGCAGGACTATGAAACATTAAAAAATAGAATCTAGATTTCAGAAAAGAAAGATTTGACATATTGTATTTGGAGATGTGGATGGCATGAGTGTCCATGATAAGAATGTTGTAAGCTTCTGAAAGAAAATTGATATGGTGAAAGAAGCTTCTGTAACCCAGATCCCTACTTAAGCCATTTTCTGCCCCCCAAATAAGCCATGCTAAGTAAACCACTGCTTGACTCTACTGCTGAATACTGAATAAAGAAAAGATTGCCAATGAGAGGTTTGCTTCATACCTTCCACCTTTGTCATGTTTGTGTCATTTATGCTATTGTTAATCAATCCAAAATTATACAAACAGTAATGACATTTCAGCCCCTTTGAAATTTGTCAGTGAATTCCTGACCACTTTGATGGAGGCTCACAGCAGGCCTATCAGGTGCCCTGGAGAAGACTAGGACCTGAATGGCAGCATTAGAACCTTATTTTCCTCCTTCTGAAATTAATCAATATTTTGAGATGACTTTCTGGCTGGAGGCAGAAAACAGGAATCATTTCAGAAGAATTGAGTCAGCTCAGAAATGAGTCAAACCTAGCTGGGCACTGGGCTCAGTAGTTGACTGGTCACAAATATCTGCAGTGGCCTCATGATTGGCAGCCTTGCACAAAGAAAGATCAACCTTGGTGCTTTCCCAGTTTCCAGGTAAGTCACATGGATCCCAGGCATTGGGCACTCATCTGCCTTCCTAAAAAACCTGCAAAGCCACTATCCAGTTGTTCATTCTTAATAGTTGCTGAACACTCTGTGCTTTTCAAGGCGAATAAATGAATAAACAACAGCATCATGACTGCTCACCCCAGCCTGCTTGTTTTTATGCAAACAGAGTTGATCTGTTTCAAAACAAGCTAAGTGGGGCTGGGATCCTGGCTCAGTGGTAGAGCACTTACCTAGCATGTGTGAGGTCCTGGTTTCGATCCTCAGCATCATATTAGATAAATAAGTAAATGTATTGTGTTCATCCACAACTAAAAATTATTTTTTAAAAAGAGGCTAAGTGTTCTGTCTTGCTCCCCAAGTGGTGCAAAAAGTAACATAATCATTAAGAGAGACTCAAGGAAGACGCAGGCATGGGGAGCCAGCAGGAAGAAGTCCACAGCTGAGGAGGGTCTGACTCCTGGTGCTCAGGAATTTCTAGAGGGAAGAAAAGGAACCCAGCGCCTCTCTGTGAACCATGCCCCGGGCGGCGGCGGCTGGGTCCCCTGTCAGCCGAACTGGATGGGTTTATAGAGGGTTTCTCGAGGTCCCCAGTCCTGGGAAGGCAGTGTCCCCCTCTTGGTCTTTCTTCTTCTTTTAGTTCACTTGGGTCTAGGATGGGCACCAGGCGAGCAAGTTGCCTCCAGAGTCGGAGCTCGCCCACACCAGGGCGGGAGGACAGGCCCGAGGGCAGCAGAGCCTGGCAGCAGGGGAAGCTAGAGCTCCCAGTCCCCTCTGTGGAGATGGCAGGAGGCCTGTATTGACTGCAGGCTGTGCTCTGGGCTCCATGCACCAGGCCTCGTCCCTGGATCGCTGGGCTCTGCAGGTTCCAGGGCTTGGTGGTGTCTCTGGCACTCTGTTCTACGGCTCTTACTTGTCGCTCTCCATCACTGTGAAGGGACCAGCGTTGGAACCCGCTTTCCTGAGGCTGTGGGTGCCGCCTGCTGTGTGCCCTGGAGACCAGGCTGCCCAGATTTTGGAAAGGACAAGAGTTCAGCATCTGCTCCATGACCCTGAAAGTGCCTCATTGGGGAAACCGACTCCAGTATGGAGCTCCTGGTCCTGAAGGGATCTCAGGGGACATTTGAGTTGGGGCATGGCTTGCAGAATGTGGGTCTTGGGAGGAGTTGGCAGACCTTAGCCAGACGACAGCAAAGAAGCCCCCCAGTTTACTCTCTGGGCTGGTTGCCAGGCACTGTCAGGTAGGGCCACCTGGGGCCACCTGTGGGAGATCAAAAGAATGAAAACAACACCTCCAGTCCCGGGATGGCAGAGTCTAACAGAGGGGCATTTTCTAAAAGATGAAGAGATGGAAAATGATCAAATCTAGTATATTTTAAAGTTGAAATGAAAGCTTGCAAAATTTTGGGACCATATTTTTGTGTACTTTGTGCCTAAAGAAATATTAGGTCATTGACTCCCTTCTACTTTTTTAGTTTTTGTTTTTATTTTATTTTAGCAAGGAATCAGTTTTGCCAGCATTTTCCTCAGGAGCTGAGCATTACCCACAGCAGGGAAGACAAACTTATAATTCTCAGGTTGATTTTGACTTCAAGTCTGGGATCTAGCACTTCTAAATGTAGAGGAAAATCATTTCTTGCTGTATTTTCCATGTGTGATTCCTTCCCTTATCCTCAAGGACCCAGTGATATTTGTTTATTGGTTTCATAAGCATCTATTTAAATGTAGTTTTTGTATGAAATACTCCCAGTTGCCACAGGGTGTAGTTTTTCAGAGAAAGCTACTAGTGGCTTCACTTTCCAAGAATGTAAGTCATTTCCTTTCTTTGATTTCAGGGAGTTGATATTACACAGCATCTGAACTTTGTGGGGACAATTTTCCATAGTACATCTGTCATTAAAAAGGCTTTTGGGTTTCCTTCCTAAGAGCAGTGCATAAATTTAAGCCAAGCAATATTAAAGGTTAAGAAGTTTTTCAGCATCTAGAGTATTATAAGACTACTGTAGAAATAAATTTTAACAACCAAGACCTACTAAAAGCCACCTCCAGATGGTACCCAGACAAGCTTATCATTCATGCAAATGATCATTGGTCAGTTGCTTTGTAGCTGCAACTTCAGAAAGCATATGTACTGAAGCCATACTAATATTATTTTAATCATCTAGAATACATATGCAACTAAATCTGTTACAGACTCATCATTGTGCTGCTGTTAACAAACAAAATGTGATTATGCAACTCAATATTATATATCTGATATTTTTTTTTCATTCACTAGAAATAGATGCTTCATTCTATGACTTAAGGCTTGTGTTGTATGCTCTCTCAAAGCAATTATCTGCATCTTAGTCACCATGGATGAATTTAAAAAAAGAAAAAAAAAGTACCTCATCCTTGGGAGTAGTTTAAAAAAAGAAAAGAAAAGTACCTCATCCTTGGGAGTAGAGTTACAGGAATGCACCATTAGGTGAGTTTGTATACTCAACTTTAAGAACGTTACCAAATAGCCATGTACATGGTCATGCACTTCAATACCGGTGATACAGGATTCTGATGTTTGAGGATCAAAAGTTTGAGATTAGCCTTGACAACTGAGAAAAGCCCTGTCAAAAAACAAAGAAGAAAAAGATCTTGGAGTATAACTCAGTGATAGAGGAGTTATGAGTTCAATTCTTCATATTGCTAAGTTAGAAATATGAAATAAAAATATGATTAAAATTAATATTATTAATATTTTATTATATAGACTTCTCTCTAGCTGTAAAAATTTTGCACAGGCATTAAAACCAGTGTTCTAACAGAAAGAAGAGAAAGCACAGAAATTTTACAGGATGAATTATATTTTCAAATTAAATCAAGTTTTGAACTGTAACAAATTGTATAGATGAAATGAGAATCAACAGACTCCCGATTAAAATAATATTTCCTCATTATGTGTCAAAACAAGTCCAATGTTTAAATATTAGGAAATAAGACACCATTTAAGATGGGGTGATTTTAACAGCTCTCTTTCTGTTTGACGTCCCAATTCTGCCTTTGTGTGAACTGAAAAGAACCGGTATGGTGATGTGTTTCTGTAATTTCAGTGACTCAGGAGATTTAGGCAGGGAGATATCACATTCAAGCACAGCTTCAGCAACTGAGTAAATACTAAATCAAACAAAAGAAAAAAACAAAACAAAACAAAAAAACCATGACTGTGTTGGGCAAGGTGCACACAACCATAATCCCAGAAGGATGGTAAAATGAGGCAAGAAAATGGTAAATTCAAAGTCACCCTCAGCCAAAGTGAGACCCTAGAAAACTCAGTGAGACTCTGTCTCTAAGTTTAATACAAAATAGGGCTGGGGATGTGGCCCAGGGTTAAGTGCCCCTGGCTTCAATCCCTGTTACAAAAAATAAACTAAAATAAAATGGGGCTGGAGGTGTGACTTTGTGCTTAAATGCCCCTGGGTAAGATCTCTGGTACAAAAGAAACAAAAATTCTGCTCTTTTGAATAAGTGTCACTATCTAACATCCAAGAGAATATGAAAATATTGATAACTCATCTAACCTAGAGGAGGTGAGTTTTGGCTTTGAGATAAGGTAAATTTTAACCTGAATTCCAGTAAAGTTACTTAGCAAATATTCTTGTGAGACTTAGAAAATATTCTTTCACACTGAACACCTATGTGAACCTCATGGATTATAAAAGGTACAATAATCATAAATGCCAACATGTAACAATTCTTCAGCTTCATTTATATACAGAAAGTAGATGATATGTTTTTCCTCCTACTCTAGAAAAATGTAGAATGTGTTTCCAAAACGTTGAATATGGTCTCTTATTATTTTTTTTATGAATTATGTAATGCTGTTTGCTATGAAAGAGCAGTCAGGTGTCTGGTCAAGAAACATTTGAATGTTTTGGTTTTTGCTTTCATAACACTGTTACCTCCAGGAGAACAAGCCCACAATACTTTTTTAATCATGAGTTATTTTGGGAAAAAACATCAGGGTGTTTTATTGGCAGCCAGATTATACTCTAAAGTTCAGTGTATTTACCAACCATCAGCTAATCATATGCAGCAAAGATTCCAGGTGAACTGAGCCTAAATTGATGACCATCCCAAATATGAGCTAATAAGTTTTATTTTTTTTATTTTTTATTTTTATTTTTTTTTTTAGCTAATAAGTTTTAGAATGAGTTAATTAGTGACAGATAATTACTTAATTTATTCACTATAGGTTGGATGCCAGGTTTCAATCACATGATGTGCAGTGGTTGTATGAAAAACAGCAGTCATCTTTTAGACAGTGATTTATTTTTTCTTCATTAAAATTTTGTTGACTCTCTTAATAATCTCTATTGAACTATAGAAAAATATTTATAGACATATATGCCTTTAATTGTGAAAATATTCTCCCACTACCTTATAAATTTGGTATGAATATTAGCACAATTATAAAAGCCAAATATCTCAATTCTGCCTCTAGGGTCAAGATAAAATTGCAAATAAGTTTCCCTTTAATGTATTTATATCGTAGAGTCTGGGCTGCTGAAATATCTGAAGACCTGGCACCATCCACCTCCTGTGACACCAATTCTTTATGTTTACCATGTGGGATCTGAAATGGGAATGAATCAGTTCTTAGAATCTAGTGAGAAATAATGTCCACATTTGTACAGTTCTGGGTTGGAGCTGCCAGCTGTCTCAATGTGCACTGTCTCTCCTGTTCTTTGTCCCTGTTCAGAATATGTCCAGGAAGTGTATTCCATCACCTAGGACATAAAAATGAGTGGTTCAGGCCTTTCATCTTGCTGATGTCAATGAATCCATAGCTCTCAATGTGAAATTTGGATTCAGTAAACTGAGATATGCCTGATGCTTCAGGTAAATAGTGAATATTAAGATGGTTTTCCAAAAGTGCATGTATGTATTAATAAATTCATAGTGTCAAGCAATGATAATATATTGAATATAGAGTTTTTAGTTACAATTTGTTTAAGCTCTTATTTTCTTCTTCTCCTTCTCCTCCTTTTCCTCCTCCTCCTCCTCCTCCTCCTCCTCCTCCTCCTCCTCCTTCTTTTTCATTTAAGGATAGGATCTTACTGAGTTTCTTAGTGCCTTACTTTTTGCTGAAGGTAACATTGAACTCACAGTTCTCCTGCAACCACCTCCTGAGCCACTTGGATTACAGGTGTATGTCACTGTGCCTGACTTTTGTTTTTCATTTTTAATTTGAATAGAAAAAACTTTAAAATTATACTTGTGAGTCTCTTTTTAGTGGTGAGAGATATGGGGACATTGATGCTTACGGAAATTGCTAATGAGTTTAAACCTCAAGCTGTTTTTCATGAGATCAGTGAACAGAAAAGTTAAATAAAAATTTAAACTAACTGTGATATCATTTCCATAAATAAAAATATATACATATTTATTCACAAATTGCTTTAACCTTATATACAGTGATAAGTGTCAATGCACTTCTGTCTGGGTTAGGTCCTACTATTGGAAGGAAATTCTCCCTCAAAGTAAATCAACTCAAGGCATTTAATGCAATTCACAGCCACTCAAAATAATAATAAGAAGGGTAGGGGGATTCCAGAATTGTGATGCACACCTGTAATATAAGTTACTTGAAAAAGCATCACAGGAAAAATTTATACTCTCTCTCTCTCTCTCTCTCTCTCACTCTCTCTCTCTCTCTCTCTCTCTCTCTCTATATATATATATATATATATATATATATATATATACAAGTATTGAGGGTACACAAGTCTAATACACAGTCCTTTTTTTCTTAAATTTTTATTTGTTGCTGTAGATGGATATAATATCATTATTAGTTTTTTTTTTTTTTTAATGTTGTGCTGAGTGTTCAACCCAGTACCTCACACATACTAGAAAAGCACTATACCAGAAGATTCTGACCTCTTTTTTCTTTGATTTTGAGGGCCTGCTATCCTCTCATGTTTTTAATTGCTGGACTCAGAAGTTTTAGATGTGCTTCTTTTCACATTTTGACACCATTGTCAGCAGATCCAAGATCTTAAATTAGATAGTCCCTAATACAAAGTTTCTCATTTTGAATTCTTAATTAAATATTAGTTTCCAAGCATAGGTAGATGCAAACTATTATTGAATTAAATAGTTTTTATTTGAGTTTCTTTACAAAAGTCTTTTTTTTTTCTTTTCTTAGGTCACTATGTTCTCAGGTTAGAGTATTAACAGGAGATGCTTTCAGTTCATGGGAAATATAATTTTTTTTAAATAACAAAAAAGAATTTGTTGAATGAATACTAATGATTTTAATGGAGGAAAAAATGATTTGTTGAGACTCATAAGGAAAATTGACAATATTAAAATCATGTTTAGGATAGAATAGAAAGAAATCATAATTAATAAAAGAATAAGTGCAAATCATCCAGAAAGATTTTTAAAAATTTGAAAATGCCTTTCCCCCATAAGCCTGCAGAACCATCATTGGATGATGATAGCAGCATAAAATATTTTAGGTTCTAAGGTGGAGACTAAAGAAAAAGAAAAATGTTGATGGCTTCAGAAGTTCTTTTTCTCCTTATGAGTTATTTTTTTTAATTTTTTATTGTGGGTTGTTCAAAACATTACAAATTTCTTGACATATCATATTCCACACTTTGATTCAAGTGGGTTATGAACTCCCACCTTCACCCCATACACAGATTGCAGAATCACATCAGTTACACATCCATTGATTTACAAATTGCCATACTAGTGTCTGTTGTGCTCCGCTGCCTTTCCCATCCTCCACCATCCCCCCTCCCCACCTCTCCCCTCCCCTCCCCTCCTCTCTCTCTACCTCCTCCAATGTATAACCCTGAGGGTCTCCTTCCATTACCATGCAATTTCCCTTCTCTCTCCCTTTCCCTCCCACCTCTCATCCCTGTTAAATGTTAATCTTCTTCTCCTGCTCTTCGTCCCTACTCTGATTTTAGTTACTCTCCTTATATCAAAGAAGACATTTGGCATTTGTTTTTTAGGGATTGGCTAGCTTCACTTAGCATAATCTGCTCTAATGCCATCCATTTCCCTGTAAATTCTATGATTTTGTTATTTTTTAATGCAGAGTAATACTCCATTGTGTATAAATGCCACATTTTTTTTATCCATTCGTCTATTGAAGGGCATCTAGGTTGGTTCCACAGTCTTGCTATTGTGAACTGTGCTGCTATGAACATCCTATGTAGCAGTGTCCCTGTAGCGTGGAGGAGGAGGGGAGACCCGCCCCGCAGGCGGCCGCCCTTGTCCGTGCCAGGGGCGGGGACAAGGGGCGCCACACAACAGGGCCTGACAGGAAGGAGCTGCAGCGGGCAGGGCGGCGGAGGCTCTGGCAGAGCAGGCCAGTCTGCGGATGGGAGCCTGGCCAGCAGCTGTGGGGGCTGGAGCCTGGGGCGGGGAGCCAGAGCCGGGGGTGGGGAGCCAGAGCCAGGGCCTCAGAGGCGCCAATCTCGCTCCCCCATGACTTAACTTTCTGGGTGGACATGTGTGCCAGAGGTGCGCTGGGGCCAGCCAGGGCAGGAGGAGCCCACCCATATTTCAGCTCAAAATTGTATTCATGGAGTTCTTGATGTCTAAAAAATTTTGCTTTATGAAAAGAACCAACTACTCTCAACTTTTATTCATTGTAATTAAATTATTCCTTTGTACATGGAATAAAAAAAGAAATTATTAAATTTATTTGAAGACATCAGAATAACATTTGGTTATGCAGTCTGCCTATTTTAATATGACTTGCAAAATTGAAAACTGCAGAGGAATTCAAAGTCAATAGAAAAATCTCTAAACTTTTTTAAGGACATTCATCTCAAAATGTGGTTTAAAATTAGGCACTTCACCATCTGACACAGGAAGAGAAAGATAAGAAACCAAATAAAATACTAGCAAAATCTGACAGAAACTCTCTTTCCAAAATTAGACTTATTAATCTTCACATGAGAGACTCCATTTTCCACAGAGGGCTTATTTTTTAATATACAAGACCCCCTCTCCTCCCCACTAAACTTAGAAAATTACACTGGTTTCTTGGGGCTTCTGCCAAAGTTTCTTCCTTATGAACCACTGACATTTCTGCAAACCTCCTCTAAATATTGTGAGAGATAGAAGTGGCTTTTTATTTGGAAAAGTAGTTGTCATTTAGGATTATCAGTGAAACCCCTTGGGGCTTATTGAATCATGTCAACAGCTGTCAGTAATAATATGTACTTTGCTGGCCACAACATAATTTGTTGATATGTATAAAACAATGTTATAAACTGGAAAAAAATATGTTTTTTTTTATAATTTATATGCAGTCTTATGAATAATACAGAGTTCTTTGTGAGCATTATGGTGCTGTAGATAATAAATTTACCCTGTTCTCTGGCCTGCCAAGAGAGTTGTAAAGCAGAATATATTGGTTCACCTTTGTGATAATAAGCAATTTTAGTATGTCAGTAGGTTCTAGCTACATTTACTTCTGAGGTCTTAAAGAATAGTGTGCTCTAAATGGTTCTTGGAGTGTTTATACTGGCTCTGGCTCTCCTGGGTAATGTTTCAGTAAGTGATATGATCAGATAACAAGTGGCACTATTTCTCAAATATTGATATTGTGATATCTCCTGTAGATTTATTGCCTGGAGTAGCTGATTTTTTCTTAACTGGATCTGTAGTTCTTTGTATGTATTTTTAATATGATTTTTTTTTTTATTTTTTTTTATTTTTTATTGTTGGCTGTTCAAAACATTACATAGTTCTTGATATATCATATTTCACAATTTGATTCAAGTGGGTTATGAGCTCCCATTTTTACCCCATATACAGATTGCAGAATCACATCAGTTACACATCCATTGATTTACATATTGCCATACTAGTGTCTGTTGTATTCTGCTGTCTTTCCTATCCTCTACTATCCCCCCTCCCCTCCCCTCCCCTCCCCTCCCCTCCCCTCTTCTCTCTCTGCCCCCTTTACTGACATTCGTTTGTCCCCCTTGTATTATTTTTCCCCTTCCCCTCACTTCCTCTTGTATGTACTTTTGTATACCTCTGAGGGTCTCCTTCCATTTCCATGCATTTTCCCTTCTCTCTCCCTTTCCCTCCCACCTCTCATCCCTGTTTAATATGATTTTTTAAAAGTGGTTTATAGACTTGTGTACATTTTCTAAGTGATATCACCCTTCTTTCTCAGTTATTTTTCCATGGATCAGGAATCAATAAGTCCTTACTGTTCTTGTTTTACCTTCTTGACAAAATACAGACACCCTTATAGGAAATGTTTCTCTTGAAACTGAAATAGCGATCAATTCATCACCTCTTCATGTGTTCCAAGTGGTAACAAGACATATGCATTGGTAGCAAATCATAATTGATTATATAAATTTAATTTAGAGTAACATGTTTACATAAACTTTGTGAGAATAGCCAAGCTTTCTGTGTTTATTAATTTCTCCTACAATAACAGTAAGGGTGGTGATTTTTGCATAGGAGGAAAAACTCTGATATTCAATCATTCTTTTGGCTGATAACATACAACTGAATTTTTAACATGTTGTAATTTCCTCACAGGATAACAAAGAAGAAATAAATTTATAAGCATCACTTTATTGAAGGTAATAGCTTTTCTACAAGGGGTGAAACATTTCATTTTGTCCTTATTTTCTTAAAATGGCATTGACTAATTCTGAGAAAGTACTTAAGCACTTTATTTATTTATATACATTTTTGGATGTTGATGGGTCTTTATTTTGTTTATTTTGTTTATATGCAGTGCTTAGATGAAACCCTGTGCCTCAAACATGCTAAGCAAGTGTTCTACCATTGAGTCACAATCCCAGCTCCAGGCACAAACACAGGTCTTTCAGGTCTTTCTTGATGTGTAGAATTTCTCACCCATGCCTCTGCTGTCTTGATCTAAGTATCCATACATTTACTTCACACTGATACAGTGATTTGATGCACATACACAATACCATTTACTGCAAAAAAACAGCATGGTTTATAACTTAAATCAATTTTAAGCATTCAAGCTAATTAGAGTCATAAAGCTATAAGAATAGGGCCTTTTAATCCACTGGTATATTAACCTATTTAAGATGGTTGGGCTTTTTATACAAAAAATCCTGAAGTAGTCCTGAAGAATATTTGGATTGAAACAGGTGAAAAAAAATGGTTGAGGCCCACTGCTCTTTTGTGTTTCACTAGTATTAATGCAGAGACCATTAGGAGAAGCACACTAGCTGAACTGTCAATTTCAAAGAAAATCAGAATTTATATAATACAGGACCTTTTAGATCACATCAGGTTGACTCTTTTGGAAAGCAACTGTGTAAGCTATCCAGCTCACAAGACATGACATGGCTCATCCACATTCCGCATGGCTTGTGAGGCCTCTGTTTGGCAGCAGAAGACCCTCAACACTGGCTCCCACAAAAGAGGATCCTGCAGTCCAATATTGGGATTAGAAAATTGTAGTAAACTATGGTGAAAGCAATTTTGAAGACAGATGCCTTCTGTTTGTTTCCAGAAAAAAAGACAAGAAGGAAAATATGAGTGAAAAAGTCCTTTTCCATGAACTCCTATTTGTTTTGCTTTATGAGCATACCCTATAGAAGAAAATAGAATTCTGACTGTGAGGGGAAATCTGGACCTCCAGTGATTGTTATAGAAGAATAGGAAATGTTGACACCAAGGGTATGCTATCAGATACTTAGCATAGGACTGCCTACTTCTTTGAGAGAAGGCTCTGTGGTAAATAGAAAGTGCTGGTAAAATCTTTTCTTTTGGTTTCATGAAGCCTAGAGTTTTATTTGATGTTTGAGATCCATTGTGCTTTGAAATATAATCTTCTTAGCATCCCTGCCATAGGTTTATATGAAAGATGATTTAGCGTACTGTGGTGGGCTAACATCCATTGCTTCTTTTTATGGGAAACATTTTCTACTAAAAAAAAAAAAAAAATGGCCAATACTCTTTAATAGGGAATTTTATTCATCATTGAGTGGAGGCTTTCTTAAAATGCTTTTATTCAAACACATCTTTTTTTAGAGAGAGAAAGAGAGAGAGAGAGATTTTTAATATTTATTTTTTTAGTTTTTGGCGGATACAACATCTTTATTTGTACGTGGTGCTGAGGATCAAACCCAGGGCCGTGCGCATGCCAGGTGAGCACGCTACTGCTTGAGCCACATCCCCAGCCCCCTCAAACACACCTTTTATTTAAAATATAGAAATGGCTGGCTTTACAAAGCCAGTTATGTAAAAAAAAAATTCAGACACTTTAAAATAAACAGATCACTCACATTATATTTTCTACAAAAATATTTTATTTACCATTATATTTAGAAAAATATAAAAGAATCAAATTATTTCACATACATATAAAAGTTAACCTTAGGGCTGGGATGTGGCTCAAGCGGTAGCATGCTTGCCTGGCATGCGAGCCGCCCGGGTTCGATCCTCAGCACCACATACAAAGATGTTGTGTCCGCCGATAACTAAAAAATAAATATTAAAATTCTTTCTCTCTCTCTCCCTCTCTCACTCTCTCTTTAAAAAAAAAAAGTTAACCTTAGATAAAACATATATACATTTATACATAGTGTTCTAGAGTGCACATGCACATACATATTCTAAAACATATAAAAGATTTCATCGACTTGGAGAAAAATTCCAGGAAGTACCTAGTATTGATATTATTTAATAAACTTTCATGAATAAGTAATTACAAAATCGTGTCTAAACTTGTGAGAAGTAGTTTCATATGTTATCTTTATCGCAAGAAAATAAGTTTTCAGAGATTTATCAGAGGATACATAATCTGTCATTCCTCACAGTCTTATCATGCATTCACTACTTTTTTTTATTTTTAGCATGGATTCTCTAGTACTTAAGACTTCTTTCTTCATTTGTATATTTAGTTTTCCACTTCTACCTATTTTGTTTTACTTTCTTAATCACTCTTTGTATTCTGTTTTTCTCTCTCTCATTCAAAGAATAGATTTAAATGAGACAATATATTACTTTTTTAATAAATGCATATATTTTAGTTGCTTCAAAAGTATTTGCTTTTTTCATAGTATGTTACAGTTATTCTTGAGTATTACAAACTCCACAATGGAATATATAAAACATTTCAACATATATAAACATGCTTTTTTAAATTTTTGTATTTAAATATTTTATTTCCTCTGAATTTGCTCACAATCTTTTATAACATAATTTTTAGATTTTATTCTAATTTGGTATAAAAGACAGTAGAATGCATTGTAATTCATATTACACAAATAGAGTACAATTTTTCATATCTCTTGTACACAACAGAGTCACACCATTCATGTCTTCATACATGTACTTAGGGTAGTGACATCCATCTCATTCCACCACTTTCCTATCCCCATGCTCCCTTTCTTTCCCTTCCTCCCCACTGCCTTATCTATAGTTTGTCTATTCCTCCCATGCTTCTCCCTCCTTTCCATTACATATCAGCAAGTTTATGTCAGAGAAAACATTCAGCATTTGCTTTGGGGGGATTGGCTTACTTCACTTAGCATAATATTCTTCAGCTCCATCCATTTACCTGCATATGCCATGATTTCATTCTCTTTAATGATGACCATTATCCCATTTTGTACAAAAAGAACATTTTCTTTATCAATTCATATACTGAAGGGCATCACAGCATACTACAAGAATGCAGCTACAACAATGTTTATAGTAGCACAATTTAAAAAATGATTTTAACTATCAGATTATAAATGCTTTTTCTAAAAATCTGATATAAAGGTATAAAAACTCTACATGGTTTCTATTGAACATTGTGGATGTTGAAGGTGTTGAATATTTTCTTATATATTTATCATCAGAAATACTATTATTTCTACTAATAAAATGTTTCTAAAATGAAAATATTAAATGGAGAAACCAATAAAGTAATAGCCTTGCCTCATAATGTATTAGGTGTAAGACTTTGTGAATAATTTAGTATTTTTTAGGTGTAAAACCTTAGCTATATTTCATTTGAATCTTAGATTTTCTCACTTAGTAACTTTATAAACTATGATATATCACTTAACTCTGGGAATCTCAGTTTGATTATCTGTCAATCATTAATAATTGCTCTCAGATTTTTCTGGAAAATTTGAACATGCCCAATATTGTTTTCTTTTTCTTTTTTAAAAATATTTATTTATTTATTTATTTTTTTTAGAGAGAGAGAGAGAATTTTATTTTTTATTATTTTTTTTTTAGTTTTTGGCGGACACAACATCTTTGTTTGTATGTGGTGCTGAGGATCGAACCCAGGCCGCATGCACGCCAGGCAAGCACACTACTGCTTGAGCCACATCCCCAGCCCTGTTTTCTTTACTTATGTGTTATAAAAGAATTTTTCAGAGTTCTCTAAAGTAAAGTAGCCCTGAAAAAAAGCAAGTGCTCTATAGAATGTAGACATGTAGTGGTCATAACTTTTGAGATCAGAACTACATGAAGCTTGGTTTGTATACTCCATCAATTCAAGTTTTGTAAACAAGGGATAAGACAATGTTTTTATACCATGAAGAAGACCTCATAGCAAGACAGGTAGACACTGCAGTCACTTATCTGCAATAAGTGAAGTCCCAATATCACATCCACTTATCACATCCACCACATTTGCAAAAAGACATCTCATTACATCAAAACTGGTATATGAGATGTAACCTCACCAAAAGTCTCACCAAGCACAAAAAATTTGAGCACCATACATGGGAGGGAGGAAGCCAGGACCAGATCAAACAGAAACTGCTTGCATTAAGACCTGTAACCACCTTGGTGATGTAGCTGAACACAAAGAAAAATCAAAGCATGAGTATTGGGGTTTAGAGATAAGTGTGCAAAAGGCTTAATTGTTCTAAGGCAAGGAAGCAATGTAAACCATAATTGTAACTATGCAGTTATAAATCACAATTTTAAACAAAAGGACAGAAAAACAGGCAGAAGTACCGAATTAAAGAACAGGATAGAGTTTTTAACTCATAATAGAAGACTTGACAATCCTTACCAAAGGGGTGAAGATGTCCAGAAATTTTCCTTTATGAAGATAATTTGTGGAAAGAGGGAGTTTTTTGTTTCTGAAGAAAATTTTGGCAGAAAGTATAGAATAAGAGGAGGAATAGCAAAATCACAAAAGTCACAGAAGGAAACTAGAGTCTAGTAAGATGTTCAGTTATAGGGTTGGGGATATAACTCAGTTGATAGAGTGCTGGCCTCACATGCACAAGGCCCTGGGTTTAATCCCCAGTACCACCAAAAAAAGGTTCAGTTACAAATTTTTATTGTGTTTACATGATGTCATTTAGAATTATTATTAGTATTATTATTTAAATCAGGAATTGAACCCACAGGTGCTTAACTAATGAGCCAAACCCCAGCTCTTGCTTTTCTTTTTCTTTTTCTTTTTTTTTTTTTTTTTTTTGTTTTGTTTTTTGAGACTGAATCTTGCAGAATTTCTGAGACTGGCTTTGAGCTTGCAATTCTCATGCCTTAATCTCTAGAGCCAACCAAGATTACAGGCATTCACCACCATGCCCAGCTTGGAATTTTTTTTAAGTTATTTTATTTTTATATATCAGGACTTCATCTGACAATGATTGTATTTTCTTTTGCTAATGTTTTGAATAGAATCTGTACCTTATACCACAAATAACCTAAAAACTCACTCTTTATGTAAATATGATATCATCTTGCCATGAGTGGAATGACTGTACAGTTTTTGAAGGGACTCCCTAAGTATGGTCAAGCATAATGTCAAATCTTTGATATTGTTCCATAAGAAATTTGGAAAAGAATGTGGCACATTAAATGTATATTCTAATAAAATTAAAAAGCCTTGAAAAATATGTCCCAGATACTTGTGCTTTAATCCATTAGGAGTAATGTTTTAGACTGTATAGTTGAGAAAATAAATGTTGTTTAGAACCTCACATCTCAGTGATTTATTTAATCAATGTTTATTTCCCACTCTAAAAGGTCTAAAGTGAACAAAATCTAATGGTCAGTCAGGTCTACTGGGTGGCTTACATCTGAGATAGTTCTCAGAACTCTGGGGTTCCTGCATTTCATGGGTTTTATGAATCATTTTTCCTCTACAATTTGTTAGTATCACAAGAGTACGTGTTTCCATCAAAAATATCCACCTTAGTCTCCCAGACTTTAGAAATTTTCACTTTGTGATGGTGTGCTGTGGGAGAGGCATTAGCTTTCAGAATCAGTTTCAGCCTTCAGCACACTTGCTTGTGCTACTTGCCATCTTGAAGGATTTGTCCAGCATAAAGTATGCTTAGATAGTTATTTTGTGTATGGAGAAAAACTTAAATTTTTATTTAACTTGCCTCTTGGCTGACTCATGTCTCTTAACCAGTGATGAATTTATATTAATAATTTTACATGAATAATAAAGGAAAAGGCATATTTAATAGGATAAAATTATAAGTAAAAAATAGAATGAGCCATTATGCCTTCATTAAGATTGCCAAATGAGAAAGAAAATTAATGTATTTTAAATATTTGTAATTTAAAATTATTGTACTTAAAATATTATAGCAAATACGGTAATTTCAAACTGTTTCTTTATCTTAATATATATGATAGAAACTTTATAACTTAAAGATTATTTTTTCAAACCTGAACCCAATGAATCACACCTCACCAGGTGCAAAACTCAAAAATGAAGGCAGAGAATTTGTATATTAAGAACAAGATTATTTTTTTTAAAAAAATAGATGACTATTATAAAACCTGGAAGATAATGTTGAAAAGATCCTTCAGAATGAAAACAGAAGATTGGACAAGGAGATTAAGTTTTCCTAACATGATTCTAAAATGAGAGAAATGAGATATGGAAAAGGGGAGATAGAACATGAAAAAATAAAATTCCTTACTGCTGAGTGGGAATGTGAATCTTCAAAGAGTTTAAAGTCTTTCCACAAAGTAAAAAGTGATCATGAATAAAGGTGCCAAACCCACAGTTGTCCCTGAGTTACCACCAGTCTCCCTGTCTAAAGACACAGGAGAAGTTCTTTCAAGTTTTTTTGAGATAAGGTTTAAAACTAAACATCCAAGCCACTCAACCTTTCTTTAAACTAGGAGCTAAACATAAAGACCATGGTGTCTACACAGACTTTATATCCTGTGATATGACTGTGTCTGTGTTTTAAACAATTTCATCTGTTGCTTTATGAATTTTTAAAAATGACTGTATTCTGTAATGGAGTCCTTTGTAAATTACCTGATAAATGTTGAATAAGAAAAAGTTATCTACCATAGCTAGAATATCAATTAGGACATGGTGAAAGGCATTAAAATTAATTAATCTAGAGAACTAGAAGTAAAAGTGTCCCAGAAATGAATGTAAATTTGCTAGTTTACATTTAACTTCTGGATTCTTACCATGTATCCATTAAAATATAAGATTTGAAGAAAAATATTTTCTAAGACAGTGTATACTAGTCTGTCCTTTGCATTGGCTAAGGGAGGTCAGACCTCTTAAGACCAACTCCATTCCTCTTTGATATAGCCCTAAATGCTGTGTGGTCCTGCACTGGCTTTGTCCTTGTTTTTCAGTTCCTACACTTCTGTAGCACTTTTTGTTCTGACATTATTTAAATAGTGCTCTCATTCTGGGTGGTTCTACACATTCTGTAGCATGAGCAACAAGCACAGGGTAATCATTAATTATTGAAAAAATACGAAGGCAAATTACTTCTAAAAATAGATAAAGAGAGCTAATTATTTTTTTTAACTTTTTAAAGACCTAAATATAATTACTCAAAAACTTGTTCTTCATTTTTTTTTTTTTTTTTTGATGTCACATTGGAAAGACGTGAGAGAGACACATGGACAGACACAGGGGATGTATAAAATTTTCTGAGGTTAAACCTTGTTGTGCACACCCATTTCTCAAGTATTTGCTTAAAATTCTGACTTATTTTCTCTAATATATAAAATCATTAAGATTTTGTAAATTAGAATGCTTATAGTTTTGACTTTACATCAAAATTGATTCTGATATTTTCTTGCCAAGAATTTATTTATTTCATGATCCTCAGATTTTTGAGGCTTACTTAATATTCTTATCATCTTTCTCTTATGCTTGCATTACTCAGAGACAGAATTGCTGTACTCTTTCATATGTATTTCTTAAGAGTAAAAACTTCACAGTATTTGTTCGGGTATCAAAAGTATTTTAAATTAATCTCATGGTAAAACAACTCTAAATACTCCTTTCTATGTTTTTACATTTTCAAATTGAGGTTTTCTTCAGAGCATATTTTACTGAATATTTGTGTTTCACAATAACAGACTCAGCAATTTCAGTCACTAAAAGCCATTTATTTACTGATATATGTACAATTTGTATTTTTAATTTTGTGCAGCTACAATAATATTTGATAATAATATTTATGATGCTTTCATGAACAAAAGTATATTACAAAAATAGATGTATTTCACTATACCTTAATAAAAATGGACATGTACATGTATCATTATTTAAATGTTTATTTTCACCTCTGGGTATATTTTTCCAATATTATTATAAAATAAATCATTTAACATTTATTAATTTATGTTGATTTTTTTGTACCATATTTATTTATTATGTTATTGTTGTATACATATTGCTGGTTAGTACATTCTTTTTTTTAAAAGAGAGAGAGAGAGAGAGAGAGAGAGAGAGAGAGAGAGAGAGAGAGAATTTTAATATTTATTTTTTAGTTTTCGGCGGACACAACATCTTTGTTTGTATGTGGTGCTGAGGATTGAACCCGGGCTGCAAGCATGCCAGGCAAGTGCGCTACTGCTTGAGCCACATCCCCAGCCCCAGGTTAATACATTCTTAAAAAGAAAATGCTATTTAATAACCATAGCAATGGTATATTAAAGAGCTTTTTAAACTACTCTTTTAATACATATTTTCTTTTATCTTTCTAAAACCTTCTAGAATGTGTAAATTTATAAATATACACATTGAGAAACAAGAGATCCTATGGCAATAAGTAATATACCAAAGTGTCAAAACCTGATAAATTCAGTGCTAGAATTAACAGTTTTTCTGAATTGCAGGTCAATGATGTCTCTAATGCAGATAGTAAGCAAAACTTTAAAATAACTAAATAACTGTAATTGAAATGATTCAGCAAACTATTTGGCATGACCATATATATCCTCAATTTTAATCAAATATATATTAGATTTATTTGTAATATATAGGTTAATTTATTCCTTTATGATCATTATCTCTTTTTTGAGAAATGACCTCTAGTAAACAGCCTCATTTGGCCTCAGGATGTGTGTACAGTAAGAAAAAAGTCTCAAGATTTCTCTCTATTATATTCATGATATATTCACATATCCCCAAGGCCTTTCACATACTGGTCAGTCACACACAGCAAGCAATTTGAAAGTTCATGAAGTTTTGCAATATAACATTGTTATCCTTTCAAGCTATTTCTAAGAATTCTGTGTGCTTTATTGAAAACATCAAGGAAAATGAATATGTCTTTTTAAACCCAGAACTTGAAATGACACTGGACTCAAGAGATCAAGTTTATGAAGACAGGAGTTATGTGTTATACCTTCTGTTTATCTGCAGAAGAGCTGTCAAGGTGAAAGGGGTTGTGTGAGAATGGCCTTAGGCCTGAGCCTAAGCAACTCCTGTAATGCCAGATTCATGGGACCACAATAGGCCTCCAGGAGCTGAATCTGATGCAATCACACAAGAGTGTTTATTGTAAGCTCAAGCCTGGACTCACAACCATTTCAGATACAGTGGTCCCAAAGAGTGAGTCTTGACCCTTAATTCAGTGAGGATTAATAGATTTTGGGGGATACTGTGTGCTTCACAATATCACACAGCCAATCATTTCACATCACAGAAAAGTCAAACAACAACTCTTAACATTTATTAGCACATCCATTGGCAGGAGCAAGTTGTGTAAGGGTGATTGGTTAGTTCAAGTTGTGGATACATTTGAACTGATTGGTTTAGGCCATGAGATGTTGCAAGAGTGTATATGATAAACTCGCCTAATCATTTTACCAATCAACAAAACAACTGGGAAGGTCACCTGGTGTTTCAGGTATTTTCTGTGTCTCATGCTTTTTGTGGTAGCTAGGGGGTTGCTATGGGTCCTAACCTAGTGTAACTGAGTCAGGATCACTTGGCATGGAAGATCTCTCCAGTTATTCACAGACAAACAACTCAGCAGGGTGGGTATATGCCTAGGAGCACTCTGAGTTTTTCCATGGACAAGGGTAACTCCCTGCTTTGGACAGGCTTTGCTCTGACGTAGAGGCTGGTTTCTCAAAAATGGAGTCACATCAGTTTCTCACTCCATTTAAAAAACTCCATTTTGAAACCTGAGGTCATTATTAGAGGTCATTTATCACCAGGCACACCCACAGAGCCCTCTAATATGGCCTCAGACAAATTACTTCCCCTCACCCTGATAAACTGAATAAAGCCTCTGGCAGGCTTTCCTTTCCTGATAAGAGTCAAAGGTGAGAATATCAGGATGGAGACCACCAGAGCAGATATTTCTGACCTCAGGGTAAATGAGAAATCTGGTAGCACCTGATGATTACAAGGTGTGGTAAAAAAAAAAAAGTATAAAAATAGAGTGAATAAACAGGGATTCAGCCAGCCTAAACAAGTATGTACTCCAGCTGGAGAGCCTGATGAGGACCTACGCTGACATCCCATCACTTGCCATCATTTTCCTATTCTCTGTGTGATCCTCACTGCTCTCAAACTCTACCGCCTTGTCTGGACCTTTGTGAGAGCTGCAACTTCTCCCTGTGACCCTCTCCTCAACTGGTCATCCACTACCCACCAGAAAAAGCCTGTTTTGGTTTGGAACCTAATCACTGCTGTCTGAGTGAGTGTGCATCTGCAGGACATAAAGCCTAAGGCTTGAGTGTTTTGAACTTAGCATTCAGAGGAAATGTCTGTCACTAGCCTGTCATGATTAAATTTGTTTTGCAATGTTTAGAATTAATCTAAAATTGTTTTCTGCGAATTAATTAATCTAGAATTGCTTGGTGTTATTTGATTATCTCCACTGCAGTGCCTATCATTAAGGATTGTTGTTTTCTTCATTAGGAACCTATAGAGTAAAGTTGTATTAAGAATTTGAGTGAATAAAGAATTGAAAGGGGCAGAAACGCATGGACATTCTTTATTTCTCCCCTTGACTGCATATGTCACAATTTTGCTCCCTGGCAACCTGTTGCTATTATTTTTAAAGTATTAAATTAAGGAATTTGTATCACTAAAGATTATTATTATCTTCAATTCTAAATGTTGACTTTACTTTTGGCATTATCTCTGTCCTCTGACTGTTATTGTTACTGCTGTTTACTGGTAATGAGGCTTTGCTTTCCCAATGCTGAAGTATAACACCAGAGAAGCATGTCAAGGCAAGTTTAGAGAGGAAAGTTGAAGCTTTATTAAAGGACAGCAGAAAAGACTTCTCCCTGGAGGAAGAGGGGGACCCAATGAAGTGGTACCCCCTTTCTCCACAGAAAAGTCCGCTTCACCATGGCTAATTTGGGGACTGTCAGCCAAAGAGTCTCTGCAAAATAGTTCAATGTAGATAAACTTTCTATTTTTGTGTTGCCCTGTTTACTTGGCCACTGGCCAGGAAGATACCAGCACTCCGGGTGCTGGACACACCCTTACTATTTTCACAAATATATCCAGTATAGTACTTTGAAGAAATGTGCAAACAAGGCCTCTGGCCTTGAGCTGGGCTTCACAGAGATGTCCACATTTTAAAGATAAGTTACAAATGGGCTCCAAGGTAACAGCTGGCAGAGGGAGGAAGAAAGGGAAGAAGAAGTTCTCCTCTTCTCAAGTGTTGTCCTTGAAGGGTTAACTTGCCCAGAACAGTGAAAGAGAAAGCTGCTTTTATGTGAACTTCTGCAGACCATGAACTTCTGAGCCCCTCTACTTACATGCTGGGTATAAAACTCTGAAATGCCCTGAACTTGGAGGCATTGATTAATAACAGCAAAAGCTGTGCTCTCTGAACCTGGCTGCAGCCAAATAAAACTGTGTCCTGCTATCTTCAGTGCCTTGCTTCATTTGTCCCTACAACAAACTGGGACACAGCACTGGAGGGAGTTCTGTCACATGTGGTGAGTCAGGTTTTGCAAGAGAAAACACCAACTGGGCTGCTATCCCATACAACTTTCCCACTTTGAGTAGCAATCTGATTCTGATTATCACCCCAAAGCCTCTCCCCACAACAAGAGGCCTTTACATATAAGGGTCTGCTGACTGCCCCATGTCAGTCACATGTCATTTGGAAGCCAATGACAGATCCACATGGCTCCACCATAGATCTTTTATCATACACCCACACTCTACTGCTCCAGGCCCAGTTCCCAGCAGGCTCCAACTCAATGGCATCTCTGTTCTACACCATTTTCATGAATTCCAGTCAAAAAAAGCACTATCTGGTTCAGTCATGATGAACAACAGGAGATCTGATGGATCTCCAGTGCTTCCTGGTCATGACAATTTCAAATATTACACTGTATTGGTCTAGACATCATTCAAGGATGAATTAGGTGGCACTGTGGGTCTTGATTCTTTCAGGAACCATTAAGGGGTGAGAAAACTCCTTTCAATGAATATATATATATATATATATATATATATATATATATATATATATATATATATATATATATATATATGAGAGAGAGAGAGAGAGAGAGAAATATATACATTAAATACATGTAAAAGTAGCAATAGATATTCAAATCCAAATTCTTAATGGAACATATATCATTCAAAGATCACAAAAATATTCATTTGACTCTACATGGGGTTATGTATAAACTTGTTCAACTATGGAGCTCACCATTGGTTGAACTTTCAGTTGCCCTGGTGTTTGGGGGGAGTGATCTGTTCATGGAATTTGTATTTGCCAAAGTCAGAGTACTCACATGAATGTACCTATGATAGCAGGAAGGGCAATATATATGTATATAACAATACATGTTCTGACCCAGCCTACAGAGAAAGGGAATCCATAAGTTATATATTTGTTAAATTTGACAATCCATGGAGAAGTATTAGAATGAAAATGTGACTAGTGTTATAACACATACCCTTGATAAAGCAAAAGGAAAATCAAAGTATACACAATTCCTCCTATGAACTGCCTGCATTTCTTTATTTTAGGTTTGCTTTTATGCATATGTTAGGATTAGTACTCAGAGTCTAGTAGGGTATGGGTTAGGGTCAGAGATTCAATACTTCAAAGGGAAAATATTAAAATCAATCCAATGTGTATATGAACATGTGCTACACAAGATCACTTCCCACTGTCATCCAGAACAATGCCTTGACATTACCATCACCCCAAGTTATACACAATTAGAGGGAGAAGAAGAAGAATATCTGTGAATACATACTGGAATGGAAAATGCTCAGCAGTTCACAACCTTGTAGGTGGCAGAGGAGATTACAGTGACTGAGCCTTTAATCTCTCCTACTCTTGGCTGTGCCCTTCCAAAACCTGATCTCAGGTAGTTTTTATTGAGTCTCTGGAAACAAAGAATTGAGAAACAGAATGCATTAGTGGAAAGCTTTCCAGCACACATCCTGGTGAATATATGAATAGACTGCTGCTTGCTTTGCAGATGGGCAACACCTACTATGTTCCTAAGTTCCTGAATTTTTCCTGAATTTTGGCCACTCTCCAGAAGGGGCTCATGATTTTGTGTCCAAGATATGTGCCAGCTCCAATCTCTGTGAAATGGCCATTTCCTGGATTGTTGAAAGGAATGCCAAGCATCTCAGAAAACTCAGAAATCAGTGTGACCGGTAAGGGTCTCAGTGGAGAAACCCTGCTTGGCTAGATAGCAACCTAAGTAGCATGATCAGGAGCTGTCAATGCCCTAGTGTTCATCTTGTGGAAAAGTCTGTCCCCGGGCTGTTTTCTTACCTATTGTTCAATTCCCCTTCATGACAGGAAGGTCTTCACCTCAGACCATCCCTTTGTGAAGCCTCAAGAAAACAGTTTCAAAATGGAAATGAAGGGGCCTCACCTGTGGCTCTTTGGTAAAGTGCTTTGTGAAGGGATGTGTCTGAATCAACCTCTTGGCACTGGGTGAGGCTGTGGTTTAGATTCTCAGCACCGCATGAAACTAAATAAAGATCCCATATGTCCATCCAAAACTAAAATTACAGAAAAGAACAGTAATTTTGGATTAAGTCTCTCACCTATTTCTGGTAAGGCTCCTGACCTCCATTTAGTTCGAAGGGATTCTTTGGTCAAATGAGGTGTTCCAAGCCCTGCAGTAGCTAGAATATAAGTGGTTGTGTTTTCTGCCTTGGACTTTGAATAGCTGGGATAACAGGTATACACCATATCATAACACATAAAGAATCTACCCCCAACAGTCAGTAGGCTTCTAATTTGAGAAGTAGGGCAGTATTAAAAAAATTCTTCTACTTAATCTCATCCAAAATTAGTCAAGTTCCCAATGAAGCTACAGAAACAAAATTTCTATCAATATTCTCTATTGATAGAAATTTTTATTTGCCAAACTCAGTTGTAGTCATATCCTATGGAGTGATAGTCATATCCTATCACTAACTTTAGCATCCCAGATCTGGTCTCTTTATTTGTCAAAGCCAGCTTCCCAGTTCCTTCTCTGCCTCAAGGCCTCCCATTCCCATGGGTGAAACCACTGCCCCTTAGGCAGTGTACTCTCACTTCAGTAACTCCTCATGCTCTGTCTAGTGAGTGTCTCCTTCAATTATCTGTTCACAAAAAGAACCTTGAACTACAAACCTTGTCATTGCATCCATCTTGCAAGAAAATCTTTCATGATTAGAAGTTGAAAACAACTAGAAATAGAAGAAAGAAAAACAGCTGGATGATATGGTGTATACCTGTAATCCCAACTATTCAAAGTCCAAGGCAGAAAACACATAAGTTCTAAACCACCCTGAACCCCTTGACCAGATTCTGTCTCAACATTTTTAAGAGGGTCAGGATTTAGTTCTGTTGTTGGGAGAATGCATGTCTAGCATATGTGAGACCATGAATGCAATTCTTGATACTGAAAAAAAATGAAAAATGCAAACAACAACAAAATAAAGATCACACATGAGAAATTACCTTCTAATACATTAAATAATCAAAAAATAAAATATTTTCTTCCCAAAATGGAAAGAAGGCAAATTTACATGCTTTCACTTGTTCTTTTTAACATATTAGAAAACCTGGCCAGATCAATCTAAGAAGTACAGGCAGAGGGCATGCCAAATGGAAAGGTAGAATTATAAAAACCTCTGTTTATCAGTGAGATAAAGTTATATCTGGAGAATCTCAAGATTCCAAGAAAATAATCACCACAATGAATAAATTCAGCAAAGGTGCCAATACAAAACCCCACACACACAAAGTGTGTTTCTATACACTAATAATAAAAAAAATATATATGGAAAGAAAATCAAGAAAACAATTTCATCTGACAAGTAAAATAAAATGTAATACTAGACCCAATGTAATACTACCCAATCAAATAGATCAAACGTGAAGACTTTAAAACAAGCAATGAAACTTAGAATAACACCAAATAGTGAAAGATATCAATTGATCATGGGCAGGAACACTTAAACTTGTTAACATATCAACACTATCCAAAGAAATCTACAGTTTCTGTTCCATCCCTAAAAAAAAATTCCTAACTTCTTTTTTTCATGAATACCATTTTTATTTCATATTTTTATTTACTCATATTCATTTTACATGATAGTAGAGAATATTTTAATTTATTCATAAAATCATGGAATACATCTTATTCTATTTAAGATCCCAGTCTTGTTGTACATGATGCAGAGATTATTCATTGCAAAAATTTAAAATTCCAACCTAAAGTGATAGGGAATGTGAAAACAACCAACTTCAGAAACATTTTGAACAAGAACAAAATTGGTGGTCTAACCTGTCATAATTTCAAAACTCCATGCTATAAAGTTACCAGTCATACAAACACAAAAGATAGAAATGTTGATTAATAAAACAGGGTAAGAAATTCAGAAATAAAAAAAAAAATAAGTTCTCAAGTGATTTCTGACAACAGCATTCCATGGAAATGGACAGTGTTTTCCACAAATACTGTTGAGAAAACTGAATAGATAGCAACACATGAAACAAGGAAGCTGGGCCCTTATCTGACACCATGGACTAAAATTAACTCAACATAAATAGAGGACCTAAGTGTAAGATCTGAAATATAAAACTAATAACACACAATAGAAAAAGCCCATGACAAGGGATTTTGACCGGGACTTTTTGAACAGCACATCAAAAGCACAGGCACCAAAAGGAAGAAACAAACTGAACTACATCAACCCCAAAACTTTGATTCATCAATGGACACAGTCATTAGTGAAAAGATGACTCACTAAATGTAAAAAAGCATTTGAAAATTATATTTGTGATTAGAATTTAAGATCTATGATATAAAGAGTCCTTATATCTCAATAAGAAGAAAACAACAAATCAATATTAAAATGGGCAAAGGACTTGCACAGATATTTCTCCAAAGAAGATATGCAAATAGCTGAGAAGCACATGGGAAGATGTTCAATATCAATAATAAGTGGAGAAATCAAAATCAAAATCACAATGAGATCCAGCTTCAAACACATGATGAAACAGAAAGAAACAGAAAACAGAAAAATCCCTGATCGGCTCCCATTCTCCAGTCCAGGAACAAAGAGGCACATCCACCCACCACCACAACTAAAACAGAAAACACCAGTGCTGCTGAGAATGTGATGGAGCCAGAACCCTAGTGGGTTAGAATGCAAAGTAGTGCAGGCTCTATGGGAAACTGATTGGTGGTTCCCCAAATTATCAAAAGGATCATTCAAATGACCCTTCAATTCTACTTCTTTTGAAGAGATATTTATATGCTTGTAATTACCACAGGATTATTTATTATACTCAAGGGTACATTGAGGGAGAATATGTTTATTTTTAGCCGTGCATTATAGTTATACAAAAGCATGGAATATAGTTTGTTCCAAGTCAGTCTCGAGAACTTGCCCTTTCCCTCCCTTCCTCCCTGACCCAGTTTCCTTTCTTCTTCTATACTGGTCTTCCATCCATGTATTTATAATTTTCTTAACTCGGGCTTTACAGATATACATAAAGATAAAACTCACTGTGGTCTCTTCATATATGTATATAGGATAGTATGGTCAATTTAATTCTACAATTTTGCCATTTTCCTATCCCAAGGGAGAATTTTTTTTACGTGTAGCACATGATGAAGTATTATTTGGTCTAAAAAACAAAGAAAATCCTGGCTGATAGTAGAGTAGGGATGGACCTTGAGAATACAGACTGTACGATCCTATTTATATGAAGTACAGTACACAGAGTAATTAAAATAATACAGAAAGGAGAATGGTGACTTCTTAGAGCATGAGGGAAATTGATGATTACTGTCTAACAAATGAGCTTCAATTTTGCAAGATGAGAAAAGTTCTGAGGCTGCATGCTGGTTTCCAAAGAATGGAAAAATAAGTGTAATGAACACCACTGATGTGCCTTCCCAAATAGCTGACATGGCAAAACTTTGCTGTGAATATTTGAAAATGTATATAAAATTAAACTCATCCTGCTTATTTCCACACAAATAAAAACCAAGTAAATTCTCCACTAGTAGAAACTCATCAGAAGGAAGTTCTCTATGAGTAGAAATGTGAAAGGATCATTCAGGTTGAAAGGATGAATCACTCACTTGGTCATGCTAAGAAAAAAAGAATACAATGAGGGTAGCTCCACAGGAAAATTTAAAATAAGTATCATTGTACAATCAATTCTTAACTCCTCTCCTAATCTGACTGAGGTGCAGTGGTGTAATAATTATAGAGCTTGTGATGTTGCCAGAGCATGCCAGTCATGTGCACATATGGGCCAAGGACACCATCAAGCTGGGAGGGCTCTGTGGAGACTTGTGCTTAGGGTCTCTGTCTTTGTCTTGGCAGAGGGAAAAATGCAAGGGAGGATGCAACAGGTGAACAAACAAACAACTCTCTCAACAATTGTCCTTGGATCTGTGAAACTCCTGGCAGTTTCCTTCCAGAGTCAGTCCCTTTGAATCACAATGTCCATACCTTACATCTTGGAGGAAAAGCTCGCCCCACCACTCCTGAGGGACCATGCCTGATCAGCTCCCATCCACCAGCCCAGGATCCAATAGGCACATCCACCCACCACCACAACTAATGTAGACAGATGTCAGATAAGAATGAGAATGCAGAAATCACTGTTGGAGCTCCAGATCAACAGGAACAAGCATCAGTGCACTTGGGAAAGGCTTGCCATAACCAATGTGTTCCTGCCATCCCTTATGGCCACAGATGCACACATGCCACCCAGCCACAGAGACCTGTGAACACCTCTTGCTGAGGCACGTACATGTAAAGATGCACACTCATTAAAACCCCTTCCACCACAGATATCATTAAAACACCTCGCATTTAGAAACAGGTGCATGACCCACAACTCACTGCCATCCCACCAAAAACACAGATGCATAAATCACCTTTATCCTTGCTTTCCCTGAATACACACACCACCACTTCCTTTCTAAAAAAAAAAAAAAATATATATATATATATATATATATACATACCCACAAATACACATGCCTGTTATCACCCAGGTACTGACGGACATGCAATTATACTGTATACTTTTCCAAATGCAGGCTTATACATTCCTATATACTCTACACTTCCTGAAGGCATGCACATGATATAACCAAACACTGAGTATACATGCACACAGAAATACAACATACAACCCCCCTACACACACACACACACACAAAATAAACCCTATTTGTTACCAGAAGTCACATAAACAAAACCCTAACTACTCTGGAAAATCTCACAGACTTGATCCTCTCATCAGAAATACAATATACACAAAAATATCTTTGAACTTCCCCAAGATTGAGTGGAACCAGAAATACCCTGATTACAAAAATGTAACATTCTTAACCCTAAATGACACAGGTACAACCACCAACATACACACATAAACATGAGTCCATATTCCCAGAATCACTTGATACGCAAACACCAACTCCCAAAAACACATAAAGTTTCCCAACCCTCTCCAAATGTACACAACAATGATGTCACCTGCAATCTACTCATTGTCATTTCCCAAATACATACATAACACATGTGTGGCCTTAATACACATATTTTACCCTGCACTCTAATGTCACACCCTTCCCTAAACAAAAAATAAAATTAAATTAAAAAATCAATATTTTGTGAATATCAAAAAGTATTCACAAAAATACTCCATTCAAACACTCTTCTTAATAATTATTCACAAGTCCCACCATGTCATAATAACCCATATACACTGTCAGTACCCAATCCTCCTAACTTGTATTCCAATATAAATATAACTCCTATATTCTCTCAGTGGAAACACACACTACCCATCTAGTTTGAGAATGAATACTCAGCCACCACACTTCCTAAATACTTTCACAGTCCTAGATTACACAAGTCTGGGAATACACGTGTCTGTCTGAATCTACAAATCGAGAGTACTCCCACAGACCCAAAGTACATGCAGCCAGTCTCTCACTATTAAAGGGAACAGAACTCACTATTAATGTACAGAACTGCTCATACTTTCTGATATACTCAGTCAATAGCACACAACACTGTGGAACTCTGAAAATCCTCAATAGCATAATCTTCCTATCTTCCAGATGCCTGACTGTAAACCCAGAGGTCCTCATGCCTAAATTAAAACAAATACACAGCAAAATCCAAACAATTCCAATCAATAACCTTCCTTACAAAGTCTCATACATATTCCAGTCACCTCCAAGAAACACTTAAAATAGATATGAAGTAGGACCTAAGAGGCTGGATACCAGAGGAATTTTTAGAAAGCAGGTTTATTGGCTGTTGCCAACCAGTCCAGAGTGTGGCTCATGCCTGAAACATTCTATGTATAGATAATTTCAAAATATTTTGACTATTATGTCCCATGGGGGAAAAGGGCTTGAAGATTCACTTGACAAGTGCTTTTCATTCCGTTCTCTAGGCCGGACACAGGTTTCACACGTATTTACAAAAAAAAAAAAAAAAAAAAAAAAAAAAAAAAAAAAAATCTGGTGTTTACAAGAAAGAGGAAGGTACCAACCACAGTAACCTTTACATACTTGCTGCTGATCTGACAAGAGAAGAAGTTTAATTATGGCAAGAATCTTTTGGTTGAGAGTATCTGCTGTGCTTCAGATGCACATATCTTCAGACTACACACCAATCAGTATCACCCAAAAAGCAATCACACAAACACTTCCTCAGTAACTGAATGGAACAAACAAATTACTTATTTACATGACAACAATTTGTATTTTCAAATGAAAACATATACAATCACCTCTATGTTGCAAACATGCACATACACAGAATGCCTCAGAATATGAAGTTCAACAACAAATCTCAAGACAGACAGACACTGCTGACTCCTCCTACATACTCACAAAGGATACCCCTCCATTCCCAAGAATAACATGATCACCTCAAAGCCCTAAACAATAAAATACACAGCAGTCCACTTGAGACATTATCAACAGAATCTATACACATCTATGTGCCACATATACATAATTCCAAACACCCCAACATACCCAATGATTTCAGTCTCTCCAAATCTCTGTACACCAAAGATTATGTCCCAAAATTCTCACCGAGACACCATGAACATACATATACATTCTAAAATCTGAAAATGCACAGATCCAACAGATAATGGTAAGACAACATCCTAACTATTCTCAAATGCATTCACAATAGTCACGTTCACAATAGTCCACAATGACAACAATACCTACAGACGCACCACTAAAACCCTAAACACATGTCCTGCCAGAAAGGTACTCAGCCAACACTGACCAAAGAAATCACTCAGAAAATATTTACACATGACAACCAAACAGTCCCACACAAGATAATTTATGGTGTCTTGTTTCATATCCTTTCCATACCTATACACATGAAACACATGAGAGCACAAAGTCCTGGTGCTAGAGGGACAAGTTCTTGTGTTCTCTCTCTCTCTCTCTCTCTCTCTCTCTCTCTCTCTCTCTCTCTCTCTCTCTCACACACACACACACACACACACACACACACACAGAACATCACATACATAATCTGAACACTGACACAACAAGTTCAAGGATATTATCTTGTGGGCCCTGCACACAGAGGTAGAGGGGTGAAGATGCAGATTTCAGGCACATACCTTGTTGTTGAAAACGTAAGAAAATATAAAAGTGCAAAGGAGAGAGGACATTCCCTCCTATAAATCTGAAAGGTACTTGCCAGCCACTCAGTAACTGCTCAATATAGAGAAAACACTTCAAATAATAAGAGAGTACTCTCAGATAGTGCCTCTGGAGATGAAGGTACTCTGGGAAACTTAAGGGGTTTCTAAAGGAGAAAATCACCCCAAATAGATTCTTTTGAGTATCCACCGTCAGCCCAGATGGATGTCTTCTAGCTGGAAAGCCAGACCATTGTGCAATGTGTGTTCCCATGCCAGGGCTGGGCTTGTTCACCTGGGCTCCCCCTTAAGCCACATCAGCTCCAATTTCTGAATGGGGTCTGCAGTGTTCTCACACAAGAGGCCTTTGGCATCCTTACATGCCCAAATTCTAACCTGAAGATATTACTGACATATTTGTTGCTCAAAAAAAGGGAAAGGGAGTGGGGGCAGGGGATTTGCAAGGATGGGGGAATGTGATAGACATCATTATCCAACATATATGTATGAAGACGTGAATTGGTATCAACAAACTTTATATATAACCAGAGATATGAAACATTGTGCTGTATGCATGTAATAAGAATTGTAATGCATTCTGCTGTCATTTTTTTAAAAAAAATCAATAAAAAATTTAAAAAAAAATAGGAGAGACAGAGACAAAAAAATAGTGAGTAAATTGTCAGCTTTTCTGTGCTACATTCAGACAGAAGAGGTGAATCTGGTTAGAGGAAGGTCTGGGGCCTCTTGTGTTTTGGACGGCAGCTGTCCTAATCACTTTCCAAACCTGTGAGAATATACCTGAGATCACCACATTCAAAGGAGCTGAATTCAGAGATTACAGCCCATGGTCACTTGGCCCTCTTACCTCTGGACCTGTAGCAAACAGAACATCTGGCCGAGAGTGTATGACAGAGGAAAACTGATCACTGCATGGCTGCTAGGAAGCAGAGAGAGACAGAGACAGAAGTGCATTAGGGTCCCAGTACACCATCATGGGCACATCCCCAATAAACTAATTTTCATCAACTGAGCCCCACTTTCCACAAGCTTCCAACACCTCCCAATAGTGTCTTCAGCTGGGAACTAGATGTTTAACAGGTGAGCCTTTGAGGAACACCAAATGTTAATGCCAGAACACCTACTCCTTGTCCCCAAAAGCTCATGTCTGTCTCACAGCAATAAATAATTAAAAATAACTAAATAAATAGATTAGATAGATAGATAGATAGATAGATAGATAGATAGATAGATAGATAGATAAGCATTTGGACTCCAAGAGTCCAAAAATATCAACAGTGCATTCTCAATAGTTCTTGTCCAAAGTCTCTTCTGAGACTCAAGGGAACACAGTGATGCTGAACCCTGAAATGAAAGGTTTTTTTTCTGCCATTCTCTTCTTTTTGATTCATGAGTATAGCTTTCTTTTCTCCCCACACCCTCAACACTATCTTAATGACTAACCATAGCATCAGTTAAAAGCACTAAAGTCAGTTAAAAGGACCCTTGCACTGGGCACTCCTCCTCACTATGTCACAGGAAATATCCAAATGAAAAGGTATTGGCAGAAGTGTAGAGAAGACACTGACTAGAATAGAAACCACACACACACACCTTCAGAATTGCAAGCATATAAACAATCACATTATCTTAGATTCACAGGTCTGGGATGGGTCAGGGTCCACTGGACCCAGATATAACCCACACAATTCCAGCTTCTCTAAATGACATTTTTAATATATATTTTTAGTTGTTCATGGATCTTTAATAGATTTATATATGGTTCTGAGAATTGACCCCTGTGCCTCACACATGCCAGGCAAGCTCTCTACCACTGAGCCATGACCCCAGCCCCATTTAAAGGATGGTCTGTCTACACTAGTGAACTGTGCTTGTGTCCCCCTGCCCAAGACTGAGAGAACAATTCCTCATAACACACTGTATACACTTTCACTCAGCAGCACTAAGCAAGATGAAACCAGGAGCTAGCCATTCATCTCTGAAATGCTGGATTGTTGCCAATGAAGCCTTTTCCTCTCCCACCTCTCTGCCTCTTCAGTAACTGACTGTCATGGGTGGAAGCAAAGCAGCATGATGAAACCTTTTGTATCTGCATTGGCTGCAATCCTCATTAATAATCAAAAGAAAGTCAACATGTTTCCAAGATACAACTACACAGGGGAAACCCAACTAACCCCAAAGGGAAGAGAAGGAGAGTAGCAAGGAGGAAACTGAAAAAGCACATCAGGGAACACGTTAAGTCTAGCGCTCCATTAAGTCTAGTGCTCCAGGTGGGAAACTCGGGCACCTGATGGTGTGATATGGGTCCCCGAGGGCTTGAGCCTCCTCACCCATCCAGCCTGGTCTGATGTGGGACCACTCCCTAGAGCTGGTGCGCTCACTGACTTTCACTTCCCTGAGCAGGTGTTTCATAGGATGCCACTGCTAACCAACTGAGCGCTCCACCACAACACTGGCTCCACTCTCACAGTTTGACAAATCACTGTTTCTGGGGCTACTGGGTTGAACTCTGAATGTGACATGCTATTCCTGGCCACCAGCCTTTCCTCTGAATTATCAATGCAAATCTTCACAACCCCACAACTCTTCGCTCTGTAAGCCTGACAACCAGCATCACATGGATGATATCAAGGTCAGCTGGGAATGAGGACATTAGCCATGCCCACCTGGACCATGGCCTGTGAGCCCATATGGTGTTAGTTACACAGCAAAATGAATCTGGACATAAGGATTCTGAGGCTGCCCTATGCAAGCAGGGCATCTTGACACTCTCTCCACAAGTCAAAGAGCCTGCTAAAGGTGGTGTCCTTCCCATTCCTGAGATGCCTAAAGGTGGCTTCTGTGTAATGGAACTAATCTCTTTACCAACCACTCCATCCTTGGCCCCAACATTACAAACTTTTCTTTTCTGGAGAACCTGCAAGTATTTTAAATCTAACCTGGCGTTTGCTCCTGAGCCCTATGGTAAGTCAGGCTGAAAGCAGCTAGAAATACCCAGGCCATATCTCAAATGCTGTACTGCCATGAATATTCCCTGCTGGATAAATTAGTCTGTGTTTTAGTTGCCTTTTACATCACTGTGACCAAAAATATCTAACTAACAACAACAATTAGAGCAGGACAAGTTTATGTAGCTCATAGTTTCAGGTCTCACTCCACTGACCACCAGCTCCATAGCTCTGGGGCGAAGGTGAGGCAGAACATAGTGGGGGAAGTGTAGGGAGTGGGAAAGCAGCTCAGCATACGGCAATGAGGAAGCAGAGAGAGAACTCTGCACACCAGGGACAAACTATGAACCCCAAAGGCATGTCCCCTCTGATTGACTACTTCTAGGTCTACCCTACTTGCTACAGTTACCATCCAGTTAGTCCATACCAGTGGATTAATGCACTCATTAGGATTAAGCTCTCAAAACCCAATCATTTCACCTCAAAACTTTCCTGCATTGTCTTATACCTGAGCTTTCCAGAGACAACTCATATCTAAAGTATGACCTTCTCTTACCTTTAAATAAGCCTCCCATGAATTCTAAGGACATGTGCAATGTAGTCAAATTCTTTTTTTAAGGAGAGAGAGAGTGAGAGAGAGAGAGAGAGATAATTTTTTAATATTTATTTATTTATTTATTTATTTTTCGGCAGACACAACATCTTTGTATGTAGTGCTGAGGATCTAACCCGGGCCGCATGCATGACAGGCGAGTGCACTTCCACTTGAGCCACATCTGCAGCCCTATGTAGGCCAGGTCAGGTGCAAAAGAAAACAGAAATGGGACACACACCCTCCAGGGACTCAGGTGGAAACGGAAATGAAGGGTTCCGTTGGCTTCGGTCTGCAGCTCCTCTCCCCCACCCACCCCCATTTTCTATTCTTTGTAAGAAATTATGATCCCCCCAACATGAAGCCCCTTGCAGCACAGAGGTCAGCCTGGAGAGGGGTCCTGGTCCCTCCAGTCTGTCAACCCTGTGCTTTGGGCAAATTCCCTCCTTCTCTGAGCCTCAGTTTCCTCATCTGTAAAATGGACCTAATCTTCCTGATAGGCCACCCGAGGGAAATTAGGACTGAATCAAGGTGTCAGGTCTTGGACCAGCCTGAGTCTCGGTCAGCACGTAACACCTGATCCACAGACTCATGATCATTTTCTAAAATCAGACAATTCTCGCCTGTCCTTGGCTTTTTGTTACTGTAACGATCCCCAAGACAACCAGCTTATAAAGACAGGAGGTTGATTTGGCCTCACGGTTTTCAGATGGCAGTGCATGCCCAGTTGGCCCTGTTACACATCACAGTGGGGAGCCTGTGGTGGAGCAAGCTGGTCACCTCATGGCTAGGATGGGAAAGAGGGCAGCAGGCTGACCATGGGCCACACACCTGTCATCCCAGCAGCTTGGGAGGTTGAGGCAGGAGAATCCTAAATTTGAGGCCAGCCTCAGCACCTTAGCAACATCATTTCTCAAAATAAAATAAATAAATAAAAAGGCTGCAGAATGAGGCTCAATGGTAAGAAGACTTGTGTTCAATCCCCAACACTACAAAAACAAAATAGAGACCAGGGTCCCAGAAGGGCACAGCCCCAGTGACCTGAGACCTCCCAGTAGGTTCCACCTCCCAAGAGCTCCACGGGGTGGGGCCCAGGCCTGTAATCATGGGCCTTTGGGGACCTTAGCCTAACCACAGCACTCATTCAATTTTGTATATTAAAAAATGATAAGAGCAAATGTTCCTTAAGTGTCCAGAGACTGGTAGGGGAGACTCCCTGGTACTTGGTGTCCCCTCCGCGCCTCTCCAGGCCCCCCACGGGCTCCAAGAGGACCCCTCTTCTCCTGCAGTATGTCCTGAAGAAACCTGAAGAGTCAGGCCTGGGGCCTGGGGCCAGGTGGTATGGAGGGGCAGCTGGAAGCCCTCGGGATCAGGGCCACCAGGCCGAGACTAAGGCCCTCAGCTTCCTGACCTGCAAAATGGGCACCTGGGTCCAGGTCAGCCTTCCCAGGCCTGATTCCCTGATTCATGTCTCTGTCCCCAGCCCAATTCCACCCCTCCTGAAATGAATCGGTTCATTACTAACTATCTCTGAGCTTGAAGGGGACCCAACGGCACCGTCTCTGCTCTCCCTGTGTGACAATGATCAGGACCCACCTGCACAACCCTTGGAAGGACAGGAGTGAGGACATCGGGTTGGTCCCACTCCATCCACGGAGTACCCTGTGTGGGCCAGGCTGTGTGCCAGGTGTGGAGGGGACAGTCAGGAGCCAGACCGTCAGGCGAGAGTCCCGGCTTTGGAGAAAATGGACAAGAATCAACAGCATAAATACCTTAAAAGGAGACTTTCTAAAATATTTTGTTTTTAGTTGTAGTCACACACAATACCTTTATTCTACTTATTTATTTTTATGTGGTACTGAGACTTGAACCCAGGGCCTTGCATGTGCTAGACAAGCACTCTACCACTGAGCCATGACCCCAGCCTCTTAAAAGGAGACTTTTTCAAAAATAAGGTTTGATAGGAAATGAAGGGTGCTAGAGAGAGAGAAGAGCTGGGAGGATGAGGGCGAGGGGCTGCGGGTTTCAATAGGGTCCTGAGGTGCCTATTGGAGAAGGTGACATTAGGGAAGCACCCACATGAGAAGGGGGTGATTACACGACTATTTCTGGAGAAAGTGGTTCAGGCAGTGGGAAAGAGCCATGCAAAGGCCCTCAGGCAGGGGACTGCCTAGTTGCTAAGAGGCTGGAAGATGGAGCCGAGGCAGGGTGGGGGAGGAGAGGAGAAGTGATGAGGACAGAATGGTGTCCGGGTCTCAGTAAGGATTGCTGATATCTTATCACTCAAACTCCATTAATAATGTCCCTAGCCATCTCTGTCCCCTACATGTATCTGTGAAATGCCACCACACCCAAGCCCAGGTGGGCAGGGAAGCCCCCTCTCCTCCAGACCCTCCCATGGTCCCTCAGTAGAGTCCCCATGTCCTGCAGGAAGGGGGTCCTCATTCCCAGATGTGGGGAAGCAAACTGAGGCCTGGCCAGCTGAAGTCTCCTGGGCAAGACCTCATGCCCAGGATGCAGGGAGGGGGTGCAGTGAGGTCCATTCTCTAGTGTGGGGCTGACCACGTGCCCTGGGCACCCCTGCCACCCCTTGGGAGGCAGAGGCTCCGAGAGAAGGCAGGTGACGAGAGCCAGACAGGCCTCTCTCCTCTCACCCTCACCTACCCGGACACTCAGCGGCCTTTGGGGAAAATCAAAGTGCTCGGTCCTTTACTCAGCGGGGAGTCAAATCATGAGTGTCACCATCCCCAGGGTGGCCCAGGCTAAATGGACACACTTTTTCTCCAGGGTTCCATTAAAAGCAAGGACCATGGATTCGGACACAACCATGCAGGAAGGCAGGCCCCAGGGAGGCTCAGGGACTGGGGCCACGCACAGAAGGACTGGAACCCAGCTAATGTGGGTTTTGCCCCTCTCTGACCTCAGGCTCTTCTTCTGGGACATGGGGTGGGTAGTGAACCTTGCTTCACGGGACCAACATGGCAGCCAGGTGAGACAGTGCTTATGACCCACTATCACGGGGTGACGGGGCCTGGGACTTCTCAGCCACTCTCTCCGGAGCACAGGGTCAGCATGTATTTATCCAGGCTGGTGCACACAGGAGATGCCTGGCATATTTGTAGGCCTTCATATCAGCTTCCTGCCTGGCCTCGGGCCTCCCATTCTGAGCCTGGACCAGCCCCTGCTGCCCCCTTGGGCCACCCCAGCAGTCCTGCAAAGGCTCCCCAGCCTTGGGGGCCAAAAGCAGGCTTCGTTCCATCGGGGTCTCACCTGGTCAACTCTGACGGTGAACATCAGGCCCCAGCAAGAGGAAGAATCTAGGGACCTACCTCAGAGTCTAAGAATGACCCCAGTCCAGAAAGATGTCACCCTCACTGCCTGGACCCCAGTGAGGACACGGTGGGGTGGGTTCCAGAATGGGGGGCCTTGAAACGGTCATTAGTGGCAAGAATTCCTTGATCTCCCTACTTCAACCTCGTTGGCTTCAGTGGGAGGAGAATGTTCTCTCCTTTCTAAGGTAAGAGAACAGACCAGAGGAGAAAGGCAGCCACAACCCAAAGGCTAAGGCTGGACAGATACTTCCTTGGTGACCAGGATGGACATCTTCAAATTCAAGAGCTGCCCTGTCCAGGAGGAAAGGGTGAAAGCCACACACAGGCACTTTCTAAATTTTCTAGAAGCAACATTAAAAAAACAAAAAACAACAACAACAAAACACGTGGCATTTACTTATTTAGGGGTCAGGAGTGGGTACTCAACACTGAGCCCCCATCCCCAGCCCTATTTTGGGTTTTCTGTAGAGACAGGGTCTCACTGAGCTGCTCAAGGCCTCACTGTGGCTGAGGCTGGCTTTGAGCTGGTGGTTCTCCTGCCTCAGCCTCCGAGTCTCTGGGGTGACAGGTGGGCCCCACTTCACCCGGCCCATGAAGTCATTTTAATATAATTTAACAAGACACGGATGCCTACTCTCCAGTCTCCCAGGGCTCAGAGTGCAGAAAGCAGGTCTTGGAGTGGAACCTTCAAGGCTGCAGTGGATACCTCGGGGGCTGGATGGTGCCCCCTGCCTGTCCCCTCCCAGAGCCAGGCGTCTTATATATTTATCATCAGAACTACTATTAATTCTACTAATAAAATGTTTCTAAAATGAAAATATTAAATGGAGAAGCCAATAAAGTAATAGTCTTGCCTCATAATTTATTAGGTGTAAGACTTTGTGAATATTGTACTATTTTTTAGGTGTAAAACCTTAGCTAGATTTCATTTTAATCTTAGGTTTTCTCACTTAATAACTTTATAAACTATGATATACCACTTCAGTTAAACCCTAGGAATCTCAGGTTGATTATCTATCAATCATTAATAATTGCTCTCAGATTTTACTGGAAAATTTGAACATGACCAGTATTGTTTTCTTGGATGTTATAAATTTTTTTTCAGAGTTCCCTAAAGTAAAGTAGTCCTTAAAAACACCAAGTGCTCTCTACAATGTAGATATGTAGTGGTCATAACTTTTGAGATCAGAACTAAATGAAGCTTGGTTTGTATACTCCATCAATTTAAGTTTTACAAACAGGAAATAAGACAATGTTTTTATACCATGAAGAAGATCTCATAGCAAGACAGGTAGACACTGCAGTCACTTATCTCCATGAGTCCCAGTGTCACATCTACTTATCATATCCACTACATTTGCAAAAAAAAAAAAAAATAAATAAATAAACAAACAAACAAACAAAAAAACAAAAAACATCCCATTACATCAAAACTGGTATATGAGATGTAACCCCACTAAGAGTCTCACCACGCACAAAAATTTTTGAACACCATACATGGGAGGGAGGAAGCCAGGACCAGATCAAACAGAAACTGCTTGCATTAAGATCTGTAACCATCCGGTGATGTAGCTGAACCCAAAGAAAAATCAAAGCACGAGTATTGCAGTTCAGACATAAGTGTGCAAAAGGCTTAATTGTTCTAAGCCAAGGAAGCAATGTAGACCATAATTGTAACTATGCAGTTATAAATCACAATTTTGAACAGAAGGACAGAAAAATAGGCAGTAGAACAGAATTTTTTTTAAAAAAAGGATAGAGTTTTTAACTCATAATAGAAGGCTTGACAATACTTACCAAAGGGGTGAAGATGTTCCAGAAATTGTTCTTTATGAAAATAATTTGTGGAAGGAGTGAGTTTTTTGTTGTTGTTGTTGCTGGAGAAAATTTGGGCAGAAAGTACAGAATAAGAGAAGGAATAGCAAAAGCACAAAAGTCACAGAAGTAAGCTAGAGTCTAGTAAGATGTCCAGTCATAGGACTGGGTATATAGCTCAGTTGGTAGAGTGCTTCCCTCACATGCATAAGGTCCTGGGTTCAATCCCCAATACCACTGGGAAAAAGATGTTCAGTTACAAATTTTTATTGTGTTTCTCATGATGTCACTTAGAATTATTATTAGTATTACTATTTAAATCAGGAATTGAATCCACAGGTGCTTAACTACTGAGCCATATCCCAGGATTTTTTTTTTTTTTTTTTTTTTTGAGACTGAATCTTGCAGAATTTCTGAGACTGGCTTTGAGTTTGCAATTCTCATGCCTTAGCCCCTAGAGCCAACCAAGATTACATGCGTTTGCCACCATATCCAGCTTGGAATATTTTTTAAACTGATTTTATTTTTATATATCAGGACTTCATCTCTTTTGCTAATGTTTTGAATAGAATCTGTACCTTATACCACAAATAACAAAAACTCACTCTTTATGTAAACATGATATCATTTTGGCATAAGTGGAATGACTCTACATTTCTTGAAGTGACTCCCTAAGTATGGTCAAGCATAATGTCAAATCTTTGACATTGTTTCTTAAGAAATTTGGAAAATAATGTGGCACATTAAGTGTATATTTTAATAAAATTATAAAGCCTTGAAAAATATGTCCCAGAGACATGTGCTTCAATCCATTAGGAGTAATGTTTTAGACTGCATAGTTGAGAAAATAAATGTTGTTTAGAACCCCACATCTCAGTGATTTATTTAATCAATGTTTATTTCCCAATCTAAAAGGTCTAAAGTGAAAAAGATCTAATGGTCAGGCAGGTGTCCTGGGTGGCTTACACCTGAGATAGTTCTCAGAACTCTGGGGTTCCTGCATTTCATGGGCTTTAGAGTCATTTTCCCTCTACAATTTGTTAGTATCACAAGAGTACTTGTCCCCATCAAAAATACCCCCAGTTAGTTTCCCAGGCCTTAGATACCTTCACTTCATTGTGGTGTGCTGTGGGAGAGGCATGCACCTTCAGAGTCAGTTTTAGCCTTCAGTAAACTTGTTTGTGATACTTGCCATCTTGAAGGTTTTTTTTCCAATCATAAATTATACTCAGAAAGTTATTTTGTGTATGGAGAAAAACTTGAATTTATATTTAACTTGCCTCTTGGCTAACTCATGTCTCTTAATCAGTGATGAATTTCTATTAATAATTTAATATGAATAATAAATGACAAAGCATATTTCATAAAATAAAATCATAAGAAGAATAGAATGAGTCATTATGCCTTCATTAAGATTGCCAAATGAGAAAGAAAATTAATTTATTTTAAATATTGTTCATTTAAAATTATTGTACTTAAAATATTATAGAAAACTGGGTAATTTTAAAACTAAGTTTCTTTATCTTAATACATATGATTGAAACTTTATTAACTTAAAGATTATCTTTTTTCAAACCTGAGCCCAATGAATCATACCTCACTGGGTGCAAAACTCAAAAATTAACGCAGATAATTTGTATATTAAAAACAAGATTAAAAAATTTTTTAAAAGTAGGTGGCTATTATAAAACCTGGAAGATAATATTGAAAAGATTCTTCAGAGAAAAAAACAGAAGATAGGACCAGGAGAATAAATTTCCCTAACATAATTCTAAAATGAGAGAAATGAGATATGGAAAAGGGGAAATAAAACATGAAAAAGTAAAATTTCCTACTGCTGAGTGGGAATGTGAATCTTCAAAGAGTTTACAGTCTTCCCCAAAGGAAAAAGTGATCATGATAAAGGTGCCAAACCCACAGTTGTCCCTGAGTTACTGCCAGTCTCCCTGTCTAAAGACACAGGAGAAATTCTTTCAAGTTTTTTGAGATAAGATTTCAAGCTAAACTTCCAAGCCAGTCAACCTTTCTTTAAATTAGGAACTAAACATAAAGACTATGGTGTGTACACAGACTTCATATACTGTGATATTACTGTGTATGTGTTTTGAACAATTTCATCATTAATTTTTTTAAATGATTGTATTCTGTAATGGAATCCTTTGTAAATTACCTGATAAATATTGAAAAAGAAAAAGTTATCTACCATAGCTAACATATCTATTAGGACATAGTGAAAGGCATTAAAATTAGCTAATCTAGTGAACTAGAAGTAAAAGTATCCCAGAAATGAATGTAAATGTGCTATTTTACATTTTCCTTCTGGATTCTTACCATGTATCCATTAAAATATAAGATTTGAAGAAAAATATTTTCTAAGACAGTGTATACTAGTCTGTCCTTTGCATTGGCTAAGGGAGGTCAGACCTCATAGACCACCTCCACTCCTCCTTGAGATAGCCCTGCATGCTGTGTGGTCCTGCACTGGCTTTGGCCTTGTTTTTCAGTTCTTACTGTTCTATGGCACTTTTTGTTCTGACATTATTCAAATAGTAGTCTTCAGAGCCTCATTCTCGGTGGTTCTACACATTCTATATTATGAGCAACAAGCACAGGGTGATCATTAATTATTGAGGAAATACTAAGGCAAATTACTACTAAAAATAGATAAAGAGAGCTAGCCATTTTCTTTAACTGTTTTAAGACCTAAATATAATTACTCAAAAACTTGTTCTTCATTGTTTTTGTTTTTGGTGTCACAGTGAAAAGCTGTGAGAGAGACACATGGACAGACACAGGGGATGTATAAAATTTTCTGAGGTTAAATCTTGCTGTGCACACCCATTTCTCAAGTCTTTGCTTGGAATTCTTATTTCTTTTCTCTAATATATTAAATCATTAAGATTTGCTAAATTAGAATGCTTATTGGTTTTGACTTTATATCAAAATTGATTCTAGATATTTTCTTGCCAAGAATTCATTTATTTCATGATCCTCAGATTTTTGAGGCTTACTTAATATTCTTATCATCTTTCTCTTATGCTTGCATTACTCGAGACAGAATTGCTGTACTCTTTCATATGTATTTCTTAAGGGTAAAATCTTCAGAGTATTTGTTCAGGTATCAAAACTATTTTAATTTAAATTCATGGTAAACAACTCTAAATACTCCTTTCTATGTTTTTACATTTTCAAATTGAGGTTTTCTTCAGAGCATATTTTACTGAGTATTTGCGTTTCACAAAACAGACTCAGAAATTTCAGTCACTAAAAGCCATTTATTTACTGAGATATGTACAATTTGGATTTTTAATTTTGTACCCCTACAATAATATTTATGATGCTTTCATGAACAAAAGTATATTACAAAAATAGATATATTTCACTATACCTTAATAAAAATGGACATGTGCATGTATCATTATTTAAATGTTTATTTTCACCTCTGAGTATATTTTACCAATATTATTATAAAATAAATCATATAAGATTTATTAATTTATGTTTATTTGTTTATACCATATTTGGTTAATGTTATTATTATATACATATTGCTGGTTAATACATTCTTAAAAAGAAAATGCTATGTAATAACCGTAGCAATGGTACATTAATTTTAAAGAGCTTTTTTACCTACTCTTTTAATACATATTTTCTTTTATCTTCCTAAAACCTTCTAGAATGTGTAAATTTATAAATATATACATTGAAGAACAAGAGATCCTATGGCAATAAGTAATATATTAAAGTGACAAAACCTGATAAATTCAGTGGTAGAATTAACACTGTTTTCCTGAATTGCAGGTCAATGATGTCTCTAATGCAGATAGATAAAATAACTAAATAACTGTAATTGAAATGATTCAGCAAATGTTTTGGCATGCCCATTTATGTCCTCAATTTTAATCAATCATATATTATATTTATTTCATAATATCTAGGTTAATTTATTCCCTCATCATCATTATCTCTTCTTTGAGAAATGACCTCTAATAAAGATCCTCATGTGCCCTCAGAATGTGTGTACAATAAGGAAAAAAAAAAAAAAAAAAAAAAAAAACCTCAAGTGTTCTCCCCCTTATATTCATAATATATTTTTCACATATCCTGAAGGCTTTTCACATACTGGTCAGTCACACACAGCAAGCAATATGAAAGTTCATGAAGTTTTGCAGTATAACATTGTTATCTTTATAAGCTATTTCTTTTTTTTTTTTTAAAGAGAGAGAGAATTTTTAAAATTTATTTTTTTTAGTTTTCAGTGGACACAACATCTTTATTTTATTTTTATGTGGTGCTGAGGATCGAACCCAGCACCCCATGCATGCCAGGCAATTATGCTACCGCTTGAGCCACATCCCTAGCCCTCTTGCAAGCTATTTCTAAGACTTCCATGTGCTTTATTGAAAACGTCAGGGAAAATAAATATGTCTTTTTAGACCCAGAACTTGAAATGACACTGGACTCAAGACATCAAGCTTATAAAGAGAGGAGTTATGTTGTCAAGGTGAAAGGGGTTGTGTGAGAATGGCCTTAGGCCTGAGCCTAAGCAACTCCTGTATTGCCAGATTCATGGGACCTGAATAGACTTCCAGGAGCCGAATCCGATGTAATCACACAAGAGTGTTTATTATAAGCTTGAGCCTGGACTCACAACCATTTCAGATGCAGAGGTCCCAAGAGTAAGTCCAGACCCTTAGTTCAGTGAAGATTAATAAGATTTTGTGGGATACAGTATGCATCACAATATCACAAAGCCAATCATTTCACATGACAGGAAAGTCAAACAACAACTCTTAACATTGATTAGCATATTCATTGGCAGGAACAAGTTGGGTAAGTGTGATTGGTTAGTTCAAGTGGTGGATGCATTTGAACCGATTGGTTTAGGCCATGACAGGTTGTAAGAGTTTACATGATAAACTTTCAGGGTTGTCTAATCATGTTACCAATCACCAAAACTACTGGGAAGGTCACATGGCATTTCAGGTATTTTCCCAGTCTCACGCTGATTATGGTTGCTAGGGGGTTGCTATGGGTCCTAACCTAGTGTAACTGAGTCAGGGTCACCTGGCATGGAAGATCTCTACAGTTATTTACAGATAAACAACTCAGCAGGGTGGATATGTGCCTAGGAGCACATACCAAGGACAAGGGTAACTCCCCCCTTTGGACTGGCTTTGCTTTGAGGTAGAGGCTGGTTTCTCAAAAATGGAGTCACACCAGTTTCTCACTCCATTTAAAAAACTCCAGTTTGACATCTGAGGTCATTATTAGAGGTCATTTATCACCAGGCACACTCACAGAGCCTCTATTATGGCCTCAGACAAATTACTTCTCTTTAACCTGATAAACTGAGTGAAGCCTCTGGCAGGCTTTCCTCTCCTGATAAGAAAGGTGAGAATATCAGGATGGAGATGAACAGACCAGATGTTTCTGACCCCATGGTAAATGATGTCATGGAGAAATCTGGTGGCACCTGGTAAGAATTACAAGGGGTGGTCAAAAACCCCCAAAATTTAGTATAAAAACAGAGCTAATAAACAGGGATTCAGCCAGCCTAATGCATCTGCAGGACATAACGTCTAAGGCTTGAGACTTTTGAGCTTAGCATTCAGAGGACATGTCTATCACTGTCCTGTCATGATTAAATGTGTTTTGCAATGCTCAGAATTAATGTAAAATTGTTTTCTGTGAATTAATCTAGAATTGCTTGCTGTTACTTGATTATCTCCATTGCAGTGCCTATCATTAAGGATTGTTTTTTTCTTCATTAAGAACCTATAGAGTAAAATTGTATTAATTTGAGTGAATAAAGAATTGAAAGGGGCAGAAGCACGTGGACATTCTTTATTTCTCCCCTTGACTGCATATGTCACAAATTTGCCCCCTGGAGACAGTTGTTATTATTTTTAAGTATCAAATTAAGGAATTCTTATCACTAAAGATTGTTTTTATCTTCAATTCTAAATGTTGATTTTATTTTTGGCATTATGTCTGTATTTTGACTGTTATTGTTACCGCTGTTTACTGGTAATGAGGCCTTGCTTCCCCAGTGCTGAAGTATAACACCAGAGATGTACGCCAAGGCAAGTTTAGAGTGGAAAGTTGAAGCTTTATTAAAGGACAGCAGAAAAGACATCTCCCTGGAGGAAGAAGGGGACCCAATGGAGTGGCACCCCCTTTCTCCACAGATTTCCTCTTCTCCATGGCTGATTTGGGGACTTTCAGCCAAAGAGTCTCTGCAAAAGAGATCGATGTAGATAAACTTCCCATTTTCATCTTGCTCTGTTTACTTGGCCACTGGTTGGGAAGATACCAGCACTCGAGGTGCTGGACACCCCTTTACTAGTTTTCCACAAATGTATCCAGTATAGTACTTTGAAGAAATGTGCAAATAAGGCTTCTGGCCTTGAGCTGGGCTTCACAGAGATGTCTACATTTTTGACATAAGTTACAAATGGGCTCCATGGTAACAGCTGGCAGGGGGAGAAAAGCAAGGGGAGAAGAAGCTCTCCTATTCTCAGATGTTGTCCTTGTAGGGTTAACTTGCCCAGAACAGTGAAAGAAAAAGCTGCTTTTATGTGAACTTCTGCAGACTGTGAACTGCTAAGCCCCTCCCCTTACATGCTGGGTATAAAACTCTGAAACTCCCTAAACCCAGGGTTCAGGAAATTGATTGATTACAAACAAACGCTGTGCCCTCTGAACCTGGTTGCAGTCAAATAAAACTGCTTCCTGCTATGTTCAGTGCCTTGCCTCATTTGTCCCTACAACAAACTGAGACATATTGCTGGAAGGAGTTCTGTCACGTGTGGTGAGTCAGGGTCTCCAAGAGAAAACACCAGCTGGGCTGCTATCCCATACATCTTTCCCACTTGAGCATAGCAACCTGATTCTGAGCATCACCCCAAAACCTCTCCCCACAACAAGATGCCTTTACATATAAGGGTCTGATGGCTGCCCCATGTCAGTCACATGTCATTTGGAAGCCAATGGCAGATCCACATGGCCCCATCACGGACTTTTTATCACGTACCTGCACTCCACTGCTCCAGGCCCAGTTCCCAGCAGAATCCAACTTAATGACATCTCTATTATCCACCATTTTCATGAATTTCAGTCAATAAAGGCACTATCTGGTTCATTCATGATGAGCAACAGGAGATTGGAAGGTTCTCCAGTGCTTCCTGGTCAAGGATGAAGTAGGTGGCACTGTGGGTTTCAATTCTTTCACTAACCATTAAGTGGTGAGGAATATCCTTTCAATGAAAGTTCTGGACAACTCACACAGGCAAAGCTTCTGAAAGAGTGGCCAAAAGGTCACAGGAAGCCAGGCCCATTGGGGTGTAAAATGTGAGGTCCATGTGTGTTTTGGCTCTCAACTATGGCTGACAAGGCTTTCAAAGAAAATCATGTGACATCATGGCTGAGATTCCCAGTGCTGTGAAGAAAGCCACCCTGGGCTTAGATCTCAGTTTCCAAGGGCACCTCTCATGCTTGGCCTCCTCAAATACCAACAGTCTTCATGGCAATACTTCCTGAGGTCAGTTCCAGAACTCAGTCTCTAATGGGAATCATACCAGAGTTCATGCTGAGATTGTCCCAGATATCTCTTCCAACCACCTCACAAATGACCACAATTCCAACAAAAACACTCCTACATGGCCCTCATCTTCTTCCATATAGACACTCATTATAACCTTCTCTCTGGAAGTTCCCATATGTGAGCAGTCCTAGATGGTGTCCAAAGTAAGCTCCTATGCCCCTCATTTGCCTAATGTCATGGTGGCCTGGACACCCTTCCTGAGAACCAGGATAGATACAATAGGCCTGCAGTTAATACTGCTCTGCTTCTCAAATTTGAGGCCTACTGACTGCCGGGGGTAGATTCTTTATGTGTCCTGGAGTCATGAAAGAAACCCAACCACCCCTGTGCTAGGTACTGCAGGGCTTGGAACAACTCATTTAACCCAAAGGATCCCTGTTCTCACTTCATGGAGGTCAGGAGCCTTACCAGAGGAAGGCGAGAGACTTCATCCAAAATTACTGTTCTTTTGGTCATTTTAGTTTTGGATAGACTCATGGGATCTTTATTTAGTTTCATGGGGTGCTGAGAATCTAAGGCACAGCCTCACACAGGGCCAAAAGTTTGATTCAGACACATCCCTTTACAGAGCACTTTACCAAAGAGCCACAGTGAGGCCCCTTTATTTTCATTTTGAAACTGTTTTCTTGAGGCTTCACAAAGGGGTGGCCTGAGGCAAAGACTTTCCTGACATTCAGGGGAACAGAACAATAGGTAAGATAAAAGCTCTGGGGCAGACTTTTCTACAAGGTTAACACTAGGGCACTGACAGCTCTTGATCAGGCTACTTGGGTTGCTATCTATCCAAGCAGGGTTTCTTCACTCAGAGCCTTACTGCTCACACTGATTTCTGAATTTTCTGAGATGCTTGGCATTCTCTTCAGCAATCAAGTCCATTGCCATGTCACAGAGCTTGAAGGTGGTACATATCTTGGACGCAAAACCACAAGCCCCTTCTGGAGAGTGGCCAAAATTCAGGAAGAATACAGGAACTAAGGACCATAGTAGGTGTTGCATATCTGCAAGGCAAGCAGCAGTCCATTCCTAAATTGGCCAGGATGAGTGCTGGAAATCTTTCCACTACACAGGAAACATCCACTGACACATTCTTTTTTCTACTTTCTATGACCACAGACACACTGGGATACATCAACCTAGAAACACTCGCCTTGAGCAAAAGGACTCACTAATAAACAGTCCACTCCAAACCAAACAATTCATATTTCCTCCATATTCTTATAACATGAGACAAAACCACAAGGACACACACACACACACACAAACACCCCCCCCCCCATCTTGAGTTGGTCTGCATCTATCCAAAGTGTCTTCTGACTGGTGAGTGACACTGTGTTCCCCAGGAGTGGCCTGTCCTGTCTCAGCTCTGGTCTCCTTGGTAAACACTGTGAAGTTGTCAGGAACCAACAATGAGCCAGTACCTTATTTCTCAGAAAAGACCCCTCTTCAGAGCTTTCCTGGCATTTGGCCATCCCCACATCAGTAGGTGCCAAGGAAGAATGACTCTGTCCTTTGTAAATCCAAAAAAGTGAGCCCACTGGGAGTGGGGCTGGCTCTGGGTGCCTGGATACCTGGATCCAAAGTTAGAGAGTTACATCACCAAGGAAGTGAGGTGAGGTCACTTCCTTCAAGGAAGTGAATGAAGTCACTCCCTTGGCAACCACTTTGTCGTAACAGAGGTTTCCAAGGGTTCCATGAGATGGTGGCTGCCCCATCTTTCTGTGACTTTTTCACAAGTTAGAAAGGTATACATACCATAGGCGCCAGGATCAGCTATCCACACAGGCCTGGTTTGGTCCACCTTGCCTTCATTGAGAAGAGAGAGGCTGATTCAGACAGATCCCTTCATCCTGACAGGTTGTTTGCCATGGAAGATGACTTTAGGCCTCTCTGTTCCTACACAGTTGCCTACATCTTCTCCAGGGATCATTTCTGCATCTACCTTTGAGGTTCTCAGCAGGTGTAGGATCTTCTACATACCTGAATTTCAAGATAAACTCTGTATCTGGTCTTACATGAAATGAGATACAGGGAACAGAGGATGGTTAGGGTTAATATCATGTTCGATTTGGGTTAGGAGTCACTCTGCTGGATGAATACTGGTATTGAGAAACTTTGATATTTATAAGAATGTAAGGTGAAATATAAGTATGAAAACAGAAATCTAGGTAAGATTTGAAGCACAGAAGGACATCGGGCCCTTGACCTGGATACATAGTTTTGAATTGTGTTTTGCACAGATATATCTAATATTAATCAATATACAATGGCATAGAATCCGGTACCTCGGATTATTGAATGTAGAACAGAACCGGGAAATACAGTTAGTAGGTAGGAATTCAGTGTAGTTTTCAGTGAGTTTAGGATTTGGACAAAAAGTCCTTTTGCAATAGGGTTTCTATTAGAGAGTGAATGTGAATGTCAGCACACTTGAAGAGTCAATCACAAGAATGGACTTGGGAAAATATGTAGAAAAATAGGTATCAATATAGAAGTTAGGAGATAAGGCAAAGTGGAAAGTAAGTGATAGGATTAGAAATATTTTCAAATGCGGGCAGTTGAATATATAATCTTAGAAGGAATCCAATATATAGTCACAAATAGATTTAAAATTGGAACACATTAGGCAATGTAGACATGGATGTTTTAGTTATCCAGGCTCTCATTAAAATTAGGCTTTGGTAGAATCATAAGATAAGTGTGAGCTTTGCATTTTGTGTCCAGAATATTACTGTGATGAAAGAGATATGTAGATCAGGTGACATGAGTATTTCTTCCACCATGTCTGGGAGCATGTTTTGAAACTTAAATTAGTATTTGGGGATACAAATAGGTATACCCTTTGTCTATGAATATAGACATGATGCATGAATAGACCATACTGGGAATAAATAATATAACTGGTTCCAATATTAAATAATAGATTGAATTGGTATTTTAAAATATACATGAAATCTGGTATTCACATACATACATTCATTACAACTAGTTATACATCTTGTGCTAGTATTAGGGTTACTATTTATACTGAAGTGTGTGTGAGTTTTGCTTTGAAAAAGATTATGGAAATAGAAAACTATGTGTTATGAAAGAAGTCTCATGAAAAAGCAAGTAAAAAACATAGAAGAATACATGTGTTCTAATGCAGGAAGCGATTGAATGTGAATCATATGCATAAAAATATGTGAACTTGTGGATGAAAGGATATATCCTATGAAGTATATATACTGAAGAAATCCTAAGGTACCAATGTTGAATGAAAATTAATGTCAAAATAAACATCATGTCCCATATAAATATGCTTGCATTGATGTTAAACAGGGGTCAGTTACAGTAGAAATATTAGGATTAGTACTCAATATTCACTGAAGTTAGTTTTGAGTACTAGGAAATGAATATCTATTTCGGGAAAATGAATATTTCTGAGAATGATCTTGTGAAAAGTTGATTAAAAATCCACATACATGAACATGAAAGAATCAAGGTAGTGTATCATATGACACATATATTTCATTTTGGGAAAAACGTGAAGAGTAATATATATATAAAAATACATGAAATACATGGTCTGACCCAGGCTACAGAGAAAGGGAGTTAGGAAGTTACACAGTGTTAACTTTGAAAATTCATGGAGAAGTATTAGAATGAAAAAAAATGACTAGTTTTATAACACAACCCTTGATAAAGCAAAAGGCAAGTCCAAGTATACAACATGCCTCCTATAAACTGCCTGTACTTCTTTTCATTTAGGTTATTTTTATCCATAATGTTAGGATTAGTAGTCAGAGTCTAGTAGGGTAAGGGTTAATGTCAGAGATTCAATATGTTGAATGGAAAATAGGAAAATGTATCCAATGTGTATGCAAATATGTGCTACACAAAAAACTTCCCACTGTCATCCAGAACAATGCCTTGACATTGACATTACCATCACCCCATGTAAGACACAATTAGAGCAGAAGAGGAAGAAAATCTGTGAATACATATGTGGAATGAAAAATCCTCAGGAGCTCACATCTGGAGGTGGCAGAGGAGATTACAAAAGTAGGGGAAAGGGTAAACATTCCACAAACATGGCGCTGTGCTGTCCTAGTGACTTCTTGACAACCTGCCTCTGAGCTTTGGGCTCTTGAAATATATGTTGGTGTTAGGAGCATTAGCTTCCTTTGTAGTGAGACCATCAAAGCTGGTCTGCATCTATGTGAACTGGAGTACATGGTTTAATATTTCCAGTGAAATTGAGGCAACAGAGCCAAATCCTTTCTTTGTAGATAAATGGTGTCAACTGGGGGTTGAATGTTTCTCTGTGTGAATTGTGAAGCCATTGGGTCATCCTCCAATGGCTTTTCTTTCAGTTTCACTGGGAATTTGGTAGTTGCTTCATGAAATACAAGACTGTCAACTGGGACACAGCACTGGAGGAAGTCTGTCATGTGTGGTGAGTCATGGTCTGAAGGAGAAAACACCAACTGGGTTGCTATCCTATACATCTTTTCCACTTGAGCATAGCAACCTGATTCTGAGCATCACCCCAAAACCTCTCCCCACAATAAGATGCCTTTACATATAAGGGTCTGATGGCTGCCTCATGTCAGTCACATGTCATTTGGAAGCCAATGGCAGATCCACATGGCCCCACCACAGATGTTTTATCACATACCTGCACTCCACAGCTCCAGACCCAGTTCCAAGCAGAATCCAACTCAATGGAATCTCTGTTCTAAACCTTTTTTCATGAATTCCGGTCAATAAAGGCACTATCTGGTTCAGTCATGATGAGCAACTAGAGATCCAAAGGTCCTCCAGTGCTTTCTGGTCATGGGAATTTCAAATATTTCATGCTATTGGTCTATCCATCATTCAAGGATGAAGTAGGCGGAACTGTGGGTTTCGATTCTTTCAGTAACCATTAAGTGGTGAAGAATATCCTTTCAAAGAAAGCTCTGGACAACTCACACAGGGAAGTCTTTCAAAAGAGTGGCCAAAAGGTCACAGGAAGCCAGGCCCTTTGGGGTGCAAAATGTGAGGTCCATGTGTGTTTTGGCTCTCAACTATGGCTGAAAAGGATTTCATAAGAAAATCATGTGACATCATGGCTGAGATTCCCAGTGCAGTGGAGAAAGCCACCCTGGCCTAGATCTCAGTTTCCAAGGGCACCTCTCATGCTCGGCCTCCTCAAATCCCAACACTATTCATGTAAATTCTTCTCTGAGGTCAGTTCCAGAACTCAGTCTCTAATGGGAATCACAACAGAGTTCAAGCTGAGGTTGACCCAGTCATCTTTTCCAACCATCATACAAATGACCACAATTCCAACAAAAACACCCCCACAAGGCCTTCAACTTTTCCATGTTGACATTCATCCTAACCTTCTGGCTGGAGGTTCCCATACAGGGAGCAGTCCAAGATGGTGTCCAAAGTATGCTCCCATGAACCTCATTTGCCTAATGTCATGGTAGCCTGGACACCCTTCCTGAGAACCAGGATAGATAAAATGGGTCTGCAGTTAATACTGCCCTTCTTCTCAAATTAGAGGCCTACTGAGTGTGGGGGGTAGATTATGTGTCCTGGAGTCATGAAAAAACCCAACCACCTCTGTGATAGCTACTGCAGGGCTTGGAACAACTCATTTAACCCATAGGATCCCTGTTCTCACTTCATGGAGGTCAGGAGTCTTTTTTTAAATTTTTTTGATAAAAAGGTTTGTATATTTCCTAATGATTACTTTTGGGATAATATTTACTTAAGTTGTCCTTATTCTTCTTTTTCTTTACTTAAGCTTCTCCTATTTGTTTTCTCAGCTTGAAATAGTAATTTAGTGACTTTTTACTCCAAAATGCTAATGGCATACTATTTCATGAGCTTTTACTACTAACACTTTCTCCCTTCTCTCATTTCCTTTTTAGTTGTACTATTTCTTTGTCAAGCACTGTTCCAAAGTACATGCTCCTCTTCCATACTTTAATCCATCCAAACATTTTTAACTTTCACTACCCATTGTATTTGTCACAAATTCCTTTAGCAAAATGAGTAGATAGCTCCAAAGTATATTCTTCTTCAGGAATATATTGTGATATATATATATATATATATATATATATATATTTGAGCTCTGTTTTAGTCAACTTTTTCACTGCTGTGACTAAAGGACCCAACCAGAGCAATTGTAGAGGAGAAAAAGTTTATTTGTGGGCTCACAGCTTCAGAGGTCTCAATCCATAGACAACAGACTCCATTCCTCCGGGCTTGAGGTGAGGCAGAACATCATGACAGAAGAGTGTGGCAGAGGGAAGTGGCTCACATTATGATCAGAGAGCAGAGAGATAGCTCTCCACTTGCCAGACACAAATATATACACCCCAAACCATGCCCCCCAATGCCCCACCTCCTCCAACCATACCCCACCTGTCTTTGGTTACCACTCAATTAATCCCATCAGGATATTAATTCACTGATTGGTTTAAGGCTCTCACAACCTAATCCTTTCCCCTCTGAACCCTCTCATATTGTCTCACACAATATGAGAGGGTTCAGAGGGTTTTGAGGGATACCAAACCACAACAAACTCTTACAAGTTTAAACTGTTTTTCTTTAACATAATATATATATATATATATATATATATATATATATATATATATATATATAAATAATATGTGTGTGTGTTGTGTGTGTGTGTGTGTGTGTGTGTAGTATAGTTCTGGAGATTAAACCCGGGACACGTTACCACTGAGCTATATACCCAGTGCCTTTTATTTTTCATTTTGGGATCAGGTTTTGCTAAATTGCTGAAGATCCCACTAAGATGCTAAGGCTGCCCTGTAACTTATGATCCTTCTTCCTTAGCTTCCCAAAGTCCTTGGGATTCCTACTGTGTGCCAGTAATCTCCATATCCAGTTCTTAAGCATAACTTTTGTTCTCTTTTCAGAGTTTTTATTGGTGCATTATAGTTGTGAATAATGATGGAAATTTGTTGTTATGCATTAATATGTGCACACAATCTAACAATTTATTTTGGCCAATATCGCTCCCTAAGCATAACTTTTTGAAGAAAATTTGACTAGATATGAAATCTTAGTCATTCTACCCTAGCGTTTCTTGAAAACATTTATCCATTTCTTCAATTATCTTGATTTGTATATTGCTGTCAAGAATTCCAGAGGTGAGCTGGTATTCCTCTCTTTTTAAGTGGCCTTTTAAGTCTGAAAAACCTGAAGAAAAAAAATCAATCCTTATAGTACACTAATTTTACTAGAATAGATTTCAAAAACAAAATTTTCAGTGTATGGAAGACATTTATCAGTGTGTATAATCATGTCTTCTTTTATTTCTGGGATATTTTCTTAGATCATCATTTTAAATTGTAGTTCACTTCCATAATCACATTTTTTGTTGTTCTCGTTCTTGGACTCCAATTACAACAGTCTCTTTCTCCATGATTGTCAGAATTGCTCTTGATCATTCTATTCTTTCAGCTTTTTTGTTCTAATTACTATTTTTTTTTTTTTGCTTTTATCAAATGTACCTACTTTCCTGAGGGCACATTGTAATGAATCTGAATTATTGATATGGTTATTCTTTCCTTAAATTATTTCCTTAGTTTGGTCAGCTCTTATTTTTAATTTTTTTTAAATTTGTTTCAATTAGTTATACATGACAGCAGAATGCATTATGACTCATTATATACAAATTAAGCACAACTTTTCATTTCTTTGGCTATACAGGATGCAGAGTCACACCACTCATGCAATCATACATGTACACAGGATAATAATGTCCATTTCACTCATCATCTTTCCACCCCAATACCCACTCCCCTACCCTTACACCCTTCTGCTCAATCAAAAGTTCTTCCAATCATCCCTTGCCTCCCCATCCCATTAGGGATCAGCATCAACATATCAGAGAGATAATTTGGCCTTTGGTTTTTTGGGACTGGCTTATTTCACTTAGCATGATATTTTCCAACTCCATTCATTTATCTGAAAATGCCATAATTCACTCTTCTTTAAGGCTGAATAATGAATAATATTCCATTGTGTGTGTGTGTATGTGTGTGTGTATATATATATATATATTCATATATTCATTCTACATTTTCTTTATCCATTCATTTATTGAAGGGCATCTCTGTTGGTTCCATAGTTTAGCTATTGTGATTGAGCTAATACAAATGTTGATGTGGTTGTGTTACTGCAGTATGTTGATTTTACTTCCTTTGGGTACAGACTGAGGAGTGGGATAGCTGGATAAATCGTGCTTCTTTTTCATGTTTTCTAGGGAATCTCCATACTGCTTTCCAGAGTGGTTGCACTAATATGCAATCCCACCAGCAATCCCCACTTCCTTGCCAACACTTATTGTTGCTAGTATTCTTGATAATTGTCATTCTTACAAGAGTGAGATGAAATCTTAGAGAAATACAAATCAAAATTGCTCTAATTGTTAGAGATGTTGAACATTTTTTCATATATTTGTTATAGATTATATATATTCTTCTGTGAATTATCTTTTCAGTTCCTTAGTCCATTTATTGTTTAGGTTATTTGGTTTTCTATATGTGTCTGTTTTGAATCTTATGGTTTGGGTGTATATTCACAGATGGTCTAATTAATAACTGAGCATTTTCCTGTTTCATTGGCTCTTTATCATCAAATTCTTCCTATTTTTTCTTGCATACAAAACCTCTGGTTAGTACCTCCTATTTCTATGCTGCTACTTGATCTCATAGAGGTACTATTCTCCTCAAAAGTGACACATTCTCTGGTCCAAAGCACATTCTAAGTTCCTACCTTTAATTTAATTGCCCTCTTTATCAGATTTTTTCATAATCAGCCTCACACAGCACTGACTGACATGATTCAAATTGCATCCACAGTGGTATTCCCCTCTCATCCTCCTTTTCTCTGTTCAATCTTTGATAATTCTCTGCTTTCTTGAAAGGTTCAGAACATTGTTCTCATTTTGAATGTTGATTTACTCAATTTGTGTGAGTTGAAACTTGCAGTCATCTCCCCCTAGTTATGTCTAAACATAAGCTATGGCTAATGCTATTTCCTTTTCTCTTTCTGCATGGTTTCTTGGAGGCTTTGTGAAAAGACATGACTTTGGGATTCAGCTATTATCTTAGAAGAATCATGAAATGCCAAGTAATAGAGCATTAGTACTCAATTAAAATAAAGGCAATTAAAAATCTTTTATTAGAAGAATTATTAGAGAGTCAGAATGTTAATTGATTTACATTTCAAACTATAAGAAGAATTGAAAGATCTAACATTTTATGGTACTTTCAAAGAAGTTTGAATACAAAATTAGCTTAAAATAATCACTTTTTCCACAACTCAACAGATGAATGCATAAATAAAAATATGTGAATTTGGAAATTGTGCCAATATTTTAATATCATAAAAGCCAATAGATCAAAATGGTACACAATGTTGTCCCTATTCAGTAGATTATCAAATAGTATCTATTAAAACATTTGCTCTCAGTGTATGATAATAGACATATATCACAAAAGTTCCCATCACCACATAGAAAATGTGGTAATTTATAAATGTACTTACAATATAATAAATATAGATTATATTTTAAATATTTTTAAAATATTAAATATAAACTAAGTACAACATTATACTTAAGCCAAGGAACAATATTTCTTTTCATCTTTTCTAAAATATTAGATTAATAGTGATGAATTGTTGATATTTCTTAGTTACTGTTGCAAAAGTCATGATACATAATTTCCACCTCATGATCTCTCCATTTCCCTCATTTCAACTTTGAAAAAGAACATACTCTGACCATACTTTGTTTTCTCATTTCCAAGACTCTACTTATGGAATTCCTCCTTTTCTGAAAATTAGTTTGGTACTGGCTTATTTCACTTAGCATGATATTTTCCAACTCCATTCATTTACCGTTCCTCATTTCCTGGTAAAGTCTCATTTATCCACATAATTTTTGTTTAATTTTTTTTTCCATAGATATATCTTTCATATCCAATCTCTAGAGCTCTAAAGTTTTGTTTCTCTACAAGAATCTTAAGGCTAACTGTAGGATATATGGTCAGTTTTGCATTACTATAATGAAATGCCTGAGACAATCTTATACCTAGAAGATAAAAAAAAATTCCACCAGAAGACTGCTAGAGATGATAAACTAATTTGGCAAAGTAGCAGATTAGAAAATCACAAACAAAAAGATCAACAGCTTTCCTATATATCAACAATGAATCTGCTGAGAAATAAATCAGGAAAACAATTCTATTAACAATAGCCTTTAAAAAATCATAGGAATAAATCTAACCAAGCAGGTTAAAGAACTTGACAATGAAAACTATAGAATATTGTACAAAGAATTTTAAGAAGAACTCAGACAATGGAAAGACTTCTCAAGTTCATGGATAGGCAGAAATAATAGCATCAACATGGTCATACTATCAAAACTATATATATATATATATATATATATATATATATATATATATATATATCTCAACAAATATGTAAAATGTATATGTAACAACAACAAATACCACCATCATGTACCATTATAATGTATGATGGTGGTATTTGTTGTTGAAAGAAAACATACCACCCATAACCTTCTGATTTTGACTTATTTCACTTAACATGATGGCCTTTACATTCATCCATTTTGCTGCAAATGATGTAATTTCATTTTTCTTTATGACTGAATAAAACACCATGGTGTGTGTGTGTGTGTGTATATATATATATATATATATATATATATATATATATATATATATATCACATTTTCTTGATCCATTTATCCATTGGTGAAAATCTAGGCTAGTTCCATAGTTTGGCTATTGTGTATTGGAATATATATATATATATATATATATATATATATATATATATATATATATATATATATATATATTTATATTGTGTTTGGAATATATATATATTCCAAAGCAATCCCCCATCAAAATAACAATGATATTCTTCGTAGAACTACAAAAAAGTCCTAAAATTCATTTTGAAGGAAAAAAGACACCCAGGATGGGCAAAGCAATTTTAAGCCAAAAAAAAAAAGCAATAATAGAGGCATCACAAAACCTTCAAATTATACTATAGAGCTATAGTAACAAAAATAGCATGGAACTTGCATAAATACAGACATACATACTAATGGTACAGAATAGAAGACAAAGAGACAAACCCATGCATCTTGTTATCTAACCCTTGACAGAGATGCCAAAAAACATACACTGGAGAAAATACAGCCTATTAAAAAAAATAGTGCTAGAAAACCTGGTTATCCATATGTAGAAGAATGAGAACTAGGAATTAGATCAGAAACGATACAACCCATAGAGGAAAACATTGGTTCAAAACTCCAGGGTGTAGAAACAGGCAATGACTTTCTCAATAGGACCCTTAAAGCTCAGGAAATACTTTTAAGGGTTAATAAATGAGATGGCATCAAATTAAAAAGCTCTGCACAGTAAAGGAATCAGTTCAGAATGTGAAGAAGTAACCTGTAGAAAGGGAGAAAAATCTTTGCTAGCTACTCTTCTGACAGAGGGTTAATATCTAGAGTATATGAAGAACTCAAAAAACTTTACACCAAAAACTGAAGTAATCCGATTAATAAATGGGAATGAATTAAACAGATACTTTGCAAAAGAAGAAATACAAATGATCAACGAATATAGAAAAAAGTGTTCAGCATCATTAGCAATTAGAGAAAATGAAAATCATAACTGCACTGAGATTTCATCTCATGCCAGTCTTAATGGCAGCCATCAAAAATACAAATAACAATAGATGATGAAGAGAATATGGAGAAAGGGAACATGTTTACACATTGGTTGGATTATAAATTAGTACAACTACTATGGAATCAATATAGAGGTTCCTCAAAAGACTAGGCATAGAACCACCATATGACCCAGCTATAACTCTTCTTCATATTTATCCTGAAGAATTACAGTGATTATACTATAGTGATACATGCATACCCAGCTTATAGCAGCACAATACACAATAGCCAAACTATGGAACTAGCCTAGATTTTCGTCAATGGATAAATGGATCAAGAAAATGTGATATATATATATATATATATATATATATATATATATATATACACACACACACACACACACACACACACACACACACACACACCATGGTGTTTTATTCAGTCATAAAGAAAAATGAAATTACATCATTTGCAGCAAAATGGATGAATGTAAAGGCCATCATGTTAAGTGAAATAAGTCAAAATCAGAAGGTTATGGGTGGTATGTTTTCTTTCATTTCTCTAGCGGGAGCTAGAGAGGAAAAAGGAAAAGAAAGATGGGGGTAGATCTCATGAAAATTGAAGGGAGATCAGTAGAGGAAATGGACCAACAGGTGGGATGTGAAAGGTATGTGGGATGGAGGAGGAAAGTACTGGGGTGTGATATTGGCCAAATTATATTATTATATTGTGTGCATTTATGAATATGTAACAACAAATACCACCATTATGTACCACTATAATACACCAATATAAATGTGGGGAAAATCTATTTTTCACATCTAATTTCTACAACTCTAAATTTTTGTTTCTCTACAAGACACTTGAGACTAACTGAAGACTACAACTTCAGACTATGCTTTTCATTGCTGTAACAAAATGCCTGAGGCAACTTATAAAAAAGAAAAGGTTTATTTAACTCAAAGTCCTGGAGTTTCCAGTCCAAGAAAGTTTGGCTCTGTCACTTTGGGCCATTAGTGGGGATACCAGATGGTAATGGTGCAAGTCACATGACAGAGTAAACTTCTCACATCAGGGGCCAGAAAACAGAGAAAAATGAAATTGGGGTCCCACAGTCCCCTTTGAGGGCATACTCCCAGTGATCTAAGGTGTGTACCTCCTATAAGGGTACACACCTCCAAAATGTCCACAGAACCACCTAAACGCACATCCCTGAGATCAAGCCTTTAACACGTGGATCTTTGGGAGATAGGCTTAGACTATAATAAGACTTATTATAAAATCTTCTTAAAGATAATCTCAGTATCAGGTTTTATGTAATAATCCCAATGTTATTTTATTAAGCAATATTGCAGAAAAAAATCTAATAAAGAAAAATCGATCATTTAATGGGTACCCATGAATCATGAAACTCCCTTAAAAACTTCACAAACTTAAAGTAAGACTTGAGGTAAGTCACGGAGATGTCAATAGTGGCTCACTACAAACCTTGAAGTTATAGCACCATATTTCATAGTAGTGGTCAGCATCAATCATTTATTTATTAGCTATTTTAAAATATTATCTGTACTGTGAAATTGAAGATATTCTTTAATGTTCTGACAAAAGCCACATCCATCCCTTGAGCTGTGTTACTACCTCCTTTTTTTAAAAAAAAAAATATTTTTTAAGTTGTAGATGAACACAATATCCTTATTTATTTATTTTTATGTGGTGCTGAGGATCAAACCCAATGCCTCATGCATGCAAGGCAAGTGCTCTACCACTGTGCCACAACCCCAGCATGTGTTACTACCTCTTTCCATCTCCTCCTTTCCCCACTCTTACCCTATCCTCACCAAATAACTCAAAGGCCAGCATAGATATTGAATTAGTTGTTTCATCCTTCTTCTGACAGTGTCATAGAGCTAGCACACTTTCATTCTCTTCTATGTATGACATACACTTCTTTTTATATTGCTTTCACCACCTGTTCACACTCAGTTTCCTTACTGGAATCATATCAAGTCACATCCCAATAATTTTACACCTGATATTGTGTAAGCATATAATATACATAATGTGAGATGGGAAAGAGTAAGGACATTGTCTAAGCTTTTCTAAATGGAAGTTAAAAACTAAGGGTTATAGGAAAAATTGTGTTTATATCAACAAACATCAAAAATACAAATGCTCCACACCAAGAAGGAAATCAAAGATCAGGGAATCTGGGATCATAGAATGAGAATGAAACTCAACAGACTTTCCCACTTTCCAATAGTTTAATTCTGATTTATCTATTTTACAAATGTAACCACCACACTTCCCAAGTACTAAATAAAAAATATCTGAGAGGTGGTATCAGGTGAGGAAAAACCATCCTTGCTCTCCTGTGTGGTTTTGCAATGCTGTGTCCACTCTATCATAATGGCCATGATAGTTTAAGAATTAATTAGGTACAAATAATATTTCAATAAATTTTACCCTACTAGTATTAGCTGAATTGTGAGTAATTTGATAGGAAAAAATAAAATGGAAAAATAAGAACTATTTCATCAAATATACTAAAAATATAAAGATCATATTAATAAAAAATCAATTTAAAAACTATTAAAAACAGGCTAGAAGCATGAGCCACAACCCCAGCACGTGTTACTACCTCTTTCCATCTCCTCCTTTCCCCACTCTTACCCTATCCTCACCAAATAACTCAAAGGCCAGCATAGATATTGAATTAGTTGTTTCCATCCTTCTTCTGACAGTGTCATAGAGCTAGCACACTTTCATTCTCTAGAGCAATTGCCTAGCATATTTGAGGTCTTGGGTTTGATTCCCAGCACTGCAAAAAGAAAAAAAAATGAAATATAATATGATCATGGGGCTATGATGTTCATTAAGAAAAAGGTAAAATAGATAATACAACAACATAGGCAAAAAGCAAATATTTGAACAAAAATGTTTCTGTGGTGTATAATAATTAGTAACATTATCTAAACTAAACATAATCAAAACTCAACATTTGAGATATAAAGTACTTTAACCCTTGATATAAATACATAAAAATTAGAACTTCCTCATTTTGAAACATTCTAAGAAATTATGGGGCTTTTGTGTGACTCAATGATAAGACATTTGTCTGGTATGCTCTGGAGTCAATCACCAGTACCATACACATACACAAAATCTTTAAAGAAAGATGAAACAGGGTTAATATGAACTATGGATATGAATATGATGAAGACAAATATAATTAGAAAATAGTTGATTTTATATTTAATATTAAAATGAAAAACTTACAAAAAGCACAAAGACTTATGTAACTGGCAATAATTCAATCATAGTGTATATTTTCATTGAGAGAAGGATTGTTAAAGCAAATAACATTAGCTTTATCATCTCAGAACTAAATGCT